>NW_025954222.1:0-428139 GCF_022376455.1 Epithele typhae | reverse complement strand
AAGGGCTTGTGATACTCTCATGGACATGTTTCTGTCATTTTATCGCTATCTTCACGCCCAGCCCGTGTTGTACCACCGTTCGCTCTGGCCCCGTCCGGATGCGGAGCAAAGTTGATGCAGGGAAGCACGCCGTCCGCGCAGGACCCCACGAAAGCAAAGGGTTCGACTTGTGGCTCGCTTGACGCATACCGTGCCAGGTCTGCGGGTCAAGTTGGTTGAGGCAGCAGGAATATAACAAGTGATTACTAATGTTGCAGCTATCCGTACTACCGTGTCCGCCGCCACGGCCGTCGACGGCGCAGCGTGCGCACCACGGGGGCAGGCGGGCGGGACGCAGCGGGCGGCCCACGAGCGCCCGTCCGCTGGGCCATCTGTCCCTGAGCCTTCTACGGCTGTCGCCGGGGCATTTCTACTTGTGCGTGACGAAGCCGGGGCCCTTGTAGCCCTCCGCACCGATACCTAGACGCGCCGAGCGGAGACGGGTCAGAACACGCACAAGCACACCACGGACGGGGGATACGGGAGGCGGGGGGGCCGGAGCGGGGGCAGATTCGGAATGCGGGCGGGGACGGAGCTAGAGGCGAAGAGCAACCAACGACACGCACCGTGGATGGGGTCCATCTTTTGCTCGATGGCGCGCTCGTTCATCGCCTCCTCCCACTCCTTGGAGACCGTCTTCGGCGGCGGCGGCGCTGTCGACGGCGGACGGGGCACGGGCGCGGGCGTGAGCGGGCAGCAGGCGCAAAAATGACGCAGCACGCACCCTGGGAGCGGACGGCGAAGAACGTGGCGCCGGCGGCGGCCATGAGCGCGGCGACGGCGAGGATCACCTTCGGGACGTCCCCGGGCTGGGACGTCGGCGTGCGGGGCCCGTGGGGGCCGAATGCGACGTAGTACGCTGTGTGTCCGGGGGGTGCCAGTCAGCTCGGGGACGCGGCGACAGCGCGACACGAGACGACGCGGGGAGGAGGGGGAGCGGCGGACGCACCGGCCTTCTTTTCGTCGACGGAGAGGGTCTTCCAGTCCTTCTTCTGGATCTCCTCGAGCTGCGCGTGGATCGTCGCCTGCTCGTCCTCGGAGAGGCGGACCCACATCGCCTCGACGTTCGAGAGCGGGATCGCGGCGGGTGACGACGCGCTGGCGTGGGCCGCAGAAGGGCTCGCGGCGGCAGCGGAGAGGGCGCGGGAGGAGGAGGGGCGGGCAGGCAGGCGGGTGCGCGCCAGGCGGAGGGCTTGCATGGTGGAGGACGGCGGGGAGGAGGAGGAGGAGGGTGTGGAGGCAAAGTGCGTGGATGAAGGCGACCGCGGAAGCGCCCGCGAGCAGCCACGAAAAGGAGGCGCCCGATTGGCCGGACGGCGGGCGGAGCCGTGCCGCCCGCCGAACGCAGCCCAGAACGACCTCGACGACCGGACGCTGGCCGGACACGTCCTGGACCTTAGCGAGTCCATCCTAGCGCTGTCGCATGTCCTGGGTCGCGGCCATGCATCTGCAGCTTCGGATATATTCGGGCTCGCTCTACGATATGCTATATTTCTGACATGGCGGACATGCGTCTGTAATCGTACACGGCGACAACGAGTACTAGAACGCAAAGCAAGAAACACGAGAGAAAGCGAGACGGAGATAGGGATACAGATCGATCAAACTCAAGAGCCCTCGGCAGCGGCCGGCGCGCTGTTCGGGCAATCACGCGAGATATGTCTGGGCAGGTTTTATTAACAGGAGGTTCGCAGGAGAAACAACGCGCGAGCACCCACCCTTCGGATCCGCAAGTGTAGCAGGCCCGACGCTGCGGCTGCGGGCAGTCCTTCGAGATGTGGCCCTAGATGGCGTCGGTAAGGATCGATGACATAAATTAAGCATGCGAACGCCACTCACGAAGCCACTGCAGTTGTAGCACTTCGAGCCTTGAACGCAGTCGCGCGACAGGTGGCCTACACCACCACACGTGTAGCTGTCGCGGCTCGGTAAGCAGAGAAAGGCGCTTGTAGATCAGAGGGACGCACCAGGTACGCTGCTGACCGCCCCCGAACGACGAGTATCCGCCGCCGTAGCCAGTGCCCCCGCCAGCGGCCTCAGGGCAAGCACGGGCGATATGCCCGACCTTGCCACAGCGGTAGCACTCCGTGCCAGAGCCGCCTCCGCTGCTGAAGGCCCATAGCTACCGCCGCCGGTGCTGGGGTTCTCAGGGCAATCACGAGACTGTATGCGGAAGTAGATTGGGCACTGAAACGAGAGGTAGATGTATGCAGGTACTCACAATATGGCCTTCCTGCCCGCACTTGTAGCAGGTTTTAGCCTTAGTTTCGGCGGTGCACTCCTTCGAAACGTGGCCTTCAAGACCACAGTTGTAGCTAGATCGTGTAAGCGAAACAGCAAGCGAAGAGCGACGAAGATCGGCTCACCAAGTGGGAGTGCCGGCCTTGGGGCAGTTGGCCGCTTGATGGCCAACTGGAATCGGGTTGAGATGCTTACGAGGAAGCGAGACACGACGAGCACTCACAACCACCACAGTTGAAGCATCCACGTGCGGCCATGAGTTTTTTTTATAATCGGACCTGGGCGGAGAGGAGTGCGCGCAGATGAGCGATCGGGCGGCAGCAGCGAGTGCGCTCGGGCGGAGGAAGGGAACTCACGGAAGGAGAGGGCAAAGAGAGTCAGAGACGACGACAACGACGAGACGCGTATGGGGGAGGGAGAGAACGAGGGGGGCGGACGACGACGCGAGACGGCGGTCCTAGGGTCATACGTAAGCAGACTAGGCCCCATATATGTACAGACAGCTCCCCACGTGCGCGCGGCGATTGAGGGTGCAGACGGGCGCCAATCTGGGCCCTCTCTATCTCGAGTCCTCGACCAGGCCGGCTTCCCGCCGCGGAGCTCAACCATGGCTTCCTCCGCGTACCACTGCATTCAGTCCGGCTGCGATCAGCGGTGGGCGTGCACGCCAAGGGGGCATTGCACTCAGCGGCTGCTACCTGACCCGGGTCTCCTGTGCGCTAGCACGGCGAATCGCGACAAAAATTAGCGCATATATCGCGGGCGTTCACGGCGTCCCCCACATGACCGCGCCCGGCAATCGCATGCAGCAATGAAGACAACCACGGAAGTGGGACAACCGCATTCTGCAGCGGCGAACTTGGACGGCCATCTTCACTGCCTCGAGGATGTTCAGAACAGCCTCGACGCCTTCTCATGTCTAATACAACCGACTGGCCCACACGCGAGGCGAGCAACCTGGGGTAAGGGAAGAAGAGGAACCGCACCTGATATGTCCTGGGCCGGTCGCGCAGAACACCGGAGGGTTGCAGGACCTCGAGGCTGGACAGGACCCTGGGCCACGATGTGGGTGACACATTCTCGGAGATGGGACCCGTAAGGCTCGGCCGTTCTTTGACGAGAGAACGCGATTCCAGAGGGGGGCCCGTCACAAAATGCTCTACGTGGGTGGCTCCGATTGGTACATCATCTCTCCCTACACCGCAGCCTTCTTCGGCGCGTCTTCTACCGGAGGAACGAGGTACGTCTGGAAGTGGGGGAGGCAGAGCACCGCCAAGGAGTGGAGTAGGCAAGACCAGTAAAGGCGTCGGAGGACAATAGACATCACAGGAGAGGGGTTCGTCAGAGAAAGAAGCGAGGGAGTATGAGTAGGACGCACTTGGGGACCACCCTGGCCGCCCTCCCAGCGCTGGTACCGCATCGCAGTGAGACCACGCTTCTCAGCACGACACGCTCCTCCTCCTTGAGGGATGCACGGAGGGCACGCGCCGCGATCTGGGAGTACTTGTTGTACCTGCGTGGTCATGGTAAGGAGATTTACGGACGCGTCAGTTACAGCGCATCACACAAGGCAGATGATAGAAAGCGGTGGGAGGCAGTTAGAGGGAAAGAACTGGGAGGGAACGTACGAGAAGAAGTTACGCCAGGTAGCACTGCTCATCGTGACGGAAAGGGTTTGGGGGAAGCTGGATGGTTGAGGTCGACGTTGGCCACGGCAGAGGCAGACTGGGCGGACACCCGGGTAGCTCCGACGGGCCACGTGCCGGCAGTGGCGCACGAGCGCAGCGTCGCGACTCGGGCGCGCGTGCACGGTTCTCCTCGACAACGACCACGACGACGCTCTGTGCCTTCAGCACACCCGCACGACATCCTTGCGTTCTCCTGTAACTTGTGCTGTGTGTTATTTCTTCCCTCTATCGCTCTTTCAATCTCGCTGTCTCTTCCTAGCGCCCAGGACTCACCTCATCTACCCCGGATTCCTTGATCTCTACACCTTAATCCTTGTCAAACTACATCAACTCCACCAACTTATAGACGTCATACTCCCTACAATGGCTGGAGTAGCTTGGCATTATGTGCTGAAGTTCATCATCACTGGTCAGTTTACTCTCGCCGTTCACGCGCTGTGTCTTCCTCTCCTCTTGCCTACCCCTTTCGCGAGTTCGAAGTGCGTTGTTGACCAAATGACTAGGCGATGCATCTGTGGGAAAGTCGTCTTTGCTCGTCCGGCTAACCGATCAACGGTTCCTCGCAAACCCGGATCCGACAGTATGTTTACCCTCGATATTGTCCCTTCACGCGTACCGATCATGCATCTCTCTACAGCTAGGTGTGGAATTTGGATCGAAACTCATTACCATTCCTGAGGAAAACAAGGTCGTGAAACTGCAGTGTATGCCGACTATACATTGCGCTCCGGCACTGTCATTCATGGTGACCACTTACAGGCTGGGACACCGCGGGAACTGAATCCTTCCGCTCGATCACGCGCTCCTACTACCGCGGCGCCGCGGGCTGTCTCCTCGTCTACGATGTCACCAGCAGGCAAAGTACGCTCCCTACGCTCCCCTCCCTCCTCCGCTCGCATCTCACGCCCCGCCACCGTTTTCCCTCTCCTATTCCTCCAGGCTTTGCGAACATCCGTTCGTGGCTCGCGGACGTGCGCGAGCACGCAGACCCGCATTTGACCTGCATCCTGGTCGCGAACAAGATCGACCTCTGTACTGAAGACCCGGCTGCGCCCGGCGTCGCACCCAAGCGTGCTCGCATGGTGAGCGCAGAGGAAGGCGAGCTGTTCGCGAAGGAGGAGGGGCTCTTGTTCGTCGAGGCGTCCGCCAAGTCCGGAGAGAACGTCGAGACCGCGTTCGAGACCGCGACCCGCGATATCCTCGACAAGGTCCGCCGCGGGGTGTTTGACGACGACAGGGTGAGCGCTTGCATTCCGCTCTGTGATACAAATGCGTGGTTGCTGCTTCTTTACTTCGTTTGGGTCGCAGTCCGGACGCCGTTTCCGTCGCACAGATTTGTTGCGGATTCTCCCCCTGCGTCTCGCGCTTCAAAACTTCATGTCCGGGTGCGACTTGTGCGCTCGCACAGCCCATCAGTCTCGCTGCCAGTGGTCACATCTCACGTCAGGCCCACCCTGTCTGTGAAGATGGGCGAGATGCGCGCTCCGGTCGTGGCGTCTGTCCCAACTTCTCCCGCGCTCTGTTCCGCCCCCCGCACCGTGTTTCAGCTCAACATACTGACTTTAGCCATGTTTCTGTCTTTGTTCTAGTCGCCGGGCGTCAAGCTGTCCAAGCCATCGGCAGGCGTTGGCATCGACGAGCCTGAGAACTCGGGCTGCTGCTAGTGCCCCCCTCTCGGCACCTTCTCTGAACCTCTCTGGGACCTTTGACGGGCGGACACGAGCGAAGAGACATGAACGAAGAGACACGACGACACGCCCGCCCGGGGACGCGGGTGCGGGCACTTGGTTATGAGCTTATTTGCTCCTGTGGGCGGGTGGGTTCCACGTGGACGACTAATTGTGTATGTATTGTAATGTGTATCTGTACGGACGAAGGTTTTCTGGAACGTCGCGAAGAGCCTCCCCGCGCGCCCTTGGGATCGGTCACACCAGTGGAAGGCTCTCCGGGGCCCGGGGCCCTCGGGAGCCGGCGACGAGGACGTTCCTTGGCTCGGCAAGCGGATGGCGCCCGGGGCACGCGGTGCGTCCTGGGTCCGGGCCCGTGTTTGTGCGGTTTGGAAGGTTGGAATGACGGAAGGGAGATTAATGGAAGGCGCGGAACGTTCCAGGAATCCAGGGGGTGGTTCGCGTCGCACCTTGACCAGAACTCTGACCGGACCTGGGCCGCAGCGTCGCGGCTCTTCCCTCTGCAGATGAACAAGCGTAGTCGCGCCGTGGCCGCGCAGAACAGCACGCAAGCCCCATGTGCATGCCAGTACCATCCATACGTCGCAGCATTCCTCGCCCTCCCCCGAACCGACGGCGAACGGGACAGCCCACCACGCCAACAGGGCGCGCGTCCTCCGTGGGACTGATGCGCATGCACTGCAGCCCGCGTTCGCACTAGGCGAGCCCCACGCACTCTCCGCGACGCCGCCAGGCGGCACACGACGGACCACCACGCTCACTGCTCAGCATGATTCCATCTGAACCCGGTCCGACCTGAAGCACGCCGCATATGATGCGTGCTGCCGCGGACAGCCTGCCGTCTCACTGCATCGTGGGCTCGTGGCGCACGCCCCACGCCTGAGTCCTGAGGCCTGAACGGGGAGCCCCGCCGCGGCGCGCGATGCGCCATCACGGACGCGTGCGGACGCGGACTCGCTCGCTCTCGCCAGCCACCTCTCGAGTCTCAAAGCCTCAAACCATCAGCGCGCGGGGCCGATCGCCCCCTCCAGGTCCCCGACTCCCGAGCCTGATCATGGCGATGGCGCGATCTGCAAGGGCCCTTCGCTGCCGATGCGCGCGAGCCCCGAGCGAGCGGGTCTCGGGCGCTGCAGGCCAAACGTCGATCGGGTCCCGCCGTTCCACCCGTTCCAGCCTCCCATCTGTGGTGAGCGCTTTGTCTCACCCACGCTGACTCCAAAGCGGGACTCGTACGTGCACCGCCTGGAGTCTCGGGCGTGCGGCGTGCCGTGGTCAGCCACGCATGCATGACTGGCGGCGCGGCGGGCGCGGCGGGCGGAGGCCGCTCGCGGACGTCGGTCGATTTGGCTTCGCAATGCGCGCACACACGTCGCGCCAGCGGGCCGGGCACTGTGTGCTGGAAGATATATGATGTCACAGGCGTGGCACCGCGCACCCGTGCGCGTCGACTGTGCACGGTTCAAACAAGCTCGGGGGACAACGGCACACACCTGTCTGTCGGCTGGTTTCAGCGTGGCGCTGGGCTGATGTTATGAGCGGGCCCGGACGGACGGACGGACAGACGGACTCTGGCGCGACGGTCCGCCGTGGACGGGGACGAAGGACGTCCGTGCCGGGGGCGCGAAACAAATCACACCGGACAGGCTCCCGGGGGCACGCGGAAGTGAGACGGATAGCGATGTGTGTACAGCCTGGGTGGAGTGAGTATGAGTACATTTTCTGATCGGCAATAAGTGACTAGAAATAGTGAAGTAAGTTTCTTTTGGCCCCAGAGGGAAGTAAGATGGAATAATGATGCTGGGATGACCGCAAGTTAACCGAAGGGAAAAGAGGAAGTGAAGCGGGAATGGGAAACGGAGGCGGGAAAACGGGCAGTCAGACTCGGGACGGCAGGGCGGTGGGCAACGGGCGCAGGTTGGGGTGGGTGGGGATGGGGAAAGAAGCGAAGCGGCGGGCGAGAGGCAGACGGACGGACGGACCCAACGCGTCCACCGCATTGCGGCCGCGAGCCCTGCACATCCGCCCCCTTCGCGGCCTCGGCGTGGCCACCGCGCAGAACCCCTCGAACTTGGGGTCCGGCCGTCCCTCTCGCCTCCCTCCTGTGGCCCGCGCCGCGATTGAAAGCAGAGAGCGTGGCCAACCCTGCCCGCCGCGGCGCAATCGGCCGATCGCCTCCGCCGCGGCGCACTGTGCGCGCCCCATCACGGGCGACGCCACAGCGCCGCGCAGACGTGCGGGGAGAGCGGCGGACCAGAGCGCAGGCGCATCCATGTCTCAAATCCATACACACGTCTGATTCCGAGTCGGCGCGAGCGAGCCGGGGGGGGGGATGTGGGTGGGTGTCGGTGACGCAGGATCCTGCAGGCCTGCAGCCCGCACCGGGAGGGCCCAGGGGCACGCCCCCAGGCCTCCCGCGCGAGGCGCGATGCCCACGTCCACGCCTACGCGACCTGCCTGCGCGCGAGGCGCGGCGACTTGCGGAGGGTGGGCGCCGCGGGCGCGAGGCGCAGGCTCGCCGCGTACTCGTCCAGCTGCGCGAGGAAGCCCGGGTTCGGCTGCGCGCACGGGCGGGCGGCCTGGACGGCGCGGACGGCGGTGCCGGGCGCGCAGCCGGCGGAGGCGACGAGGTAGGCGGCGACGACGGAGGCGGAGCGCGAGATGCCCTGGACGCAGTGGACGAGCACGCGCGCGTGCGGCGCGGCGAGCGCGGCGGCGAGGAACGCGGTCGTGTGCGGGAGCGCGGCGGCGAGCTCGGCGAAGGGCGTGTCCGTGAGCGGGAGCTGCATGCGCTCGAGCGCGGGCTGGCCGCGCGCGCGCAGGTGCGGGAGCGCGGAGGGGGGCGGGAGCGCGACGTGGCCGGGCATGACGCTCAGGACGTGGGTGATCTTGAGGGCGGCGAGGGTCTCGGGGGACTCGGCCGCGGCGAGGTCGCCGATGTAGAGGCGGGGGACGACCTCGGTGGGAGGCGGGGCCTGGAGCGGGGAGGTGGTGGGCGAGGCGGCGTCGCCAAAGTGGGAGGACGCGGAGGGCGGGCAGCGGGCGAGGGGGGAGACGCAGAGGATGGGCTTGAGGGACGGCATCGGGGCGGGGTGGGGCAATATCTGGGCGCGCAAGATATAGTGAGCGGCGGAGGGAGAGCGGGGGGCGGACGCACGGATTATAGAATAACTTATGGTGCGGGCGGGTGTGGTCGGGGAGTGGCGGAAGAAAAGGAAGAAGAAGAAGAGGAGGCAAAGGCAAGAAGAAAGCGAGGCGGCGAAAGGCGAGCTGGGGCTACCGGGGCATGTGCGCGCGGGGGGCCTATATACGCCTGGTGCGCGCGACGGTCGGCTGGCCGCGGGCAGGCGGTCCTCGAGTCTGAGCTGAGGCCCGCCCCTTGAGCCGGCCGTTAAGACCCACAGCCGCCACCGCCTCCAGCCGCCCGCACCCGGACAGCGCCCGTGCCCCAGCCTGCGTGCCTGCCGCCGCTCGCCGCACCCACAGACTGCTGCCCATCACTGATTTGCACGTCGCCCGGGCCCCCTCCCGGCGCCCGCACCCGTTCGTCCATCAGACTCCCCCCGCCATTCGGCCGTCATGCGAGGAAACCATCATCTTCATCAGCGGTGTATCGTACTCCTTCACAGACATACATAGGCGCAAACACGTAGCAGACAGCGGGTACGACAGCCTTCGGGCGGTGCATATACAACAAAACACAAACACATTCACTTCTACAGTCTCGTGGTCGCGGCGGGGGCTATCGGGGTGAGGTGAGTGTGGCGAGTGCGAGTGCGATGCGAGCTACGGGCGGCGAGGGTACGGCAATGCGGGCGAGTGCGATGGCGAGATGCTGGTGGACGATGGTGTGACGGCGCTTTTGTGATCCGGGAAAATCAGAGGTTGGTGATGGGCTGGTGTGCAATGTTACAGAAGGCAGATGGCGAGGCGAATAATAATCATCTAAATCAGGTCGCTGGAGGTGATCGACGCCGTCAGTTACCGGCCATCCGCACATGAGAATCGGCCACTTACGCGACGTTCAGAGGCATCTCATCAATCTGGGTGTTGTAGAACTCTGTCCTCACGCCGTCAACGCTGTGCTTCATGCACCACAAGGGAGAGTGTTCACTCACGTTCGATGTCGCGCAGCATGCGCACGTCCTCCGTGGTCACAAAGTTGATGGCCACGCCCTTCCGTCCGAAACGACCACCACGGCCGATACGGTGGATGTAGTTCTCGCGGTTCGTGGGCAGGTCGTAGTTGATGACGAGCGACACCTGCTGCACGTCAATTCCACGCGCGAGCAGATCCGTCGTGATCAGCACGCGAGACGAGCCAGAACGGAACTCCTTCATCAGGACCTCGCGCTGCTTCTGCTCCATGTCACCGTGCTGTCCAGACCGAGACCGTTAATTGACGGCTGTAATAAGCGAGCGGGATAACGTCATCCACTCACCATGGCGGACACGGTGAACTCTCGCGAGTGCATCTTCTCCGTCAACCAGTCCACCTTCCTCCTCGTGTTGCAGAAGATGACAGCCTGAGTGATCGTCACGGTCTCGTAAAGGTCGCAGAGCGTGTCGAGCTTCCAGTCCTCCTTTTCGACGGCAATGTAGAACTGCTTGATACCCTCAAGCGTGAGCTCGTCGCGCTTGACGAGGATCCGCACGGGCTCGCGCATGAACTTCTTCGTGACCTCGAGCACGTCCGCGGGCATGGTGGCCGACAGCAGGACGACCTGGGTGTCCTGAGGCAGGAGCTGGAAGACCTCGTAGATCTGGTCCTTGAAACCGCGAGACAACATCTCATCGGCCTCGTCGAGACAGAAGATCTTGATGGTGTCCGTGCGGAGCGCGCGACGGTTGATCATATCGAACACACGGCCCGGGGTGCCGACGACGACCTGGACGCCCTCCTGGAGTTTGGCCATGTCCTCGCGGACGTTGGTGCCGCCGACGCAGGCGTGGCACTCGATGTTCATGTAGTCGCCGAGCGCGATGACGACCTTTTGGATTTGCTGCGCGAGCTCGCGTGTTGGCGCGAGGATGAGGGCCTGGGTGCCCTTCACGTTCGGGTCGATCTTTTGGAGGATAGAGATGGAGAACGTCGCGGTCTTGCCGGTGCCGGACTGGGCCTGGGCGATGACGTCGTGGCCTTTCACGACGGGGACGATGGCGCGCTGCTGGATCGCAGACGGACGCTCGAAGCTGGGGGTGCGCTCGGAGATCAAGACGGGGCTGTGGGCGGGCGCTGGGACGGTGCTTACCCGTAGGCATAGATACCTCGGAGGAGCTCGGGCTTGAGGTCCATGTTATCGAAGCTGGACATCGCCCCTAGTTCAGGACACCGGAGTCGCGCCTAAGGGGTGCGAGCACTCACTTGTCGACGATCTGATCCCAGTTGGACTCAATCTCATTCTCCTGGAGGTCCTGGAGGGAGCCTTCGCTGTAATGATGCGTTTTGTAAGCGAAGGTGCCCTGGCTTGGTGCGGAGAAGCGGACTCACGTAGCCATGATGGAAGTAGAAGAAGCTGGAGTGTGTGTTCGTTTGGAGGAGACGACGGCCGCGTCGACTCTGTGTGGGTCGGGGTAAGGATCGATAAATCGGCGGGGGTGGTCGTGGTCAGAGACCTTGATTGCTGCAAAATTTGCTGTGTCCGCCTTGTCGCTGCTCTCTCCGGCCCGTGCCGGCCATTTCGAACCCCGCCCGGAGCCGGCGATGTCCAAGTCAGGGGACCGGCACTGGCGTAAGTATTGCTATTAGTATTAGACGTTGACAATTTTGGCGTCCCTATATGTGCACCACCACCATGACCACCGCCGACATCCTCCTCTTGGTCTACAGCTTTGACAACGATTTCTGCGATGTGCTGGAAGTGCCTGCCGACGCGATGTTCTATTAAGTGGCCCGTCTCTTCAACTCGAAGTGGTCTTCGGACCAGCTCAAGGCCCTCAAATTCTATGTTGTAGGTGTACCTTAACGTTGCACGGATCCACCTTGATACTGATGCGCATATAAGCCGTCAGACCTTCCCTCTGATCCTGAAGATTCACTTGGCACACGCACGCTGGAGTTCCTTCATACGAACCCACCGGCATACAAATGCCGCTCCTTCGTGGATCAGTTCCCTATCCCAAAGAAGAGTGGTCGGATTGATATCGTTCTCGGGTTCTATCCTAGTATGCTGGCTTTCTTGCTTGAGTATGGTCCTTGCTAATACATCACAGTCCCTGAGTCGCTGTCCGACCTCAAATTAATGCAACGTACGTCTTCCGGCTACAGACAGTGATGATATGTGTGACCTGGGCCTACAGAGGTCGACAAGGCAAACGAGTTGATACGGCCGCGGTCGACCCCGTCAGCTATAGGAAGCAGCGACTCCAATGTCATGAAGGCAACCCAAGTTGACGACGACGAAGCCTTCGTCACTGGCCGCCCCTTTACCAACCGCGGGCCCCCAAACACATTTTTCGTCCCCTCTTTGGCAACGTTGTCCAAAGAGCTGCAAGTCAGCTCCATCACGCATGTAGAAAGACAGGCACTCGTCCATCGATGCCGTCGGTTCATGGAATTAAGCTGTGCCTTTTATGACAACGTGACCCTCCGCCTCGCCGCCCTCGAATACTCGCTCACGCACGACATCCTCTCCGGCGACTGCAAAATCGACACTCGTGGAGTGGGAGCGTCGTCCCGTGCCGACTTCCGATGGTATAGCTCTCCCGGCGGTCAAGAGATCAACTACACCATCCTCCAGTTGCAGAACCAGCGAGGAGGGACTGGTGATCCTCGAATGCAAGCTCAAGCTACATTTCGAGACCTGGTAGTCCCGGCAAGTCTACACCCCACTTCCGCTCACGTGATACTCGTTGACACCCATATGAGCAGTTGTTGAAGCATAGGCGTCGCACCAACTTCCCCGGACTCACCCTCACGCTGTCCGCCACTCGCCTCGACATCGACACCGGTATATTCACGGACAGAATGTACTGTGAACACGTCTTGACCATCGACCTAGAGGTCCCATTCTGTGCCGATGACCACATCGACCGCTTCGTGGAGGTCGTGCATGCGCTGCGGAAGTGCTCTCAGGAGTTGAAACGGCACTATCAGACGGCGCTGCTGCATCCTGTGGATCCCATGGCACCCTTCCTCCCGACTCCTACTGGCCTTTCTGATGAAGCCGTCTCCCTGCTGAACGATCTGAAATTCGTGAGTCGACTGGATCAGGATGGCGATATCCTCGGGGCGACGGTCGACAAGCGCAGTCGCGAGAGCCCTATCTTCCTGGCCACGCTGGACGGCAAGAAGGTTTTGACGAAATTCGTCGCGCAATACAACGGGACGGCGCACGGGTTGCTCGCCGACGTTGAGCGCGCCCCGCCCCTTCATGGCGTCGTCCCCGTCGTAGGGGGATGCCACGTCGTGATGGGGTATGCGGAGGGTGCACACACGCTTCTGTACGGGAAGCCGGCCGGTACGGCAGAGGCCGTGAAGGACGCGTTGCAACGACTGCATGGGGCGGGGATCGTGTTTGGGGATGTTCGTGAGCAGAACGTGCTGGACGTCCCCGGGACGGATGGGCAGCTCGCTGGCACCTGGCTGATCGACTTCGATTGGGCGGGGAAGGCGCACGACGCCGTGTATCCAGCGATGATGAACAATCACCTGAATATCTGGCCGGCGGGAGTGGGTTCTGGTGCGTATATGGAGTTGGAGCACGACAGGCAACTATTCCGTAGAATGTTCCCGGAGGCTGCCGATCTTCACGCTGGGTGGTAGCTTGTATGTGTTTTTTTACATTGATATGTTCCCGGACGATGTCGACCCCCCCTAGTAGTGAACTCTGTACGTATCGATGTGAATGGCTACCAGTATTCAACGTTCTCCGTGCTTGTGCCGCAAGTTAGCAAGCAATGCCCCATTGCCGCCATACACACTCCTGGCAGGGGGCGTCTCCGTTGGGCCCGCGCCTGACCTTTAGGCAGGCGCTTATGTCAGCAGTGCGTGCAGTCCAACGCAGTGGCTGCTCCTCCGCGCGCCGTCTCCGCCGTCGTCCAGCCCTTCCTCTTCCTCCCCCGCGCGTCCGACAACATGGCCACCCAGGTTGCGACTGCAGTTGCGCCAAACGGCGTCAAGGCGAATGGCAAGGTCAAGTCCAAGAACCAGCTTCGGCGGATGAAGGCCAAGGCGAAGAAGGCGGAGGAGATACCGGTCAAGGTGTGTGGCACAGTCCTCACGCACAGACTGGTGGCGTCTGACAACCATGCTAGGAGGTGTCCGCGGAGGTCAATATGGAGGAGGATGGACCACAGAATGTCGAGTACGTATCTGAGCAGTTGGATGTCAAAGACCCGGCTCTCGAAGCATTCTCCGACGTCTTTGCCCGCTTCCAGCTGCCTCCCGAGGCATCCACAGTGCGTCCAGTCTGCTCTTAGATGGTGTTTTGTGCATTGAGCTCTGTGTGCACAGGTCCGCGAAGTCGAGAACGTGAAGGGAGAGGTCATTTACTCGGACGACGACATGGCCTCGGAGGGCGACTCGGACACGGAGGAAAAGAAACCTCTGTCCAAGAAGAAGGCGCGCAAGATGAACCGGCTCACCGTCGCGGAGCTCAAGCAGCTTGTCAAGAAGCCGGAAGTGGTCGAATGGACGGACGTGACCGCGTCGGACCCCAGGATGCTCCTCCACCTCAAAAGCTACCGCAACACCGTCCCCATCCCTGCGCATTGGAGCGCAAAGCGCGACTATCTGCAGGGAAAGCGTGGTATTGAGAAGCCCCCGTTCCAGCTGCCGTCGTACATCGCCGACACGGGTATTGCAACCATGCGCGACGCGATCAAGGAGAAGGAAGCCAACATGACCCTGAAGGCGAAGACGCGTGAGCGCGTGCAGCCCAAGATGGGCAAGGTCGACATCGACTACCAAAAGCTCCATGATGCGTTCTTCAAATTCATGACGAAGCCCAACGTGACGAGCTTTGGCGAGATGTGCGTCCTGCGTTAGTGGCGTGTCTAGATTCAGGCTCACAGCCCTCATCCTGCGCAGGTACTACGAAGGGAAGGAGTTCGAGACCCAGCTCAAGCACAAGCGCCCTGGTGATCTATCACCTGAACTAGTCGAGGCGCTGTCTATTCCACCACTTGCGCCACCACCGTGGTTGATCAGTATGCAACGCTTCGGTCCACCGCCAAGTTACCCCACACTGCGGATACCTGGTCTCAACTCTCCCATACCGGAAGGGTGAGTTGTTACCCTGCGTCATCGCGACTGCTGATGTGACACTCTGGCACAGTGCACAATGGGGTTTCCACCCCGGAGGCTGGGGCAAGCCGCCCCTTGATGAGTACAACCGACCCCTGTACGGCGATGTGTTTGGTGTATTGCCCAAGAACACCGACGCAGATGTGAGTCCGTGCCTCGCCGACAATGTGATTGCCCGCTCTGATCGCTATTTCTCTGTTTGTTATAGATGGGCGAGCCCGTGGACCGCAATACGTGGGGCGAGCTCGAGCCCGAGGAGGAGGAAGAGGAGGAGGAGGAGAGCGAGGAAGAATCAGAAGACGAGGAGGAGCAAGCGCCCGCACCCGCCGACGGCACGCAAACGCCATCTGGGCTCGAGACCCCCTCGGGCATGGCCAGTGTGGTCTCTACGGTCGCAGGCGGGCTCGAGACGCCCGACTTCCTCGAGCTGCGCAAGAACGCCACTCGGGCGACGTCGGAGGCGGACAGTGGCCCTCGGTCACTGTACCAGGTCGTTCCAGAGCGCCAGACCGCCGTCCGTGGTCTCATGGGCAGCGAGCGCGGATACGACGTCAGCGCCGTCGCGGGTAACAGCGCGATCCCCGTCCTCGGGGACGAGCGCGGGACCAAGGTTCGTACCCTTCTCTGGTCTGCGTTGGCGCCTCACATGACTCGTGCTCACTCACTGCGTCGCACCCACAGCGCAAGGCGAACGGCGTGGACGTCTCGATCGACGCGGCAGAGCTGGAGGGTATGTCGACGGAGGACCTCCGCCGCACGTACGACCGGCACTCGCGCGGCTCCGCAGGTGTCCCGGGCTCGAAGGAAGACTTCTCGGATATGATTGTAAAGGAGATGGCGAACAAGCGGCAGAAGGCGGAGCGGGATCGCGAACGACGGAAGGAGAAGGACTTCAAATTCTGACCTCCCATTTCCGTCCGTCCCTTCTTCGCGCTGTCGTCCCGTCCAGTGTCTCGCGCTGTGTTGCTGTTTGCGTTCTTATTGTAGCCTCCTTGTGAACTAGTACATTCATCCCCGAAGGGCTCGGATATTGCGACGTCCTGTGTGGTATGAGACTGCTGGCTCGCCCGAAACAGGATATCAAGACATGCCAACATCCGACGTCTTTCATTCTAGTGGCGGGGTCACATCACATCACCATACCGTATGAGGTTGTCCTGTGAGTCTCACATCACGATGGTGCAGGTCTAGCTCCTCTTCTGAACGACAACCTCCCAGACAAGTGACCAAGCGGCTCGGCTCCTGCTGCTGCGGTAACCGCATCTGGCGACACTAGCCCCACTGCCTCTGTTCAGGAGACGCGGCACAACGCCAACCTGTCCAGTGTCGACGAGGCTTGCGCACCGATGGAGCACGAGATATCCACGCTTCGGTGAGATCGATAAGCAGGCCAGGTGCCTCGCGGCGGGCGGGGCGTCCTGCCGCCATGAGTCCTGCCGAGATGACTGTAACCACGGGGCAACTGCTTTAGGACATATGAGCAAGGCTCATTTTTGCGGTGCGCCGCGGCCAGGAGCGGAGGGCTAGAGTGCGACCTCGATTCGTGGTTTCGCGACAGGCACTTGCGGATCTGAAGAATCCCGGCGGCGGCGGGAGATGGACGAGGCCGTCTTGAGACCGGCGGTGGGCGGATGCCGAAGCACCTCTGCGTCGGAAACGACAGCACAACACACGGACGAAGGCCCTCCCCGACTCCCGTCTGCCGAACCCAGTGCGAGATCGTTGCTGCCCGGGGAGCTATGGATCGGCGCAACGGAAGTACAGTACAGACTCGCAGACCACACACTGCGCGACATCGCCATCCGGGTTCCGGGGGCTCGAAGGCGGGGCGTCTCTAGGGCGCTCAGCCATCTACCTACGCAACGTTGCTCGCTTGGAGCCGCCGGGGCTGTGGGCGTTCTGGCGCGCCTGTCGAGGTGCCCGACGATGGCATCGAGGGTCTACGCTGATAGAATTTGATCCTCCACCGCGGGGGGTCGCGTCAGCCGCTGGTATATTACTTCACGACCGGGCTGAACTCCATTGGGACAGGTACGGAGCGGATGCTGTGTTAAGTACTAACTCCATCGCAGCTGGTACTGTGTAGGAGTGTTTCTTGGCGTTCTCCAGCGTCGGGGCACCGCGCACAGGCGGCAGCGGAAGTTCTCGGGAAGCCCGTTCGGGAAAACCGCAGATCTAATACTGCGATCTCGAACGCCGTTCCCTCAAACGCTCATACAACGATCGGGGGGAGGGGGTTCTCCATCTGTCGAACGTAAGTACTAGCGGCTGCGCACGGCTGCTGTCGGGAGGTCGCAGGGATATTTGGCGCACGAGGGGTTGAACTGGAAGCGCCGTGCGGTCGAGGCCGGTGCGCGTTCCACACACGTCGTGGGAGGGGTCGCAGTGTTGTCTGCCAGGCCTGCGACGTTCCGTGCGGCGTGCTAAGATGCACAGAACATTGAAGAGTAAGTATAGGGGCATAGGAAGCCTTTACCCGTATATATGGTGTAGTACAACTGCTTGTACTGCTTGTGCTCGTTCAGAACACATCCTGGGGTTAAGTTGAGGTGGGGCGGCGGTGTGCTCAGTCAATGAAAGAACTTCGCGTCATCTGTAGACACTGATAGGTGATGATCTCCCCGAGCCTGGAATATGGCGCCAAGGCGTCAGAGACGGCATTGGGAAGTAAGTCCGGCTGAACCACCGTAAGGTCGCCCTTGTTGGCGCTATTGTCGTCCTGACTCTCTGCTGTTACCCTGCAGTGAAAGGGAGCCATTTGTAGTACAGACGTGTGATGCCTCCACTTCTACACCGCATCGTCGCTCCTCAGATCCGGTGACACCACCTCAAGCGACTGCGTCTGCGCCTCGGCGACCATCCCGGATCCTTCTCGCTCTCCGGCTGCGTCCCGGCTCGGACGACGTGCGCTTGAGCGTGTAGTGACGGAGGAACAGGACTGCGGGTGCGTCGTCAGCACCTCACGACGGTGTTGCTCAAGCTATTTGGGCCACGCCCGCCGCACCAGTAACTAAGCCTGCGGCGCACACGGGCGCGCTGACCACCCAGATGTGCGTATTGAGAGCGCGTAGGCGTGCGTGAGAGCGACGCGCTCCGCCGCGTCCTGAACGACAAGTCAGCCGTCTGCTCAGCGCCAGTCGGCGGAGCGGGGCGACGCACGGAGAGGTGGGGTATTTGCTGACGATCTGCGTCAACGTGGACGGGGAGATGTCGATGGTCACCCTGAGAGGCGCGACTCGGCGGGTGAATTCCTGTGAGCGGTGAGAATCGCATCTGGGGTGTGTGGTGAAGTGGGGCGGGCAGACGTACGTTGGAGATGATGACGAGTCCCATCGCTATGCCGATTGTGCCGCCGAGGTTCCGGGTGATGTTGAAAGCGCCAGTGGTGGTCGCCATGTCTTTGAGCGGCATTGCGGCTTGTAATCCGATCAAAGGGGACTTCGCGAATTCGGTGAGGTGACGTTTATGGATGAGTGAGGATAGACACATGCCTGGAACAGCAAACCTATGCCCAGGGAGACTACGAACGGGTACAGAGCTTCTCGCTCTGCGGAAAGATTATCAGCGGGGATGTGCCAGGAGACCCGGACATAAGACAAAATACGCACACATTGGAAGTGTCGTCGAGCATCATCATGAGGCCGTAGCCTAAGACCATGATGACCCACGCTCCCCACATAACTTCCCTCCATCGTTCGGTGCGAGCGATGATCTGACCTCCAGCTATTGAAATGAGAGAGCCGCCGAGGGAGAAAGGGATGATCCTGTGGCCGTATGTCACTGTAAGCGCATTTCAAGGAGTCAGAGACTCATACGAACCACACGCCGGCCATCGTCGCCGAGGCACCCATGACTTGGAAGTACACGGGCAGATAGTAGGTTGCGCAAAAGAATGTCACGGCGTGTATGAATACGGAGATCAAGATTAGGGCGGTCGTGCAAGTCTATAGTAAAGCTGTCAAAATGACCGCCATTCACAATGAGGCAAATGCGCACGTGCCTTAAATAGTCGTGGTGGAAGGATAGGCGACTGTTTGGTGTACATCTCGTTGACCAAAGCAGCAACCAAAGCAGCAAACCCGACCACAAGCAGGGCTATCGTCTGAGGGCTGCTCCCTGCGAGACGGGCGCGTGAGTGCTACGGGCTCGTATATGCGCGATGAACGGGGTATTACAGCTTGTTTCGCTGAAGTTGAAGCCAAGGAGAATCATAACGATTCCTGAGATGAGGAGAACCAGACCAACGACGTCGAATTCGTGCGCGTGTTCTCGCCAGCTCCTTCCGTGATGGGGATTCAGGTTTAGGAAGAAGAATAACAAAACTCCCCCTATCCCACCCATGGGTCTCCGCAAGACGTTTCAAATCAGTCACAGACCAGTTTGGGACAAAGGGACATACAAGTTGATGAAGAAGCACCTGAGTTATCGTGACTCGTGTTAGTCAAACTCAGCGAGTCGCAGTAGTTCGGGTAAACACTCACCAGCGCCATGATAGATGGTCCGTGAATGCCTGTACAAACAATCAGTGACGTACCGACTAGAGGGACGGAGAGCGGTGACGGCTTACTCCACCCATGAGTGGGCCAATGACGCTGCAACGTCCGAATCAGCACTAACTCAAGGAAGGCGTACGGGACGCACCTCGCAACCCCGAAGGTGGCCCCAACTGCTCCCCCGTACTTGCCACGACTGGGAGCGATGGACCGACTTAGTCAATGATACTGGGCGGAGAACCAGAGACACAAGGAGACGCACTCTTCGAGGGAGACTATGTCGGCGATGACCATCTGTACGGACTGGATTATTCCGCCGCCGCCTATGCCTTGGACTGCCCGGGAGACGACGAGCCAGGTCATGCTTTGCGCCGCCCCACAAAACGCGGAGCCGGTCTGAAGGCCCGTGAGGCTATGGGACGAACACCGAAAGGACCGGACGCACTAGAAAGATCGCGAGAGAGTAGTACATGACGGGCTTTCGGCCTGGTGAGGGGTCAGTGAGAAGGCTAGTAGGTGCATGTGCTGCGACCTCCGGCTCACCGGTGATGTCTGAGAGTTTCCCATACAGCGGGGACAGAGCAGACGACGCCAGAAGATAGGCACTGCGGTGATGAGCACGAATCAGTGTCTCGCAATCTGAGGTTGGAGACGGCCCCCGCACCTCCCCACCCAGCTGTACTCGCTCCCGCCACCGAGGTCCTTGACGATGGTGGGGAGCGCAGTCGCTACAATCGTCTTCAGATGCCAGGGAACAGAAATCGTCAGAAAAATGTGATCCAAGAGCACATTGACACACCTGATCAAGCGCGGCCAAGAACATGCAGCACATGAGACCCGTGAATACGATTCCTATGTGGTTTTTTGGGAGGTAATGCCTTTCGTCCTGCATCCAGTCGCTCGACGCCTCTAAGGTAGCCTCCTTCTCAGAGTCGGAAGGGACAGCGTCCGTCGAGCGCGACGGCACGACGGCAGGAGTGGCGGGCTGTCGTTCTTCATCCTTTGAACACTATCCGGGACGTCAGTGGCGGAGTGAAAGGAGGAAGGTGACAAGACTAGTTAGCGGACGACGCCGTCGCTGAGCACGCTTAAACGAATGAACAGTGATGCGTGGCCCCAGCACTGACTCGTCCTGAGCGCGGACTAAGTACTAGTCGCGACGCGAACGTCCGCCACCCCGGAGCGCCTCGTTTGTCAACCAGAGCCATGTAGATGCGGAGCGGAGCGAATGGCTGAGCCTGACAATGGCAAAGCCATGGTAACCGGGGTCAAAGCAAACTTCATACCAGTCGTCGAGCGGGTGGGAGGATAGACGCCGCGTGGTGGTGATTCGCACGTTCGAAGCCTTGACGCCTCACGAAGTATCTTCAACATACACCAACACCCTCCAAGGCTCATATAGAAAATCTACGAAACGATAGCGTACATGCAGTAGTTGAGTCAAGCCGACAGTCGATCAATAAGACACTGCCTATCGACAGTATTACGGACTCTAATCCGGGGATATCGCATACGTGGGTAGTGATGTGCAGAGCAGATGCGTGAGAATATGAGTAGATAAATGTAAAGCAGATGCGACGTTCAATGCAAAAGTATGGTGTGTGTTTGATGCTGCGGGGTATGCCAAAATCCACGTAAGCCGCCGCGAACGGCCTTGAGCCCAAGGATCTGAACGGGGGACGGGAATAAAAAGCAGGGGGCGTAAGCAGTCGTGTGGTGTCGTGCCAAGCCAACGAGACGAGGAACATGTTCACTTCTTCTCGGCGTCCACGATCACTGTTGTGGCCGGGATCTCGTGCACCGTCCGCTCCTCGTCGAGGTCACTCGACGTGGACACCGTGGGCAACGTCTGTGTCTGCGCCTCGACGTCACCCACGGACAGAGCGCCAGCGCCTTTCGCGGCCGCCTCTGCCTCCATCTCAGCCGCCTTGTCTTCAGCGCGGATGACCTTGCGCTGCAGCGAGTAGTTGCGGAGGAAGAGCACCATGAGCGTGCAGGCGCCGAGAATCGGCGCTGCCGCAATCCAAATCGTGGCCATGGACTCCGTGTAGAGATGCGTGAGCAGTGTGCGCTGCGCCGCATCCTGTGGGAACGAGAATGGTCAGCGCCTTGGACACGGGGAGAGCAGTGAATAGCCCGTACCTGGATCTTCGGAATGACAGTCACAAGCTGAGTGATGGCGCTCGCGGAAGTGTCAATGTTGAGCCCAGGGACCTCAGCCACACGACGACGGAAATCCTGGATAATATGGACACGTGAGAACGGTCCAGCCAACGGACAGACTCAACACGTACCGAAGAGATGATGACGAGTCCGATTGTAGTGCCGACAGTACCACCCAGACTGCGAGTCAGAATGACGGAACCAGTGGTGGTAGCGGTGTCCTTGATGGGCATTGCGGCCAGAAGACCGATGAGAGGCGTTTGAAGCGCGCCTCCGATGCCAAAGACGCCACAAAGGATACAACAACTTCTCGGCGCTGAACGCATGTCAATACAGCCGGATAAGAGACAGTCATGACCAGTGCACGTACGCGTTCGAGTTATCATCGAGCATGGTCATGAGACCGAAACCGAGGGTGGCGATGGCCATTGAAATCCACTCGATGGGAACCCAGTAACCGGTGCGCGAAATGATTTGACCCGTGATGATCGAAGAGAACGAGGCGGCCAGCGAGAACGGCAGCGTCCTGGAAATAGTTCAGTACGCACGCCAAAGTGAGTGTGCGCCATACGTACCATACACCCGCCATTGTAGCTGAGGAACCCATGACCTGGAAGTACACCGGGAGGTAATACGCAGCAACGAAGAACGTGACGGCGTGAAGGAAGACTGTGATGAGCAGAATAGCAGTAGTGCGAGTCTGAAGTGCTGTTAGCGGCAGATTCACCATACCAAAACACGATTGGCATACCTTGAACAGGCGAGGCGGAAGAATCGGAGAGCGCGTGGTATAGGTCTCGTTGATGCCAGCGAGGACCAAAAGTACTACTCCGATGACCAAGCATGCAATCGTCTCCGGTGTGTTCCCTGCAATGACGTCAATTTCAACTATATGCGCTTTCGATGAGCAAAAAACACGCACAAGCCGTCTGGCTGAAGCTGAAGCCCAGAAGGACGAGGACGACTCCACTGATGAGAAGTAGGAGACCGATGAAATCGAACTCGGCAGCGTGCTCCCTCCAGCTCTTTCCTTGGTGTGGGTTGAGGTTAAGGAAGAAGAACAAGATGAGGCCACCGACGGCGCCCGTGGGCAGGTTGATGAAGAAGCACCACCTCCACGACGCATGATCCGTCAGAGCACCGCCGAGCAAAGGGCCGATGACGCTCGCAAGACCCCAAGCCGCGCCCAACAAGCCCGCATACCGTCCACGACTACAAGGCACATTCAAATTGGTCAACATGCGGCGCGAATACTGCAAGAACAGGGACGTACTCTTGAAGGGTGGTGATGTCTGAGATGGTGACCTGGATGATCTGGATGATACCACCGCCTCCGATGCCTTGAACAGCGCGACAGATGACGAGCCAAGTCATGTTTTGAGCAGCGCCGCATAGAGCAGACCCGAGGAGGAAAATGCCGATGCAAGTGAACAAGACGGGCTTGCGACCTAAAGAAGTTACGTGAATATTGGATCACGAACGTGTCGAACGGTAAATCTACGAACCTACGATGTCCGAAAGCTTTCCGTACAAGGGACAAAGCGCAGCGGTTGCGAGCAGGTAGGCGGTGCCGACCCAACTGTACTCGCTTCCACCACCGAGGTCCTTTACGATGGTTGGAAGGGCGGTGGCAACGATTGTCTAGATATACGGATGCGAGTGAGACTGGCGCTAATTTGAATGGCAGTAGAGCGGCGCACCGAATCGAGGGCGGCGAGGAAAATACAGCACATAAGGCCGGCGAAGACGATGCCCATCCTGTTTTTGGGCAGAACGTGTTCTTCATTTGCTTTCCAGGATGCGCCGGGGGCATGTTTCTCCTTCTCTGAAATGCTGGCGGGAGCCGCAGGAGTGGAGGTTCCGGATGTCGCAATCTTGTCAGCAGCCATTGTCGCGGGGTGAGAGCCGCAAGGAATGGAAGGGGTGAGAGGGAGCAAGCGAAGGGGGACGGAGTCGTGAACGGATCTGCGTCTGCTTATGAGGGATCGGTGGGACGCCCTGAAAAGCAGCCGGACTCAGCATGACAAACCGAGGCGCAGCCGTGCCGGCGAAAGAGGAGGTGGGATGCGCACTCACACGGCGAACGGTGACCCGCCACCAGGTCCGACGGCGCCATGCAGCGTCGGGCACTTACACGTTCGAGTGCGGGCGGCATGGATGCGGTTGGTGACAGAGCACGCTGGAGGAGGCGGTGAGTCGCAGAGCGTATCAAGGCGCAGACGCCCGGGGATACTCCGAGACACGCAAGCGCCGGCCGATCCGAGCGTACTCTGGCCGCGTCGCGCGGATTTGCTGACTCACCTCGTCTGACTATCGCGCTTCCACAGACTCGTGTTGCGAGCGTCGGCCTCGATCCTAGATGTCTAGAAACTCGTCGGTTTTCCGTCGGCATGATCTATACTCGTCCGCAGAACGCGTGGTGAACGATGGCGCATGCGACCAAGCTGCAGCACCAAGTACCTCGCAGCAGTGAGGAGAAGAACTTCGACCCAAGTTGCACGGTCAGGCAAGAGGTCAGGGTGCATTTGAAGGAATTTGATCGTGCATGGTCTGATATTCAAAGTGACTGCAAACATTCCCAGTCGCATCGTCGGATGGCTCTACGAGCCGTGGCCGCCCAACGGAAGCGCGACGCCCGAGGGAGATGTGGGACTTGGCCACTTCCCTGCTGCCGTCGCGCGGCGGCAACGGGCACTGGCAGTTCGTAGGCGCGCTCAAGCGCTCACCCTCGCGTCAGCCCGGGCCCCGGGATTGCGCGTCCAGGTCGCCGGGCGCCGAACACTCCGACGCTCAGGTGCGTGACCGTCCCCGCTCTCCGTTGTTCCTGCAACAGACCTGCACAGACCTGCACCCGCGGGAATCCACTTCCACCTACACGGTACTAAAGTATCTGCCTACTGTTCCTCCCTAAGCTGCCCCCACACTTCCTGTTTGGCCCATAAGTAAGAGCGTCCGGCGTTTGCCGTTGTTCTACCTCGTGCGCGCGAGTCTCCATGGTCCCGGTGCGGCTACTGTCCAACATATACTGAGGCTGTTACTTTACACCTTTTCATCCTCTTTGCCCTCGTTGACACATACCCAGACAGAACATACTCCTTCCCCGGACCCCGCTGCGCTCTTCGCGTCACCGGGCTCGCACCGTCCTCGCTTGGCGCACTCGCGCTTCCTGCCTACTCGCACACCCACCACTCTTTCGATCCAGAGTACTTCGTCTCGTACGCAAGAACGTTGACGGATCCTTGCAGGGGGTACTCCGCCGCTAACTTCACAGAGCGGTCTGCTGCGGAATAGTGTGGTCCGTGCAGACGTGAGTCGCATCGATCTCTGTGACTCATTTCCTTCTCACTGCTACGTCATTTCTCTTAGCATTTGTACTGGAGCCCGTAAAGGCAAAGAGGGGTGGAGCCGCGGTACTTCTCGCTAGCCCTATAACTTCAACTCCCTCGGACAGGGGCCGCGACCGAATAATTGCCAACCGCCCACTGACTCAGTAGAGCCTATCAATGCGGCGCCTCATTCAGTATGGCTCTTCTATCGCTCGGATTGAACTACGAGCACTGGTGTAACTTTGGCTTCTGGCTTACGAATTCTCTACCGATCCGCAGGTCGTCATGTGTGACAACGCCAACCCCCCAGGAGGATATTTGACGCACGCTGGACATGGAAAGCGGATTGCTCAGCTTCCGTGGATCGGCCTTTGGATATTCCGCCCAGATGAGAAGATCCACAAACATCACGGCGATGTGGGCGGAATATAAACCGTGCGTGCAGCGCCGTTTCTTCCCACATCGCATCACCATGACCAAGTACTTGCTCAAGGGCGGAACGATCGCCACCTGCGAGAAGGGAAAACCAGGCGTCCGCGTCTTCAAGTCGGACGTTCTCGTCGCAGGCACGACGATCACCAAGATCGAGGAGAACATGGCACCCGAGGCTGGCGTGGAGGTCATTGACTGTACAGACAAGTGGATCACTCCAGGTTTCGTGGACACGCACCGGTACGCGACAGGTGTTCCTCGAATCTTGCTGGCATGCTGACTCCGTACGCCCTCTAAAGCCATGTCTTCATGGCCGTCATGCGCGGCAACCACTGCGAGTGAGCACCGGAACGCCGCCGCGGCCGCGCTGCCATTCCACCCTGACATAACTTTCCCGCCGCAGCTGGCTGCTGACCGAATACTTCATCAAGAGTCCTGGTACGTCCGTCCCTCCGCGCAGCCCTCCATCCACGTTCGAGCACGACACCTGACCGTCGCACTCTACAGGACCGTCCAGGGCGACCTCACCCCGGACGAGGTCCGCATCGGCACCCTCGCCGGCTGCCTCGACGCCCTCCACAACGGCGTCACCACCCTCCTCGACCACTTCCACGCCGCGAACACGCGCGCGCACCTCGACGCCGCGCTCGCCGCCACGCTCGAGTCCGGCGCGCGCGTCGTCTGGGCCCCCGCGCGGCAGTCCGCGCCCACGCGCCTGTACCCTTCGATGGCGTTCGCGGACGACGCCGCGGCGCGCGCGTGGCAGCTCGACGCGTCACCTCGCTCGGGCGCGAGCTGCGCGCGGACGGGCGCGTGACGCTCGGGCTCGCGTACGACGTCCTGCGCGGCGCGGATGTGGCGCCGCACGTCGAGTTCGTGCGCGCGGCGCGGGCGGCCGGGGCGCGGATCGTGACCGCGCACGCGCTCGTCGACGAGCACGTCACGGCCTGGCGTGACGCGGGGCTCATCGGGACCGACGTGGTGTTCTCGCACTGCAACAGCCTGCAGGGGCGCGCGGACCCCGAGGCGCGGCGTGGAAGGTGCTGAAGGAGAGCGGGGCGGGGATCGGCGCGACGCCTGTGGATGAGCTCGGGATGGGGCACGGGAACCCGCTCGCGTTGGAGGCACTCGCGCGCGGGGTCAAGTGCGGGTTGGGTGCGGTGAGTCGCGCGCTGGGTGTGGTGGATGTGCCGGGAGACGGGCTGACGGGCTTGGGCTTGGGATGGCGCAGGACGCGGTGTCGATCAACGGCGGAGACATGTTCACGCAGATGCGCACGCAGCTCCAGTGGTCGCGCGGGGCCACGCACGAGAACATCCGCCAGAACAAGCTCGCGCTCCCGTACAAGAACGAGTGGAACTCCGCGGACGTCTTCCGGCTCGCGACTCTCGGAGGGGCGGAGTGCTTGAACATGGGGGACCTGATCGGAACGGTCGAGGTGGGGAAGCGGGCGGACCTGCTCGTGTTCGACACCAACACGCCCAACCTTGGAGGGGCGGCAGACCCGGTCACGGGAGTGGTCTTCCACGCCGGGAGCGAGGACGTCGAGACGGTGTTCGTGGATGGGGAGATGGTGAAGAAGAACGGGAAGCTGGTTCGGAGCTGGGGTCCGGTGGCCATGGAGCTGAGGAAGCACGCTGACGCGATCCGCGAGCGGTGGTCGGCCAACAAGCTTGAAGGAGAGTGGAAGAAGTGGTGGGACACCTTCGGGTCGCCCGTGTGGTAGTAGTAAAGAGCCTTGATTATGATATGCGTGCCATACATCTGGGACGACTTGATAAAAGGAACACGGCTCACCTTGCCAGAGTCAGTTCCATGAAAGGTGGTGGGCTCTTATTTGCGAGCGTGTGCGGTGCATAACATTCGGAACTTCGTAGTAGTAAGAGGGTACACATGTACGGCATACGTACTAGACGAAACAAAGAGAAGAGATTCGGCGCATGTTGGTTTCCCACTGGCGAGCGTCCTGGACGCCCCCAGCGGTACTTATCCCGAGGACCACGAAAAGGTCTGCGCCAGGACGGGCCCCCCATGAACCGGTGCGCCCGCCCCCCCTCGGGAAAGGAAACGACTACCTTCAGACTGACCTTCGCATGCATCTTCGCCGCCTTCGGGAGTCAGACTTGCGTCGCGTACCTGAGCCCCAAGCTCGCTCTTGATATCTCGGCTCGACACTGGAGCGACGAGAGCCTTCCGCGCATGGGGACGGCTTGAGAAAAAAAGGGACCAGACTCCTCTTGATGGGCGCCGGGTTTCCGGCTTCAACTCACGCCGTCTTCGGGGGACAGACTTGCGTCGAGTGCCTGAGCCCCAAGCTCGCTCTTGATGTCTCAGCCCGACACTGGAGCGTGAGAGCCTTCCGCGCATGGGGACGGCTTGAGAAAACAAAGGACCAGACACCCCGCTTGAGACAGGCGGACCGCCGCCGCACGTTGCGGGACCCACGACGGGGCGTCTTCGGTGTGCGTTGGAGACCGAGGGCGCTTGCGGGTTCGCGAGGCGAGTCTTCGGCCCACGCGGACGGCTGACACCTTCAAAAAAACGACTGCATCATAGAGGTCAGCACAATGCGTGGTAGGGCGGAGAGAGAAGAGAAAAGCCTGGTCAGTGTCGGCGGCGGACAGTTGTGAAGTTGTTGGGAGAGGCGACGTCTTGCACTGGTCGAAGGCGTTGAGGACCGTTGAGGCTGACGATGGCGGCGTTGAGACTGATGCGTAGTCAGTGGCGAGGGAGGTGCTGGGGTCGAGGTCAAGAGAGGGAAAGAAGCGAGGAGGAGGGGGAGTGAAGAGAAGATGGCGGTTGGGGATGAGGATGAACGACCCAGCGAGGGCACCTTTTATAGACTGGGGACTGGAGGCGAACCGTGTTTGTTTGTTTGTTCGGCGCACGGCGTGCGACACACCGCAGGCTGGTTACTTATCGGAAGTGTCAACCACCTTCCCATATCCGGTCTTCCGCGACGGGTCGGCTGGGTATAGTAACCTCGACTGGACATCCGACGTGTTAAACATGTGATATCGCGCCCATTTTGCTCATGTCGCGGGTGAGCGAAAATCAAAAGCAAGATGGAATCGCGAATCGTCCAAGTGCCATCTGGGTTGTTGACAAGACTCCTGCGGCAGGAAGCGAGAGTGATCTTGTCCTCTCGCAGGGTATCAACGACAAGACGCTGGATATTGGCGGTGAAAATACCAGGTGAAGAGCGACTTTAGTCTCCCCTCTCCCGAGCTGGCGTTGGTTCGAGGTAACTGGGAGGGAGCGCTGGAGAAAGCCGGAGAAAGCCGTCGTTGGGCGTGATCTAATGCTATCTAATCTGGCTGCACGAACGCCCAGCGAGTGATAGAAGGCCCCGGCCCTTGAAGAATATTGTGTGTTGCTAGAGTTTTCGCAATAGGATCCGTGTGGCTGCCAACGCGTTCTATTCCGGAAACCGCAGCAAAAATCTAGTGGTTGGCATGATGTCGTGAAATGTAGGAGTGGTGTTCGAGATAGTAATGTGCATTGGGCATAGCCTTCAGAACTTCAGACCCTGCCCCAAAGCCCGCCCAAGATGGCGTATCGCGCGGCAAACATGAATGCCACGGCAACCATGACCGCGGACCCTGCGTGTGCCCACGATGTGTCAGCTCTGTGCGAGGCGGCGAGGCAGCGAAGAAAGCGCGTACCTGCGTATATGCCGGTATCCTTGAACCCGCCCGTCACAGTCTGAATCGCCCCAGATATGGGCGGCCCGGCGATGCCGCCGACGGCGACGAGCGTGAAGCTCATGCCCGCGCGCACGCCGACTTCTTGGACTTTGCTGATGCGCACTATCGGCGCGGCGAGCAGGGAGACGTACACCCCGGAGGAGGCACTGTTGGTCCAAGTCAGATTAGGCGATTGATTCCTGGCTAGGAGCTGAGGGGTCGACACACCCGTAGACTATCGCGATCCCAATGTTCCCGCCGACGGTGTGGTTGACGAACGGCCAGACGTAGGTCATGATTCCGGCCAGAAACGTCGCGGGGATCATGATGTTTAGCGGCCCTTTTACGAACGAGACTCGTAAGTCGTGCGTGGAAGATGAAAGCCGCGGTAAAGACGCTGTACCTGTCCACCTATCTGCGACAAGACCGCCGACCACACGACCAACGGCAGAGCACGCATTCGCGATGGACAACAGATAGAAGGCGAGATTGTCCGAGATGCCTTGTTGAACTGCGGCTACGTCCAGGTAGGTGAGAACCTGTTCGGACGGTTAGTGTTGGGACGCGAACGCAGGTGATTGAGCTTACCGTGTACAGGCCGAAGAACGAGACCAGACTCGACAGGCTGTAAAGCAAGTATCGAATATCCTTAAACGCGGTGAGGTCGACGAAGGGACCGGAGCGCGGCTTCGGCGGGAGTCGGCGCTCTACAGTCTGCGTGTAAAGATATCAGGCCTTAATAAGGACAACGGAGGCGTGCAGTAAATGACGTACAACGAACTGAAATCCGAGCAGGAGAATTTCGAGGAAGCCAAGGATGCGCATCGTCCACTGGAAGCTGTAAAATCCAGCACTCGATATTAAATACCCAGGGCTGCTTACTTGGAGTTGTCAAAAGTCTCCTCACCCTACTTGCTGGACTAGGTTCTTGACGGCGATGGGAAAGAGCGTCCCGCCCACGCTGGAGCCGAGTGCCATGACACCGAGAGCGGCACCGAGTTTGTGTTTGAACCAGTGCGCAGGGATGGCGACGATAGTCCCAAAAATGACACCACACGCGAGCTAGAAGCGCGTCAGACATGCTTGGTGGAGATTGAACGTAAGACACACCCCTAGCGCGATTCCCTGGCAAAGGAGGAATTGCCAATACTGAGTACATTGCGCAGTCAAAAATGTGGCGGCGACCAGGACCGCGCTCGCCGCGCCCAGCATTGACTTGAGGTACCCCATGTCGAACAAACGACCGACGACGAGTCCCGGCAGGAAGACAAGCGCATACTAGACGATCAGATGAGTGAACGCGCGCCTTGTCAAGGTTCGCAATAGCTCACTTGGACGGAACCTATCCAGGAGCTAGCACAGAAATCAATCAAAGTTGGCACTCTAGCCCATTCAAACACTCACATTGTGGATGTCGACGTTCCAGGGAGGATTGACTGTTGGTAATACGCTTGAAATACCTGCATGATGAGTCAGCTCGAACGGGCGTCCGAGAATACAAGGCACTCACACCCCAGGCGTTCACCAGCCCAAACGTCCCACACGTCCCAGCGGCGCACTATCGGCGTTCCTGTCAGCATCAACAGACGACCCTCAAAACAGCGCGTGCGACGCACCCCAATGACAACGAGCCAAGCTCGTAGACCGCCATCTGGGTTCTCTCCGTAGTCGACCTTGGGGTGATCGGGCTCGACGTACTCTTTCACAACAGCCTCGAGCTCGCGCTGGTGCCGCTGGTGCTCCGTCTCCTGGTGCGGGGGCGCGTCGGCGGCGATGGTCACTTCGTCAGATGTGCGATCCTTCTCCTTCTCCGGGTGCTCCATGGTCTGGTGCTTGTAGGGGGCAGCCTTCGCGAGGTCAACCACGAGAAGACGAGCAAAGAAGAAGGGGGATAGGGCACGGGGAACAAGATTTCTGACCGGTTGTATATAAAGGCCATGAGGTCCTGTGATCCTCGGTAATACTGGTTTCATGAGTCATGGCTCGGTGGTTGGCACGGACGGCATGTTGGAAGGTGTACGCCCGGAGCGGAGGGATTACAAAGCAAGATAGAATAGGCCTTCTGCCACCCGACGCGTACTTCGCAGACTGAGACTGCGAGGGTTGCGCTGCGCGCATTCCAGTGGGTCACTAGCGGGGGAAGGCCTGAAGCGCCTTTACCGGCCCGCCCCGGAATGGTGGGGCCGTGCGGCGTGCACGTGGATATTGACGCCACACCAGGATTCTCGGGCGCCTCCGAAATTTGCAGCCATAGCAGAACTCTTGCCGGTGCATCGTGCTCGCAGCCCAGGCCTCGGCTTTCATCATCCACGCACAGACCGTACAACACGACGAGATGGCCTTCGGTACGTCTTTTCGACATATTTATCCTCACACGTAATAGTACACTGACCGGGGTATCTAACAAACTCCTGCGACTTGTGCAATGTAGGTGATTCTGGCGGACGCGGCGGCTTTGGCGGAGGTCGAGGAGGGGGACGTGGTGGGGGTAGAGGTGCTCCCAGGGGCCGCGGTGGCCCTCCAGGCCGTGGTGGAGGTCGCGGTGGTGCGTTCTCAATTTCTCATCCTCACCCGCCCGTACTAATTTGCTATTAGGCTTCAGCGGGGGAGGCCGTGGTGGTGTCATGAAGCGCGGTGCCCCTGGGGGACGCGGAGGTGGACGCGGCGCACCTCGCGGTGGTCGTGGAGGTCGTGGAGGAGGCCGCGGGGGCGCGAGGGGCGGCTCTAACGTGATTCTCAAGCCCCACAAGCACCCTGGCGTCTTCATTGCGGAGGGCAAGGAGAGCTTGCTCGTCACCAAGAACCTTGTTCCGGGCGAGGCCGTCTACGGAGAGAAGCGGATATCCATCGACGGCGGCGTGGACGGTACCAAGGTCGAGTACCGCGTGTGGAACCCCTTCCGCTCCAAGCTTGCCGCTGGTGTTCTCGGAGGTCTGGACGACATCTACATCGCGCCTGGGATGAAAGTTCTCTACCTCGGCGCCGCTAGCGGAACCAGTGTTTCGCACGTCGCTGACATTGTTGGGCCGGTGAGTTTTCTCTTACCAACCTCTTTGCCCCTCTTCCTAGACCCATGCTCTCACAAATTGTCGAGGCGTGATGCGCTTTCCCTTGCATGGACATGCGACTCACACTGTCATTGCAGGAAGGCACGGTGTATGCGGTGGAGTTTTCACTTCGGTCAGGCCGTGACTTGATTGGCATGGCGAAAAAGCGAACAAACGTTATCCGTAAGTCGCGGCCAACTACCAATCCTTGTCACAACCTAATCCATCCGTACCGCAGCCATCGTCGAGGATGCGCGGACACCCCAAAGATACCGGATGCTCCTCTCCACCGTCGATGTTATCTTTGCCGATGTCGCACAGCCCGACCAGGCCCGTATCGTGACGCTCAACGCCGAGTACTTCCTCAAAAACGAGGGCCATGTTGTCATTTCCATCAAGGCGAGCTGTATTGATTCCACTGTGCCCCCAGAGGCTGTGTTCGCGCGGGAGGTGGACTTCTTGCGCCAGAACAACTTGAAGCCCATTGCGCAGGTCACCCTTGAGCCGTACGAGCGTGATCATGCCATGGTGACAGGTATGTAGTCCTTCCCCCCATCCTGGCGCATCACTAAGTGTGTCTCATCATCCGCAGCCGTCTACTTAAGACACGGGCAGAAGAAGTAAGCCGCGTGCGAAAACTCGGCTTTGGGTGTCCGTATTACTTAGTACCAGTTGTTCTGAGCTCTCGTCTGCCTGGCTTGGTCCACTTCTCTCTTCTCTCCGTCTGTGCATGTATCTCTGTAGTACTCCAAAAGTATGCTGCTCGCTTTCGTCATGCTGTACCATTTCAACACGCCCATTTAGGCTGATGTCACGGTGTGATTGAATATTTAAATTATCCTGGACTTCGGGAGGCTGCTTTTCGGTCTTGAAAACACTAATTTCGCCCACCGTTTCGACAGCGCGGGGAATCTTGCGTTCACGCGTCACGTCGTACCTTGGCTGGACGAACGGAGAAATGCGCAGCGCGTGGGCGGCCACGTCAGGATGGGGATGCTGCGGTGGCAGTACAGGCGAGGGGATATCAAGCGGGCGTAGACGCTGGATGTCTGGCCCAAAGACCTGCACGGCGCCCCCTCCCTCCAGCCTGCTGATGAGGCCTTCCGGACAAGTTGCCCTTGATCTCGGACCTCCCTACGAAGACGGCACCCGCTCGTCGTCTGAATTCGAGGAAATCCCCCACCCCGCCTCGCACTCCAACTACTGGGCTCCCGGCTCGCACTCCGCCCATCCCGCTCACCCGCCAGCGCACCCGCGCGAGGAGGAGCTCCCCATGCACCACATGGCCGAGGACAAGGCCCGCCGTCGCGTCCCCCGCCCTTCAAACGGCGCGGGTGGCTCCGCGTCTGAGAGGTATGGTGACGAGAAGGAGCTGGAGTACGATGCGTTCGACCGGGAGGGCAAGGATGTCTACTCCAAGATGAATGCTGCCAAGGGGCCCATCTCAAGCGGCCGTCCAAGGAGACCACCGCCCCCACCGCCTACGTCTGTGGTACGTCTCGCGTTGCTCCTCATGCGCGAGTGCCAGCGGAGAAACTGACGGACTCAACTATCCTGCACGCCCTGCCCCGCCAACCGCCTCTGCCGTCGCCAGCGGGAGTTCCTCCTTCAGAACTTCGAGCACGTTCCCCCGATCGTTTACACCCTCCTGTCGTGCTGGACACGCTTCCACAAGATCGGCCACTCCAACGTCGTAGTCTGGGACGAGGCGCACTTCGGCAAGTTCGGCTCGCACTACCTCAAGCGCGAGTTCTACTTCGACGTCCACCCCCCACTCGGCAAGATGCTCGTCGGCCTCGCCGGCCTGCTCTCCGGCTACGACGGCACCTTCGCCTTCGAGAGCGGCGCGGTCTACCCCGACACCGTGCCCTACACCACGATGCGTGTCATGCTTGCCACATTCGGTGTCGCCCTCGTCCCCCTCGGGTGGTACACCGCGGTCGAGCTCGGAATGACTCCGATGGCGTGCCATCTGGTCGCGCTGATGGTCCTCTGTGGTGAGCAACCCTATCCTAGCGCTGTGCTGCGCCGCGAGCGCGCTACCCCTCTGCTTCCCCGTACTCCGAGCGCTGACTTTGGATGATCGGAATCCAGACGTTGCTTGGTTGACGATCTCCCGGTTTATTCTCTTGGACGCCATGCTCCTGTTCTTCACGTTCACTACCGTTTTCTGCTTCACAAAATTCCACAATCAGCAATACCGGTGTGTACCTCAGAGCTTTGACGATGTTCACGCACGTTCTGACGCGCAGGATGCAGGTCATTCTCCCCCGACTGGTGGTTCTGGTTAACAATGACTGGCTACAATATTGGTTGCGTATGCAGGTGAGGTTTAAGCCGACCCCGACTGAACTTCCGCTCATCCTCCACCAGTGTAAAATGGGTTGGCTTCTTCGTCACAAGTTTGATCGGCGCATACACCATGGAGGACCTTTGGGAAAAGTTCGGGGATCTGAAAATGTCATGGGTGCGTGCACATCCTGTCCACCACAACGCACGAGCCGACCTCTTCGCAGCGCGACCAAGCCAAACATTGGGCAGCCCGCGTGGGATGCTTGATTGTGCTGCCCTTCTTTGTGTACATGCTGTCGTTCAAGCTGCACTTCATGGTCCTCAACCATTCCGGCCCTGGTGACGCTCAGATGAGTTCGCTGTTCCAGGCGAATCTCGAAGGAAATCAGTTCCACAAGAACCCTTTGGGTACGTGAACCGCTAGGCTATCTTGCATTGTCTCATTCTATTCCCAGACATTGCGTACGGTTCGAAGCTCACGCTGAAGAACATGGGCTGGGGTGGAGGTCTCCTTCACTCCCATGTCCAGACGTATCCCGTCGGCTCGGAACAGCAGCAGGTCACTTGCTACCACTACAAAGACGAGAACAACGACTGGATGATCATGCCTCGTTGGGACGAGGAAGACTTCGACGCAGAGGCTCCGATTCGCTTCCTCAAGGACGGCGACAACATCATCATCCGGCACGCGTCGACGACCCGCAACTTGCACTCACACAACGTTCCCGCTCCGATCACGAAGCTCAACCACGAAGTCTCTTGCTACGGCAACCAGACCGTCGGTGACAACCAGGACTACTGGATCGTTGAGGTCGTCGACGACATCCACCGTGGCTCCAAGGACAAGTTTGAGCGCATCCACTCGCTCACCACCCGCCTGCGGTTCCGTCACTGGCACTCCGGATGCTACCTTCGCGCGGCGAACGCCGTTCTGCCGCAGTGGGGTTTCAAGCAGATCGAAGTCAGCTGCGACAAGGAGAACGACCCGAAGGATCCGCACACCCACTGGAACGTGGAAAGTCACTGGAACGATCGCCGTAAGTGCCTCTGCTATTTCACGTCGTCGGAAGGCTCACTTTGCCCCCAGTCCCCGCTGGTGACGTGCGCTTCTACTCGTCGCCCTTCCTGCGCGACTTCTGGCACCTCAACGTCGCGATGGCCACCTCGAACAACGCGCTGATCCCTGACCCGGACAAGGAGGACATCCTCGCCTCCAAGCCGCTCGATTGGCCGCTCCTTCGCGTCGGCCTCCGCATGTGCGGCTGGGGCGACACCCAGACCAAGTACTACCTCGTCGGCCTCCCCGTCATCTGGTGGGGCGGCACCGTCGCGCTCGTCGTCAGCGTGCTTGCCGTCGGCTTCTACGTCCTCCGGCAGCAGCGCAAGTACGTCGACATGGAGCCCCGCGAGTGGGAGCACTTCCTGTACGTCTTCAAGGTCGCCCTCGTCGGCTGGGCTCTCCACTTTGGTGCGTCTCCCCTCTCTCCTCGTGTACGCGCGCGGTGCTGACCCGCGCTTCCCCTTTGCAGTCCCCTTCATGATCATGGGCCGCGTCACGTACATCCACCACTACCTCCCCACGCTCTACTTCTCCGTGCTCATGCTCGCCCACCTCCTCGACCACTTCGTCTTCTCCTCCCGCCGCTTCACCCCGCGCACGAAGCGCATCGTCTTCGGCGTCTGTGTCGCCATCATCGTGGGCTGCTTCTGGTGGTTCAAGGGCGTCGCCTTCGGCATCGACGGGCCCATCAACGACCACTGGGGCCTCAAGTGGCGCTCCTCCTGGAACCTATATAATGACTAATTATCGTACTAGTGCTCCCGCCTCCCTCGCTCCCGCCTCCCCTCTATCTGTCCACCTGTCCCCAACGGTTGTCGATAGTCGTAATCGCTCGCTACACAGCACCGGCAACGGACGTGTTCTATCTATGTACCCTCGCCGCTCTCGACCGGAGCGGAAGCAATGCATTTTTATTCTCTGCTACTGCACGTTGTGGATGCGCGTGGACGAGACGGCGGGTCATCAGTACGTGGTAGTACTCCAGCGACACGCGTCCTGACCCTGCAGTTTTCGTCATTGGCAAGCCTCGGAGTGCGAGTGAGACGCGGAGGAAAAGAAACCCCTGTCGAAGAAGAAGTGCGCACCAGATACACGACCGCGGGGGCACGTAACTCGAACCTACGGCTGCGTACGAGCCTGATGTTGTCCACTCAACTCCCCCCCTAGGGCCTGTTTCTCCGTATCCACCATTGCAGCCTGTATCCGAGCCCCACAGTATCAGAAGTGCACAGCGGGTACACATTAGGGGTTCCGGGAACCGAGCTTCACCCTCAAAAGCTGCCACATCCAAGGCCGCTTCTCTGGCAGCTTCCACTGTACGCTCAGTCACATCACGATGGTGCGCTCCCCAGATGAGCCCCGAATCGCCAAAGAAGGGCTGGACAAGAACAGAAGACCCGGCCTTGTTCGAGTCCTTAAGTAATCCCCAAGGCGAGGTCGTTGCCCAGTTCTCCATTCCCTCTCACCGCATCCCCGCCCAACTCTCCCGTCTCGCCCCGACGACTTCGACGATGCCTCCGAGGGACGCGCAGGTTCAAGCGGCTTCTGGTAGTCGAGGAGGTAAGCACGGATCCGACCTCTTGACTCCCATAACGTCAACTTATGCCTTTCCATCAAAACGCACTAGCGGGCGTACAGACTACTACCTCTGAATTCCTTCACCACTTTGAGTTGCTAGCGGCGCATCTTGTGCGTCAGTTCTTCCTCGACAATCCCTCCGCTCTCCCTATTCCACGCACCACGGCCACCGTAGACGAGCCCTCGTTAACGCGTCTCGACTCGATCATTACGGAACTTCGGGACGTCGTCCTCACCCGCAGGGAATGTCGGTGCCCCTACGATATCCCACCTCCGACACACCATTCCCCATTGCAGACAGCACCTCCCCCTCAGCCTGCGGACAACTCAGGCAAGTCCGCCTCGACGTCCACGACCGACGAGTCCTCCGAGCACCCAATTCCCCCCTCGCGCTTGTGGCAGGATCATGTGGGTGAGCCATCAGCGCCGTTCATGTCCCTCACTAACTCCAAGCACCAGCCACCTATCAAAACCTCTCTGGCGGTTCTCCCCTCTGGCTCGTCTCGGGAAGGATTATCGTATTAGTGCTCCCGCCTCCCCGCCCGTCCGCCCCCGGCGGCTGTCGATAGTCGAATCGTTCACTATACGCCACCGGCAACGGACATTTTCTATCTATGTACCCTCGCCGCTGTCGAACAGTGGAAAGCAATGCATTTTAGTTCTCTGCCACTACTCGTCGTGGATGCGTGTGGACGAGACGGCGGGTCCTCAGTACGCGATAGTACACCGGCGACACGCGTCATGGCTTTGCAATTCTCATCATTGGCAAGCAGTGCGCACTAAGTGGTCCCTCCGTATTACACTACTAAGCCTCCTCCAAGGAAGTGCACTACAACAGAGTACCGAGCTAAGCTAAGCTACCATACGTTACCGAGACACCCCCGCAACTACACAGATCATGTCCGTGCCGCGCCCCACGCTGCGAGGCGGCGGTAGAAGAGCAGGTATGGTTGGCGGTCCTCGCGCTCCTGGCCGCCGAAGACGTCTTGGGGCATGACGTCTGAGACGAGCTCATCGTCGATCCGGATCCACGCTGGCCGCGGGCGGTCTGAGAGCTCGCGGTTCGGGTGGAGGACGTCGAGGGTGTAGTGCCCGCCGAGGCGGAGGGCCCGTGGTGGTATAGGACGCCGAAGAGCTGGTATTTTACGGCCTGCGCGGCCTTTGGCCTGGCGCGAGCATTTCTACGGGTGCGGACCGTGTTAGTGGGGTGTGGACAGAGAATGCAGTAGCACGGACCTAGGGGAATATCGAGTTCGGCGGAGAAGGACACCTGCTTCCCGACCTTCACGACGTCGCCGACCTTCGTGTCGTACAGGAAGCGCTTCATGTGGAGGATGAGCACCGGCGGGAGCGCATCGATCAGCACCTGTTGCTTTGCGTCTAACACCACGCCCGGCCGCGTGGGGATTGAGATCTGCACCGTCTGGGGCTGTGAGATGTGCCGGATCGCGTCCCGGAGGGAGGTGACGTCCTGGGGTTGGATGTCGAGTTGCAGCGAACGCCAGTCCTCGATCGTGACGGAGTCGCGCTGGTGCGGCGTCTGCAGTATCGAGCGGAACTTCCCACCAAATATCCGCGTGATCGGGGAGTCAGTGGACTTGGCCTGGAGGGAGATGTTATCGGTAGCCGACCTTACACGAGGCAGGAAACAGGTGCTTACGGTTCTGGTGGTCACGGCCTTGTTCTTCTTCCCCACCTCCATCCAGCCATCATCCTGCACTGACTCCTCCTCGGAGGCCTTTGCAGGTTCTTTGGGCTGCAGCGATTGCGCTATCGACAGGAGCTCTTCCTCGAGGGTATCAAGGTAAAACCCAAGGAACTCTTCTGCATCCTCTTGATGTCCACCCTAGGAGGGGATTATCAATACACCGAAAAAATCAGGTGAGAGATCAACTCACAATCATGTTGGCGAACCGCTTCTTCTCCTTCATCGCATCGTAGACGTAGGTTGGGATGAAGCTATCGAGCTCATCGAACGCATCATCGTCACGCTCCTTGCCCTTGGACCTCGAGTCGGCGGCGTGAGCAGGTGGGTCCGGCACAAACTCTTTCATAAATTGGATGGTAGCGTCGACAAGCGGCGTGGCTTTCGAGCCTTCCCGTTGTGAGCCAACAACGGGACCGGAAAGATGCTTACGAAGCTCTGAGAAGAAGCGATGGAAGGGAGGACAGTAGACGAGGATCTGCAGAACCGCGTTGGCGAAACACATGTTGCCGGTATTGACCAAGCCCCGCGGGCGGATCTTCATCGCCGCGGCGAGGTTGGCAGTTGAACTTGACGGGCCCTCGTTGATCAGACGAAGGAGTTCGTTTCGGTTCGCGGCGCCCACCGATCCCCCCGGATGGGGAGATGACGACCCTCCGGAGGTGGCTGGGATAGAGAAACCGACGACGTTCGAGACTGGAAGACGGGGCTTGGAAGACGAGGCGGTGGAGTCCGACTGGAGGAGCGCTGCCCACGACTTGGGCTTCGGTGGAGGAGCAGGTATCGCTGGTGCAGGGGTGACCGGTACTGGTGCTGCTGGTGCTGCTAGTGCTGCTGAGGTAGCCGAAGTCAGCTGAGGGGTTGTGGGTTCCATAATCTCAGGTGTGGTAGAAACCTGTTCCGTTTGGGCATCGGCGAGGGGAGTGACCTGAACCTTGGGTGCTGAAGGCTCAACGGCAGCGGAAACTGACGTGGCGCATGAGTAGGGCGAACCCGGGACAGGTGTGTCCGCCGCAAGCGAACCTGATGGAGTTGTCTCTGTCGTCGAAGAAGACAGTTCACCGGCGAGCTCAGGCGAGCCTTCAACATCGCCGGGGACCGGTATCGAGGGCTGCGGTAAAGCAATGCGCTGGACCTTTGGAGAAGCCGGTGGGGTCCGAAGCTCGAGAGCTCTCTGCACCACGTTCTCGGGAGGAAAGGCACGGGGTGAGATGATGACCCCAGGCGCCAGACTGGGGTTTTCAGGACGACGTGACCAGATTACGAAGGTGGACGCAATCGCGGTGAAGGAGGGAGGCGCATCCGTAGGACTGTTCGGCATCTCAGACTCAGGACTGTTTGCGACTGCCTGGACAGTGGGTTCCTCTGCCTGTTGCGGTTCGGGTTCCGACTCCTCAGGCTGGTTTACGACTGCAGGCTCTTCGGGCGGAGTTTCTTCTTGAGGGATCTCCGGAGGAGAATGCTGAGGCTGCGAAGCCGGTATGGGTTGTAAAAGCGGCTGAACTATTGGGGAAGGTATCCGAGCAGCATCGTCGGATATCGGAGCAGACGGCGGTATAGGAACGAGGCGCATGTCTGGTAGTGGCTGCGGCTGAGCATTAGGTGGGGGCTGGGGCGGATGAAGCTGAGGATGCTCCTGGATCAGCATTGGCGGAAGTGCAGTGAGCTGTTTGGGGACGGGTGATGGTGCCTGCCCTTGCCAGGTATGAGGGTAATGTGGGGTCGGTTGCGGATGGTGGTAAGGAGAGCCGTAAGGCACTTGATGGGCGTGAGGATGAGGCTGAAACTTTTGTGGGTGATGGAAGGGGCTTGCGGGGGACAGTGGCGGGGGAGTCTGAACCGACATGGTAGGTGGGGGCATGTGCTGGTGGGGGACGGGCTGGTAATGGTACGCGGGCCCTCCACCTCTGTGAGGATAGCGGCCGCGCCCACCACCGCTGATTCTAGGGGAGGCTGGTTGATGCATCGGTGCGTGCCCGTTCATGGGTGGCATGGGGTATGCGTAGTACGGTGCCGGACCAGGCGCTGGCGCGTAGCCATAGTGCGGGGGCTGTGGTGGGGGTGGAGGATGTTGGTAGTAGGATGGCCCCGGTTGGGGGTGATACGGAGTGTGAGGACTGGCCATCTTTACTACCGCAACAGCCGAGATATCGCAGGATTGCGAGGATGAATAATCGGGAAACGATGACGGAACAGAGCAGACAGAGCGTACCGGTTAGTTCTAATCAGACAATTATCCAGAGGAAGGCTATCGTTGCACCGAACACATGTGCTTTGGTGTTGCGAATCAATGTTCGCAACTATGTCGTACAAAGTGCGGGGTGGACGTCGGATCGCGCGGAGCGGGCGAACGAATGTCAGCAGAGACTGTCGGAAGTCTTGAAGGGAGTACAGATGCAGGGGGCTTGACTAGCGTGTTGTGTGGGACAGCGAGAGAGCAAGATGGGACGAAGGCGGTTTTTGCGGGGCGAGGACGGCGGGCAGGGGAGGATCAAGCGGGGAGAGGGGCACGGACGACAAGGACAAGAATCTTGACTTCTCATCCTCGCCCAGCGCCCAGGCGGAGATTGTATAGCCCAACTCCGCCTAGTGGTGACGCAGATATTTGATCCCCTGCCTATGTATTTTCGCACTCCGACCGGTCCCGAGTGCTGTCCCGTGAGCAGCGCCCGACTGGAAGTCTGGAGCTCAACTGACTTTACGTGCTCGCGCACATGGCCAATACCCTCTCAGCTGCAGTACACGATGACCACCCCTTTGCCCTCGAACTCGCCAGTCTCCGCGCCGCCGTATCGCGCTATCAGGTCCGTCGGTGTCACAGCTCCGGCATTGCCGCACACCGCTCAGCTAACGTGCAGGCCCTTTGGTAGCACGAAGCCCATGCCGCCTCCCTCAAACTTCAACGACACTCTCTTGACAGCTCTCAAGCGGTAGACCATGCACGCGCACTCGAGCGCGAGAACGCGCGGCTGAAGGAAGAGCTCGCTGTTCTCAGGGCCAATCCGGACAACACCCCTTCGGAGGCTTCGACGCAGGTCGCGCAGCTCACTCTCGCCCTCCGCCGCCTTTCGGACAAGCTCACCGCCGTTGAGGACTCCTTTGCGCTTCAAACCAAGGACCTCGTCGATTCCCAGAGGGAGCTCGCAGCCGCTCAGTTGGATATCGAGGCAGCTCACGCGCTCGCAGCGGATGCCGTAGCGAGGGAGGAGGAGGGCCTCGCTCGTGAGCGGGATCTGGAACGCAAAGCACGCAAGGCGGAGGAGGAGCAACGCATGACAGATCTTGTTGTTCAAGAGTATGCAAGTCTGGTACGCAAGCTTGAAGGCCGTCCGAAGACGCACTCCACAACTTCTTCCATCTCGTCCGTAGCCTCCAGTGACTTGCAGCATGCAGCCAACGGTCCATCCACTACACTTATCGACAATCTGTCGGAAGGAAAAGCAGGGCTGCAGAAACTCATGGCGGAATACAACGAGGAGAACGAACGATTACACACGGAGATCGCGCAGCTTCACGGGGGTATCGCCATCTTGAACAAGGAGCTGGAGGTGGCTCGTCAGAGCGCGGAACACGACCGTGACGACCTCGCCAAGGCTCTGCACGAACTTGAGAAGTATCGCGCAGATGACAATACTGCCACGAAGATGGTGTCACGATACATGTACGTTGTGTCCCTTGTTTTCATTTGGCTGCATGCAAGTGTTCTCGGAGCACATGGCAGATGGCTTGTAGGGAATATCTAGCCGAAATTGCACGAATATCATCTGGAGTCGGCGCTCGAAACAGCGCTTGACTCCTCTGTATCTTCCGTCGCACAGTCAGACATACGACATCCTCACTACTTTGGCGTGGTGTCACATCATGAAATGTTTATGGTACTGACGACTATTTGAAACAGGAAATTCTCGCAAACCTCGACGGATACATTGCAGAAGGCCATGGAAGCCATGAAGGCGCGTCACGCTGCTACCCTCACGACGCTTCATTCCGAACTCTCCCAAGTGCATCACGCACTGGAGCGTGAACATGGGGAGTGCGAGCGAATACGCACTGCGCTGGACGAACTTACCGAAGACATCGCACGAGAGTCGTACGGGCGAAGACGCGAGGTTTCCCTGCGACTTGCATTCCTTGGGCGAGAAGAGAACCTCGCAGAGGGGCTTCGAAGATGGGTTCGCAGGGCCCGCGAAGCTTTGGATCGCTCTTCTACAGATGAAAGTCCGCAACACGAAGGCCTTCGGCATGCGTTCTCTTCAGCCGTTTCGAACGCAGAGACCCTCTTGGACGCACTCAATAGCTTACCTTCAGAAGTCGATGGGTCCGACGTGGGGTCATTAGCGCGGTTGATTCTCGCTCATAATACGGTGGCGACACTAACACAGGAACTTCAAGCCGAGACCGTTCGGCGATTAACAACAGAACGCAAGCTCAATAGCCTTCCGACAATAGGTCATGGCTCTCAGGATTGCAACGCCCATCCCTCCTCCGTGGTACAACCTGTTCCGCACCGCCTCAGTCTTTCCCAAGACACTCTGCTCCTAAACTCTCAAACTTCGCCACCAACGACGGAAGTCCACCTCGCTTCTTCTTCGCAGATCATCGATACCCCCGCGTCGGGTTCGGAAAACATACCGATTATTGAGGTCGTCTCTGTACCACCCGTAGAAGACTTGCCTGATCCAGCCGGCCTTGTGCTGGAGCCTAGTGCATCAGGTGTCTCCCCCCAACCCTCAGAACCCGAACATTCTGAGCCCACGTCGCCGCTGCCTGACAGCGAAGGTGTTCTTGCGATAGAACCGCCTGCTATAGTTGTCAACGTCTCGACCCCTCTACCCACACCCCTCGTCGGCGAATATCCCTCGTCTTCTATGCAAAGTGAACCTTTGGTAACAAGTCCACCGGAACTGGTTCACTCTCTCCCGGTACCGTTTCCGGCGTCTCCAGCCGCACCGCTGCCAAATTCATTGAAGGGCCCAGACGAGCCCTTGCGGGCTCCGAAACCACATTTGCCTCCGCCACTTCCTCTCGAGACCACCAACGGTCTGGCTCTCTCGTCGTTTTCTCCGAGTATCCCGTCTCAATCGCTCTCGTCGATGTCAAACGAGAAGGAACCGGAAACTCTTCTCGCTGGCCTGGCCCAAATCAGTCGTCGATACAACGAGATTCAGCGAGGCTTCCGCGACTGTCATATGGCGCTGAGGGAGTTGAAGAGGTCCCTAGCGGAGATCCCCTCTTCGACAAGTCCCTCCCCTACCGATATGTCTTTTGGGCTCCGGAAAGCCGTCGAGCGACTCGGCGACTTCAATGAAGACGCCCGTGTGGAGCTCGAGATTCGCATCACAGACGAAGAGCGCATTGCCAGCGGGTACACTGCTCTCCTCTCTATCCCCGGAGCCATGTCCCACTCTGAAGACGCCAACATGGACGAGACTGAGATGGTCAAGGAGATCGCCGCCTTCGTCGACGGGTCCGACCGCTCCGTCGCGAAAGCCACCCTGTCCTTCACCCAGAAGCTCGACGACCTCGAGCACGACATCGCCTCCATCAAGCGCGCCCTGCACGAGCTCGCGTCCGCGCCCGAGGACGGACCCGCCGCCGCGTCCGCGTCCGCGCGCACCGCGTCCCCCAGCTGGTCCGCGTGGACCCCGAACTTCCTCAGCCCGTCCCGCTCGGCGAGCCCCGCGCCGCCGACGTTCGGCTCCGTGATGACCTCCCCGCGCCTCCGCCACTCCTCGTCGATCTCGCACCTCCGCGAGCGCGCCGGGTCCGTGTCCGTCCCGGGCGAAGGGGAGGGCGCGGCCAGCCCCGGCGCGGGCGGCGACCCGCTCGCGGGCTTACGCCTGCGCATCGTCGTCTCCGCGCGCAGTCCGTCGGCGGCGAGCCTGAGCCCGACGGGCGCGTCGAAGCTCGGTGCGCGGCAGCGCACGACGTCGGGGATGTTCATGCTTGGGCTGGGCATGCGGAGCTCGACGTCGTTCGGCCCAGGAGCCGGTGCTGGGATTGGGCCGGGCAGGGGGCTGCAGAAGGTGCCGTCAAGAAGCTCGTTGGCCAGTGCGAGGAACACGGTGACGGCAGAGGATGGGATGAGTGCGGTCGATGAAGGGGAGAGGGGTGCGGAAGGAGGTCATGTGTCGGATGTGGAGTGAAAGTCGAGGGCTGTACTTTGCGGATGCTCCAATATTAGCCTGCGTGCTGCATACTAACTCATAACACGAAGCGTTGTTACGTAAGTTGAGGCAACCTCGTCAGCAAGTGTCCCCGGTTTCAGACATGATGTTCGATATAGCTTGTTCGTAGCTAATAGGAGGCGTCGCGGCGGCGGACCGACCGGGGAAGGGGATCCACAAAAAACGCCGACCAAGGGCGTTACTACAGGCAACCAGAGGTGGCCGTTGTGGGCATGATTTTCTGACCCGTTATAACTTGTGGCAGCCTTTGGGGCCAGCGCAATGCTGTTCGTTTCTCTGCGCCTTACAGAGGCCACACAGTACATGTTGGTCGTCATACCATGACTTTAGCATCCCGGAACGGACGACAATGATAAATTTAAGACAGAGTATTCCACTCATGCTCTTTGAATGGGGCCGCTGCCGCGATGGCTGTTGTAGTGGGTTACGAAGACTTCTCGATCAAATTCGCTGTGATACGCTCCATTCCACTGGAGTGCACATAGCTAGATGTGTGGAGGTACCCAAAACGGAGGCGCACGGGCGCTACTCCGGCTGGAAACGGTATGACGTGTAGAGTCGTGGAGGCTAAACAAGTTGCTTGAGCGATGGCACCGACGAATACAAGATAGAAACAGCACGCACGATATCTGAGTCGTTGACAACTCTTCCTGCCTCCTCCTCCTTTTGAGCCCACTTAACAAGGCGAAGGATAGCCCTGTCGCAGCCTTCCTGAGTGTGTTCGTTCAACTTTCGGCGCAAAAACGGGGATGCTAAGAGCAACTTATTGTCAGATCCGGACGTCCAGTCTTCAAGGAGAGTATGATGCGTACGGTAGGGCTCCTTAGGATACGGGATCATGATGTACCTGATCCCCTTGAAGGGTTCCGTTTCCCTCAACGCCTTCGGAAACCACTTCTCCGCATACGCTTCGACGTGATGGTCGAAGTCGAGCTTAGGTGGCGTGCGGCCGAGGAGAACGAACGCGAGCCGGCAAGGGAGGAGCCAGCCTTCTCGATCCACGTCAGGAGAGTCCGGGAAGCGGTACGGGACGTGTATGAAGTCGGGGCTGTCGAACGCTATGTGTTCGTTGTAATAGATGGACGACATGTCGAGGGGACCCATCTCATCGACTGCGGACGCGGGAACGCCGTAGTAATCAATAAGCAGGTGGCGGATTTGGTCGAGGCTGTTGAAGAGGAAGCCGCCAACATATGTTTCGACGAAATGGACGGGCTTAGCAGGTACATTTGAGCCTGAAGTGGGGGGGGCCGGAGCGGTGGCTGGAGTGACTGAAGTGGGAGCGGGTATGGGAGGAGGCATGCCTGCATCAACGGCGTTAACCATAGTCAAGAGAGGAACGTGGGGCGGCCTGAAGGCTGATGATTTAACATGGGAGAGTAATCACGTGTCTGTGAGACATCGATCATGGCAGGTGGCGATGGCGTCCCCCGCTTGCCCTTGCCCTTTCTCTCAATAGTCCTTTCCTCCTTCGATCGTGAAAGCGAACCATGGAAACGGTTGAATCTGGCACTATGTACGTCATTTTGCAGTAATTGTGGTATATAAGCCATCCCACTCACCTGCTTACTCCCTAAAGACCTAACTTGGAGCAGGAGAAGCTCGGTTATCTGCAAGATGAGTTGTCGAGAATAAGGGAGGCTCTGAATAAATCCGTGCAATACATCGCAGTGGGTTACAAGCCTTTGTCCTTCGCAAAAATGTTTGACGAAATTTCACTCAAGTCCAGGGACAATGACAACACACTCCTGATGGCGTTGAGTCGGTTAGATGGCATTATAAGCAACCTCGTGCGTGAACAGACGCTTTCTTTCCCTATACCTGCATGATGAAATCGGTCGTCTTGCGGCTTTCCCCATAGCGCGAACGGCATGAACTTCCCCGATGGGCGTGGCTCATGATGATACGGATTGATGCCCCCCGCTATGAATCGGCAGTGGATGCCATCGTCGCCGTCTGGTTGAACACGATCTTTCCCCCCGATTCTTGCTTCTTGGTCACACCTCAGCTCAAGGTCCGTAGAGAGGTCATTGTCCAAACCGAAACCTTGGAGAACGTGTCGGAATTCGTTCGTCTCGTTCAAGATCACAATGAACGTGTCGCCAACGGAGTGAAGGGTCCTGATCTCGAAGCTAAAATACAATCGTCCGTGATCCAAAGGTTCAACAACAGAGTGTTCAATGCTCGCGACATGGATGCCGCTGCGCCGAATGGCTCGTTTCTCTTCAGTAATGAACCCACAGCCGAGTCGCCACCTATGGAAGGAGCTGCACAAGTTCTAAACTTGTTACTCCAGGAGTCAGCGCCGCAGGGACCGATGTCGTCACCTTCCGACGTACCTATCAAGGTCCGACTACTAGGAAAGCCAAGGTCGGCGTCAGATGCCAGGCAGCCAGAGCCAGAGTCGGTGTCGGGACATGTGCTGCTTCCATCGTTACCTCCCTGGTCAGGCGAATCGGTGTCGGCAATGGGCTACCAGCAGATACCGACTCTGTCGTCGCCTCCTGAAGTACCTATCAAAGTCCGACTACTAGGAAGGCCAAGGTCGGCGTCGGATGCCGGGCAGCCAGAGCCAGAGTCGGTGTCGGGACACGTGCTGGTTCCGTCGTTGCCTCACTGGCCAGGCGAATCAACAGGCTACTGGCACCAGGGATCGACGCCGTCGATGGTATCGCCTCCCGGCATAGAGTCAGCGTCGCCTTTCATCGGCAGGGCTGAATTGCTGCAGCCATTGTCAATATCGGGTCACTGGCCGCATCTGCTTTCTCCAGGATCCGCAGGGCCCCCAGCGTTCGAGGCCGGGCATGTTTCATGGGATCCCTTGGTAGGGCGATTCGCCCCCGGTCGTGCCTTGGGCCGTGCGGAACTCTGGGTGCCAGATTTTGTTGTGATCAAGGTCGGCGAAGACGGCGAACCCAACCATGTCCTGCTCATCGTGGAAGACAAGATATACACTGATCCGTATCGTCAGCTCAGCGGATACCTTGCACTCTTCCCTGTTGAATGCGGGATTTACGGCTTGGGCTGTCGCGTGAACCCTCGCCAAGGAGGAATGGAGTTCATGCTGTGCCGGCGGACATACGACGACAAAGACGGGCTTGCGCATGTGGAAAGGCCGGAACGAAGCACAAACCAGTGGTACCCTGTGACCAGTGCATTCATCCATGGGAAGCTGCGCGAGATATCGCAAGCCCACCGCCGTCCCGCGACGTATCATCGGTACGACGAGATCGTTCAACCGGACAGCATCAGCTAGCCTGTCCGGACACCTTCCGATGATCCCAGATGTGAGTCATTATTCCTGTGCCACCATGTAACATGTCTTTCCTGACTCCAATTCCCCGCCCCCGACCCCAGCTTTGAGGCGCAGGCCGAGGACGGCTTAGAGCATGGGATTCAGGACACCAAAGTTGAGGACGAAGTACTTTGAAGGCGACTCGGCGTACCAGCGCGTGGCAAAGGGCGTTACACTGTTGTCCGAGTGGAGGCACATTCTGACGGTCGTTCGAGTTTTTCGAGAAAGCACAATGTTAAGGCTAAGTATTCGTTTCTCGCGCTGACCAGATGTCGCACGTTACATGCTTCAATGACTCAATATATGGCAATAACGAGCTTGAGAACGAGGGCACATGTGTACTATCCACATCTAGCTACGCGCACTCCAGAGGCATAGCAAAGCGAATGAATGACGTCGTAACTTGGCACTGCGGTAGTGGCCCCGTCCAGGGAATGTGAGTGGATGTACGCGGAGCGGAGGGGCATGGGCGTGTACGAATGTTTTTACTCCGGCCGGACACGATATGATGTATGGAGTCGTGGAGGCTATAAGTCGATTGAGCGATAGCACTGACGAGTTCAGGTTGGAAAAAAATACGCACGAGATCCGAGACAACTCTCCCCGCCGCCTCCTCATCCTGAACCCACTTGGCAAGCAGAAGCAGAGAGTTGTAGTGTCCTTCGTCGGTGTATTGTTTCAGCTTTCGGCGCAAAAACGGGGATGCTAGGAGCAACTTGTCGTCAGATCCGGATGTCCGGCCTTTGAGAGTGGAAAGACGGTGCGTACGGAAGTATGCTTTAGGGTGTGGGGTCATGATATACCTGATCCCCTTGAAGGGTTCCGTGTCCCTCAACGCTTTCGGGAACCACTTCTCCGCGTACCGTTGAACGTGGTGGTCGAAGTCGAGGTTAGGCGGCTTGCGGCCGACACGTACGAACGCGAGCCGGCAAGGGAGAAGCCAACCTTCTCGATCCACGTCAGGAGAGTCCGGGAAGCGGTACGGGACGTATATGAAGTCGGGGCTGTCAAGCGCTATGTGTTCGTTGTAGTAGAGGGTCGACATGTCGAGGGGACCCATATCATCAACCTCGGACTCGGGGACGCCGTAGAGGTCAATTAGCAGGTGGCGGATTTGGTCGAGGCTGTTGAAGAGGAAGCCGCCAACATATGTTTCTACACGCACTGGGGGCTTGGCAGGCGTATTTGAAGCTGAAGAGGTGGGTGCAGTGGTGGCAGGTGTGGGAGGAGGCATGGCTAGATGTTCCTGGTCGTTGATGGCCCGTGTCGTTCGGTTCGTAAACCGTGAAATCTGAAGAAATGGCGAGACCCGAAGGATTTAGCCGAGGAGGAGTCATTGCGCGCATCCCGTTTTGGGAGAAGTGATGGCGCCAGAGGCCGCAGTATATAAACCAGCGCCAGGTCGCCCCTTCGCTCCTCACTCTCCTCCCGCCCACCAACATCCAGGAGATCGTTCCAGGGATCCTTCAGAATCGTCACTCATTTGCCTGCCCGAACCCGTCGCCCCCTGCATCCTCTACGCCATCGCTCAACAGCGTCGCCCGTGTGCCTCCACCGTCAATCTTTCAGATACCCCCAAGTCTCTGCCAATTTTCCACCGCTGTGTGACCAAAATGCACTCGCCCGTTCAGATGTCTGCCTCAAGGTCCAGAAGATCTGCCACTCTCGCAACCGCTCTGTTTCCTTGTCGTCGTCCCCTGCCTGTTCCCCTTCGTACCAGTATCCGTCTGATAGACAGTTCCCCATCTAAGGTAGACGCGGCCAGGAACGGACCACCATGACATAAGCAGGCGCTCCCCGTTCGCCTGGCCTCATCTCCTCCGCCCCTCGCCCTCGTTTACATATTCTGGTCTCTGACAATGGTAGTAGGCATCGTTAGCTCTCGATGACAGAAAGAAATTTTGCGATATCATAAGTTTTGGCCGAGTTATTACCCAACAATTTAAGATGTTCTAAAATGTCGCAGAACACCTTTTCAAAGTGTTTGAGCATGTATTGAGGTCGGCGACGAGAAACATTTCGAACAGGCGTCTATGGTAGACGCCGTGCACGTGATATATCGGCCCGACTTGTACCGTCCCGAAACCTAATACGGGCTGGGCCGCGACCCGCACGTCAAGTGCGCCGCGCCCGCCGAGCCGCACGTCGCGCACGTCCGCGAGGACCTTGAGCGAGAAGCCCTGGATCACGATCGAGCAGTGTCGTGGAGAGTGCACCACCGGCGGCGTCGAGCACGAGTACGCACGCCTCAAAGCAGTTGTGCGGGAGTGCCGGGGCAGTGGAGGACTGTCCAGCTGCTGGAGACGAGATTGAGCGCGAAAGGGATATCCTCAAGCTCGTTGACACCACGGGTGTGCCATAAGTACCTCTCTCGCCTCCTCCTCCTCCCTGCACTTGAAGATCGACTGCCCACAGCCGCCCCACGGTGCGCGCGTGCACGACCACGCGCGCTGTCGCCGCCCGCCACTACTCAGGACGAGCGCTCGGGCTCACCGAGCTCATCATGGCCACCATACCCCTCCCTCCAGAACTGCTGAGACCGGCGAAACTCACTCCTGTCATATAATTGGTGCGTGTGGTGACTTTGAGGCTGCTGGGGAGTCATTCTCAAGAACCGATTTTTCGGCAGCGAGATTTCGAACATTCCCACGCCACACCCCTAACCCTAAAATGCTTATGTCATGGTAGTCCGTTCCTGGCCGCGTCTACCTTACGCCCACTGCAACTCCACCTACAAAAAGTCTCCCCGTCTGCGCTGCAACACACAACCTGCCCGCAATCCTCGACCTCACCATGTCGATCTCATGGTACGTCGTCTAGATCCTCGTCACAGGCGTTGCGTGCGTTGAGGCTGACGGGAGGTGCAGCAAACGATCGACGACCGCTACGATGACAAGCGCAGCCGGAGGTCTAGTTTCGCGTTGGTACGTCGCCCACTTGCGTCGGCTCATCGACGTCATCCACCAACGCCTTCTCTTGTTTAGTCCGATATCTTTGAGCTGGACGAAGAAGAAGCCGTCGACATCGAGATCTCTCCAATCCTTCCGCCTTCACCAAGCTCCGGTAGCTCCATTTCCACCACCGACAGCGTCAAGTCGCGCGTGAAAGCCGTATTCTCCGTGCGTCTTGACTCCCCTCCGCCGAGGACCCGATGCTGAGCACCTACACAGGACATTGCCCTCGTCGCGAGGCGACAGCTTCGGCGTGTCCGCTCCGCCAACACTATCCATATTGCCTAACAGTTATTCGCTCGTTCGCACATTCGTCTCAGCGCATCAGATGCCTCGCACCATGCCCACACATACCTCAATGTATAATAGCACACCCGTTGGCCCCGAGCCCCACTGTAATTCATACCCGTATTCTGCGTTAATGCAAGCCGTCCATATCTCCTCTCATGCAAGTGGGCTATCCTACAAGCGGTCACGTGTGTAAAATATGACAGATGCGTGGGCGGCGTCGTGGGCGCCTACGTACACTCCTCTCCCGCCACCATGTCCTTCTCCCTCGTTCCTGCTGCCCTGCGACGACAAGCCCAGATCGCTGCGCTCTGGGCGCCCCGGAGGTGCCTCTCTAGCGCGAGCCACCCGCGCGGAGGCGAAGCCGAAGAAGGCGAACAAGTGTGAGTAGACGGTCCTCTCCGCGCGGTGAACCGCGTCAGCCGGGTCGAGTTCTGACTTGCGCACTTCCTCTTCACCCTCTCCCTCTCTCCCCGGTCGTTCCGCCCTCGCTCGTCCGCCTGATTATCGCGTCGACTCTTCTCCGCACGTGTGGACTGCGCGCTCGCAGCTTCAGGACCCCCAGGCGCTCCTCCGCGCCAGAAAACACGGTCCTCGCGGGGCTCGCCTACCTCAAGAGCCAGCCGGAGGTGCTCGCGCTCCCTGACGAGGAGTATCCCCCTGGCTGTGGAAGCTGACCGAGCCGAAAAAGCTCGTCGACGACGGACCGGGCGGGAAGGCGGAGAAGGCGCGGATGCGCAAGGAGAACCGAGAGAGGATACGGGTCTCGAACTTCATGAAGACGCAGTAGGGGAGAGAGTGACAGCTGGCGGAGCGGGAGCGGGTGTGGTCGAGGCTAACTGGTGAGTAGTGCATCTGTGTCTCTTATTAGTGAGTGGGAGGTTGACGACGGACGACAGCTACGGATATGTATGCACTGTTAATGCAATGATAATATGCACTTGCTGGCTCTTCTCCCTCTTCGCTACGGCTCATGAAGTTGCGCTCTGCAATGAACCAAGAAATCGCTGGTTATATTTGATGTTCAAATGAAGCGCATAGTCGTCCGTGCGTGATACGTATGCGGTACAAACAAGCATGTGCGAAAGACCATATCTCACGTGGGGAACGAGCCCATGGTGAACAGAGTCTGTTTCTGCTTGCCCTTGCCCTTCTTCTTACCACCCCGCCCTCGCCCTCGCCCCGTTCCCGTAGACGCGCTCCCGCTCCCGCTCGCTCCGTTTGCCTTCCACGCTGGCTGGACAGGAGCGCTTTCCCCAAGGATCTTCTTCAGGCTCTGGTTCCCACCCACAGCACCGCGTGGAACGCGAGGGGCGGAACTGCTCCCCGGGAGCTCCGGAAACGCGGATGCAGACAAGGAGGCAGGAGCGCGTCGAGAGCTGGCTCCGGGACCAGGAACCGAGGTTGGCGGGCGGAAGGCGGGGACAGAAGCCGCAGGCGCGGCCGCGGAGGCAGCAGCCCAGGGTGTGAGACGCTGGGGAGGAGGTTGGGGCGGGAAGATGAAGGGCCCGAAAGGGGCGGGAAAGACGCTGCTGCAGACGATGCACCAGGACGAGGAGCGGAAGAAGACGCGGTGGGTTGCGTGGAAGCGGCGGCGCGAGCAACGCGGTCCCAAAGCTGACGAGAGGACTGCGCAGACGAACGAGTTGCTGTAGAGTGCTTCGCGTTCAGGACACGACCGCTTGTAACACCTGCCCACTCAGATCCGATGGCAGTTGGAACGAGTTCCGGGAACTGATTGCGTTGCTGAACCCGGCGTCAACAGTCCGTCAGAGGTGTACCAATCGATGAGCTTACCTCGACTTTGAAACCGTTCCATGCCGCGAGCAGGTCGGCCTTCTTGCCATCTTCCTCGATCACATCGACAAGCGAGTTCACGATGCTTGCTGTGCCATCCAGGTTGCGATCCAAGATGTTCCACACGGTCGAGATGAGGTCCCTGGCCGCTGACTCGTTTGCTTGGAAGGAACGAATCGCTGCTTTGACTGCTGGTATTGCGGCCGTCGGATTTGGAGCAAGACTGGACAAACGTCCTACGAGCGCAGTGAATCGAGGGTCGGTGTCCGCAGCTTCTGGAGACGGGCTCTTGCGTCTCTGTTGCGCATTCCCAGAAGTGCTTGGACCATCGGTGGTGAGGTTGCCTCCGAAAGCCTCCCGCCGCCGCGCCCCCGCCGCGCCGGGGCGCCCTCCTGCTCCACCTTGAGCAGGAGGCGCGGATACATGCGGAGGAGGCTCGCGCTCACGCTCGCGGTCCCCTCTATCGCGCCGTCCTCGACGCCCAGCGGGACCACCAACCTCTTCGAATTCGAACTCGGTCTGGACACGGCGTGCGTCGCGTTTGTCGCGTGCTGACATTTCGGCTCCATGTTCCTCGACCATGTGTGCCTTGAGATCCAACGCGGAGCCGAAGACGACGAACTTGCGAGCTAGACATTCAGTACGCTTGCAAGGGAAGTGGGCATTCATGAAGTGCTCCTCCTACAGATAGGTCAGATGGGGGGATCGAAATGTAGGAAAGGATGCGGCTTACAAGGGCTTCGTAATTCTTAAAGCTGCGGAGAAGTCTCATCAGTACATGAACATAGAAGGAAAAGGCGCAGTTGCAATCCCATACAATAGCACACAGCAGGCATTCGAGGATGACGTATAGCGTACTGCAGATGCAGGATGAATGTAGTACTCACTATTGGTCCTTTATCTCTTGGCGCTTGCAAACAAAGCACTCTTCGTGTTTTTCACGCATGTGGGCGTAAAGTTCGTCTTCACTGAAGAAGCAATCACGGCAGAATTCGCAATACGGGTGAACGCCGCCTTCCACTTGCTGCTGCTTATGATCCCGTCGGTATCCACGCGCCATCGAGGGGAGATGAAGGGGGAGAACGTTGGGGTCGTAAAGGGCATGTTCGTGGGCGAAAACCTTCTTGAAGCGTATGCACAGATCGCTGGGAAGATATACTCCATCTAAGTCACGCGCTGACGGTATAATGAAAGTGAAACGGACCACATCAGCTTGCTATGCGTTGCGCGCGTGTGCAGCTTGAGATCGCTCCAGCCGTTTCCAATGACATCGCAGTCGGGATCGGGGCAATTGAAGCGCAAGAGAATGAGAGTCTCTTCCATCATCTCCTGGGTTTCAAACGATATTGCGAGCTTCACATCTTTGTAAGGAATGTTATCGGGTGTATACGAGGACCACAACGCTTCGGGGGAAGTGGTGAAAATCACGGAGGGTTGGGTTCCTAGTAGATACGACGCGTTGAGATCGCGCATATTCAGGACAAGATAAAAATGACCAACGTACCTTGCAGAACGTGCACTCCAACTTCTTGTAGAGCGCGCGGAGGCGCAGAGCACATACATGGCACGTCCGGTGATTGCACTCGGAGACAGACCAGTATTTGACGGGCTCCGCGCAGATCCAACATACTGTACCGTCGTCAGCGTCGGTTTCGTCGGCGGCCAATTTTGCAACGACCTGGCCGTCCTGGGCATCGGGCTTTGTGACGGCAGCGTTGCCTGCACTGGAGCTCTGCGGGGCAGTTTTCGAGCCCCCCCGTCGGTTGCGGTTGCCGCCTCGTCCACGAGAGCTGTTGTCTCTGCTCTGGTTCGCCTGTGCGGGTGCTTTGATAGTAACCATGCGTGCGATGGAGGATGGACGGGGTGCGATGAGGGCGATGGGGAAGGGTGAGCTGCAGGTGCATACAGTCAGCCCCGGCTACTATCAGTCTGAAAAGACGCCGACGGAGCCGAATGGCGCTTGGACACGGGCCTCGATGGCGGGAGCAGATGAGGCGGAAGACCCCGGTTGGGGTGGCGCGCGCGGGCGAGGCGAGATTCAATAATGGACGATCTCGCAACAAGTCTTTTCGCTGGGACATCATAAGAACACTTATCACAACCATGTCCCCCGCCTGCCGCTCCCCCGCTCCCCCACCCCATGTCCCCAGACGGCTTCCCTCGCCGCTCTCTTTCCGAGACCACCTTCTCTGAGTCGTCGTCTGCTGCCCACACCCATCGCTCCAGTAGGCATTCTGCAGGCCGTAATTTTGTTCTCAAGCATGGGTCCAAGCACCATGCTTTTGACATGCACGAAGCACCGTGGCCGCTCTCATACGACACCTCCACACTGGCCGGGTGCGTTTGTCTATTCACGCCCGCGCACATGCTTCTCTCATTTCTGTGTGCAGCGAGATGTCAGACACTTCTATGACGGCCATGTACCCAGACGCAGTCTGTCTCGTCGCCCACCGCAGAGGCAACGCACCCAAACGATGTCTTGACCTTGGAACTGGGGTGAGTCATTCTGCCATACCCTTCCCCCATGTGACCCAACAAATATGCCGCGTCTCGTTCTCCATCCGTGCCCACCCTTCCTGTTCAGAAAGCCCTCACTACGCTGCCCCTCATCGTCAAGACTGACATGGCTTCTGCTAGCTAGGACTCTGGGTCGTACATTCGTCCAAATACTGGAAGGACACCACTTTCGTACGTCCTCAGACATTCGTCGCCCGGCTTCTCGTCCCTCAGCTGTTGTTTACGTAGGTGGGATTTGATTTGGTGGACGTTCAAATACCGTTGAGTATTCTGGAGCCTGAACAAGCGAATCGAATCGAATGGGTTCATGGTAATTTGTGAGTCCGTCAGTCTTCTTGCGTCAATTGTGCCTCACACTACGTAGCTTGGAGAGTCTTCCATTTTCCGATGACGAGTTTGATCACGTTCGAATGGTCGAGATTGGTATGGGGGTCCGGAACACAAAGTACGTGTCCGTGTAAGTCAGGTGCTGCATGTACTCACTTTGAAGTGCAGTGGGCTCCGCTGATGGAGGTACTTGCAACTTTGTCGTTGTTCAGCACCATTGCCCTTATATGTGTCTCCGCTACAGGAGCTGCATCGAGTCATGAAAGCAGGCGCCACGTTTGAGATCATCGACGAGGGTGAGACTGAATGTGTGCTGTTGTTGTCATTCTTCATACATTTTTTTCTAGATCCAATATTTCCCGTCCTTCCTCGATGGTTTACAGAGCCGCTCCATGCGCGAACACGCCCATCACCATCTGTAGACTTGCGAGATGACCCCAAAAACTCCCAGTCGTCGGACGAGCAAAGCAACGAGAGCGCCCCGCACGAGTACGAACTTTTGGAGTCGCTCTTCTACAAAGTGTTCGAGAGGCGGTTCATCAGCACAAGAGTCACTTGTGAGTGGATTTTTTCTCGGTTTTCTGGGGTTTCCAATTTATTCCCGTCAAACAGCCGTCTTACCCGCTACCTTCAATACGTACTTCGGAAATGTCGTCTCACCTCCAATCATCACCACACCCATGCCGCCGCTCCCTCCACTTCATCCATCTGAAACGAGTCGTGTCTCCACCGGCTCACAAAATGGGCAGTCGCACTCCTTAACAGACAACTTGGCTGTATGTGATGGCTCCGAAAATGGCGAACTTTCATTGTCGTATTTCCGCAACACCCAGCCACGTCGCAAATCCAGTCGTAATAGCACTTGGAGCAAGCGCCAGTCTACATCCGGTGCACCTAACATTGGGGGTCAGCCTCCGTCAGCCGCCTCATTTGCAGATGGTCTCCCGTGGTCCGAACCTGCTCCTCCCGTCCCCCCACTCCCTCCAGCCCTTGCCAGCGCCACTAGCACTTCAACAGTGTCCTCTTCCGCAACCACAGCGTCATTTTTCCCTCCTCCCTCTGCCGTCCCCTCTAGCGTTTCAAGTCGAAACCCCAGCCCCAGTGCATCGCGCCACAACCCATACCCAAGTCCAGGGACGCAAAGAGGTAGCGCAAGCCCCGGAGCAAGTCTTCAACATTCCGATCTACCGCTGCAGCGTTCTGGCTCGGAACGTCCTCTCTCATCAGTCCCTGCGTTGATGACTGAGTCAGAGATGGAGGAACATCAAGCGCAGAAGCGCGCGACGATCCTTGAACTTACACAAGAGAGCACGACTCTCGGGGCTTCCAAGACGATCGAGCTCTTCCCGCTTGACGCACTGATCATCTTCGACGTGCACACTCTGTGTCTTCACTTGCATCGCGCCCTCAACGTCGTGCTTGGACTGCGCGAGGCGATGTGGGAAGAGCTAAAGGCGCTGTGCTCCCGCGAGTTTTCGGAGAGCGATGCGCCCATGCTTGCGCGCTCAGGTTTTTTACCGCACGAGGACACCCCTGGGCAACTATACGCGAAGTTCAGCCGCTTGATGGAGCATTATAAAAGGTGAGTGTTTTGCTTGGTGCACGTGTTTCGGATTTTGGTCGCCTCATCAAACACGCTTCGGACACATGCCTCAGGGCCGCTTTGATTGTCCATTATGGATTTCCCCTAATACTCATAGGCTGACACTATTTGTTCTCAGTGACATGCACGTGCGAATGTCCATATGGCACTCGATGGTCCACTACGGCTGGGAGTACCCGCAACGAGACGATCATTCTCGTGCTGAAGAGTTCGAGGCGCAGCGTCTCCGCGAGGATATCCTACTTGCGCGCCACAAGGCGGGCGCAGAAAATGAGCGGGAGTCGCCATGTCGCTCAGTCCGCATTCTCGTCGGAGCGAAGGTCTGACCCCCGGCCCGCAAAAATTGTCAAAACATTCGGAATTGCTCGATCGTACGACATCTATCACACTGACGCTCCTCTCTCTCTCGTTGCATATTCGCTATGTTGTCTCATGCTGTATAAGGACTGTAGTAACCCTTGGCGCTGTACATACCCCATGTGCTTTCCATATCCTGCAAGCTATCCCCGCCCAGGTCGCGGGCCTTGCTTTGTTGAGACTTACCCGCCTGCAGGTCCCCGGCACGGAGCGCAAAATGATCGCATGGCAGTTTTCGACATCCCTACATCCGGCCAAGTCCAACGCGCAACACGAGACTCGCCCTCAAGCCATTCAAGTCCTCGTGGCTTTCGGAACACACCCGCGCTCCCGCGTTGCTTTCACCTCCTACCCAACTCGGCTCTACCGTCCCGCACCGCCGCTTAGGGCCGGCATCTCGCCTTTCAACCCTAGCGACACCACCTGGAGCCTCACCTCGTCGTCGCCGCGCGCAAACACAAGCACGAAGCGAGGGAACGCAAGTGTGCGGCGCGTATCTTTACGTCAGGACCCGCAGGGCCGTTGGTCGGACAGGCCACCCTCGCAGGATGCTTCTTGGTCCCACCAGGTGCCGTCGCCGAGAGCTACCCTGTTTCTCGCCGCGCTCCGTCCCCTCACACCGCCCTGCCGGGTTCAAAGTTGGTGTGCCTAGTCAAGATGTGGGCGTCCGGAGCGGAGAGGCTAGGCTCTATCCAAACAGCGCGCCGCGGAGTCGCGTCGGCGCCCTCACGTGCGGCGTGGATGTTCGCCGGATCATGTAAGGCACGTGCCGTTCGTGCTGAAGGTTCTCTTCTGTTCAGCTCACCCTCGCCCATACGGTGACCAGATATGTATTGCCGCGAAACACGGAGACCAGCGGGCTGGGGCAGTCATTAGCTCCGGATCTGATGTAGCCAGCGGAGCTTACGAGAGCTTACGGATCGGCCTCCGCCTGCCACTATTAGCACATTGGAACTTTGGAAGACGGAGGAAGACGCCAGGAACCACAAAATCTGTTGGATCCCGCACGTGGAAGGAAATCCACCATCTGGGCGTATCCAGGTGGGAGCGAGCTCGGAAGCAAGACGTCGTCAAGGCCCATTGACGCGGCGGCCGACCTGCACAGAATCTCCGGTGAAGCTTTGAAGTGCCGTCCTGATTCGACGATACATGTCGCCCATGTGCACATCGCTCTGACGAAGATGGCTACGTATCGCCGACGCTGCTCAAGGGCGAATCGCGTGTTCGTTTGCTGCTTGTTACATAAATGCTGACGTGCCTGTATATCTCGTCTCGAGGAGCTCTACTTATTACTCAATATTCTTCTTGTTCCATCGCTCCTTTCCCTGGCTGATCCAACCAGCCAAGGCGTTCTCTTTAGAGCGTGCTCGTTGTCGCTCGTCACTTCTTTTCGGAATGATATGCGTAATGGCCATCGACGAGGTTGAGATACGTGTGAAGGAGCGTGTCGCCCAATGTCGGAAGCCTCCAGAAAGGGCGTCGGTAAACGTCCGTCAACTTCTGCTGTTAGACAAACGCCCCTTGAGGACGGGCGTCGGGCGCCCTCATTAGGGAACACCGCGCCGTGGAAGAAGCCCGCGACCGACTCGCCTCGCGTCTTTCACCGCGCGGCCGCCGGTCTGAGGACCATTCCCGAGAAGTCGCATCAGAGGCATCTACGAGGCTGCGAGAAGACCCACTGTTGGTCAGCGAAGGGGCATCACTCTCGTCCGTCGAAGGGGAGAAAGGGGGGCTGGGAGCGTGCGTTTCCGGTCTGTCGTTCTGGGCGGAGTGCGACTTGATGGGAACCGTGCCCTCTGTCGAACCATGAGCCGACGAGGCACTGAACGTGGATGAAGCGGCAAGAACGAGCCCCGTCGATGATCGCGGTCCTCGTAGAAGCGGGGATCGCAGAAGTCTTAGTGCGATGAGGACGTCCGATATCGAGTGTCGAGAGAGAGTACGAGCAAGTCGATGTGCAGAGGCTTAGAGGTCGAGCTAAAATGGAGTGTAAGAGAAGGTGCAGCGGGAGGGTTCTGAGACGATGGGGCATGATGACTCCTGGGACTGCTTTGTTATGTTTTGTGGATGAGGCTTGGGCGCGTCACACTAGCTGCTATATACAGGGACGAACGGGCCAGACTGCTGCCAAGCGCATCGTCTGCAAAATCGAAGTCAGCAAGGACCCTTCTGAGCCACAACTTAGACGCACCTTTTCGGACACCGACGGCGTTGTGTAAGCTCAGCCCGGTGATGGTCGACCGTCGAGCCTCGCTCGGGCCGCTTAGTGTGTACGCAGCACGCCAGAGCTTCGAAGCGAATTCATTCCAACCGCCCCATAGGCATAGAGATGTCGTTGTATCGTCTCCTGGTAACATACACCGCTAATGCAGCTTACATTTATCACGTTCATCACTCCAGCGATCACAAGCGGTACACGATCTTCTCTGCGCTGACCTTGCCCTCCCGCATATATTGCAGGCCGTCAGCGAGCCCGTCCAACCCACCTTCCCATGCCTTGATCGGGAGCGGCTTGACGGCCCCGCTCTTCACAAGCTCCGGAACCTTCTCGAGGAACGAGACCATGTGCGCGCGGTCTTCCTCGGAGACGGGGAAGTGCATCGTGCCGGCGAACGTGAACTCGCGGCCGAGGGACGTGTAGATGAGCGTGGCTACATAGAACGCAGTCAGCCTTCAACCCCAAGCTCGGTAGCTGCCAGCGATTCTGGGGACGCACTCTTGAAAGCGACGTCGGTGCGCTGCGTCGCCTCGGGGACCCGGAAGAGGACGAGGACGACGTGGCCGCCGGCGGGGCCCATCGACTCGGCGCAGATCCGCTGCGAGTCTTTCTCGGAGATCGTGTCGACCGCCTTCGCGAGGGTGCCGCCAGTCGCGGCTTTGATCTGGTCGATCACGTCCGGGGCGCGGTAGTCGAACACCGCGGACGCGCCCAGGGACTTGACGAGATCGAAGTTCCGGGGGGAGGCGGTCGCGACGACCTTGTAGCCCGCGAGGGCCGCGAGGCGTACGGCGCACTGGCCGACGGCGGCTGGGGGAGAAAGCAGGAATGAGTTCAGACTGCTGCCTGCCATCCGCGGCTGCACGACGCACAGCTACCACCGTAGATGAAGATCCACTCCTCCTTGTCGGTCTTGGAGGGAGGCTCGACGAGACCGAGACGGGTGGGGTGGAAGAGTGCCTGCGCTGCCGTCCAGAACCTGTGAAAGTAAGTTTTGTCATAGGTAAGGTTGAGTCGCCGAGCGCGAACTTGAGACTGACGCGCAGCCAATTGTCGCCGCCTCCTCGTGGGAGAACGCGCCTTCAGGAATAGGCCAGACGAGGTCCGCCGGAGTCTTGACGTACTCCGCGAACGCGCCTTCGTCGGAGAAGGCTGAGCCGTGGACGAAGCCCGCAACCTGCTGTCCGACCGAGAGGTTCGTGACGGCACTGCCGACCTTCACGACGGTGCCGGAGAAGTCGCACCCGACGATGGCACCGGGGATACCCGTAAAGTCAACGTCTGTTGGTAGGGGGAGGTTACACCAAGAAGAAGATGAGGTGGCTCGGAACGGCGTACGTTTCCAGTCGGTGGGGTTGAGTGCGACTGCCACCGTTTTGACGAGGATGTCGTTGTCGCCCACTGGGGGAACGGGGTGAGATTTGATGGAAAATTTATGCCCCTACGGGGGGAAGGAAGAATGTGAGGATATAATCGAATATGGCTTTGAGCCGAACCGGCATACCTCCTCAATGACTGCAGCCTTCATAGTGGTGGGGATGGAAGAGGTCATGGTACGTATTTGATCCTTGAAGGAGAGTCGGGGTGGATGGGTACAAGTGCGTGAGAGCCATCGATGGCGAGGCTGTCTTTTGTAGGATAGAACGGATGCTCGGGCGGAAAACGGTGGGCTTACCAAGCCGAACTGAAGTGCTGAGCTGAGATGTGGTCGCCCGGGCCCTTTTATCCGTCCCACGGGACTGGCTCTTGGGAATGATTACCCGCTTGTGCACACCGATCCCCTGCAATGCCACTCGCGCGACGGCGTCTTGGATGTCTAGATTAATTCTGAGGTTGAAGTCCCGAGTCCTGCAGCATTTTTTGAAGCTATCTCCATGGGGGTTCGGGGATCTAGTATACGCACCACCCTCGTAGTCCGAGGGTTCTAGAGAAAGCAGGACAGCGTCATGACGTCATTCGGTCTTCCTCCGAGTTGAGACCGCAGTGGCGCAAGAGTGGGGTGGGGATAAACATAGTAGGTGACAGGCTGTTGCGCGCTAAGCCTCAAGACCTCATCGATCACCGCCAGCAATCAATGGCCGCGCCAAAGTCGCGCGTCGCCAATGAGACAGACCATGCAGCATATGTTTTGTACGCTGTCACAGATTGCATCCCCAGCGTTGATCTCATGGCAGGACCCGCAGCCTCGCATTTCAACACGCAGTCGCCAGCCCCCTCAAGGCCTGCGTTGCAGCATATTCTGTCACTCTCAGATCCATGCATAAAAACCATTGGGAGCACTGTTGATGGAATAAAGACCAGGCTCAGTACCCCTCCCACCCCGTCAGGTCGCCCCCAGCGTAGTGTGTGTAAATGAGACCAAGATGCAAAACCAAAACCTGACATTGCACCGCCTCCGATCCTTCGCGGGAAACTCACAGGCGGTACACAATCTTCTCTGCGCCGACCTTTCCATCCCGCATGTACTGCAAGCCGTCAGCGATCCCGTCGAGGCCGCCCTCCCAGTGCTTGATGGGGAGCGGCTTGACCGCGCCGCTCTTCACGAGCTCAGGTAACTTCTTCAGGAAGGAGACCATGTGTGTGCGGCCCCCCTCCGAGACGGGGAACGTGGTCCCATTGGGGAGCACCCACTCGCGCCCGAGCGCAGAGTAGATGAGCGCCGCTACGAACGCGCCCCCTCGAGCTCAGCACGACGCCGGTGCCGATGACGAGCAGGGGAAACAAAATCCACGCACGTTTGAACGCGACGTCCTTCCTCTCCGTCACGCCGGGCACGGGTGCGAGCACGAGCTGCACGACGTTGCCGCCTGCGGGCCCGATGGACTCCGCGCAGATCCGCAGGGGGTCCACGGAGGGGATGCTGTCCATGGCGTGGACAACGCCGTCTCCGGTCGCGACCTTTATCTGGCCGACGACGTCCGGGGCGTGGTAGTCGAAGACGGCGGAGGCCCTGAGGGACTTCACGAACTCGAAGTTGTGCGGAGAGGCGGTCGAAACGACCTTGTAGCCCGCGAGGGTGGCCAGCTGGACGGCCGACTGGCTGACGGCGGCTACGACCCGGGTGTCAGAATGTCACTAGATACTGGAGAGACTGGAGAGATATGTACTACTGCCGCCGTATACCAGGATCCATTCGTCATTGGATGTCTTTGCTGGGGGTTCCGTCAGGCCAAGACGGGTAGGGTGGAAGAGTGCCTGTACAGCCGTCCAGAACCTGGGATGAATTGAGTGTTAGCACGTAGCTCGTAGCAGATTTAGTGAAGAAAACGTACGCGCAACCGATCGCTGCGGCCTCTTCGTGAGTAAGTGTATCCTCAGGGATGACCAAGACCAAGTCAGACTGAGTTTTGACGTATTCTGCGAATGCGCCTTCATCCGGGAACAATCCACCGTGCACAAAGCCCGTGACGGACTGGCCGACGCTCACGGTCTGAACGGCGCTGCCGACCTTGACGACGGTGCCAGAGAAGTCGCATCCCAGGATACTGCCAGGAATCCCTGCGGAATAGGCGACGTCTGCGAGAAAGCCGGTTCATATTTACATGGACATTTGTTTTGTAGGAGGCGGACGGACGCACGTTTCCAATCCGTGGGGTTCAAAGCGACGGCCACGGTCTTAACGAGGATATCGTTGTCGCCGACGACTGGAACGGCGTGCGACTTGATCTCGAACTTGCGTCCCTGGGGGGAACGGTTTCATGAGCGATCGAACTGAGGTTGGATGGAACCGCAGGACCGAACCTCTTCAATGATCGCCGCTCTCATGGTAGCAAGGATTTCTGAAGTCATTGTAGATGGGGTGGAATGAGCAGGTCGAGTTCAAGACCTGTCCGAGGATGACCGGCTCGCTGCCGGATGGCCTTGAGGCACCGCAGCTTATAAGCCCTACGAGGTTGGTCTTAATATAGGTTTTGGCGAAGTTCGAATGAGCGCGAACTATGTGCTCGCGAGGCGACTGCGTACGATACTAAAGAGAGGACTGCTTTGTTTTGGGTGATAGTCGCCGACTTGACAGCTTCAAAGATGACGTGTGCAGACGTGTACCAAGGCATACCGGGATCCGAGTTGATACGGACGACTACTCTAGTTTCATTTCGGGCGCATCATCTTCTTGCGGTATGCCATAGCTGAGATGTCTGAGCAAATAAGATCATCCGTAACATGGTACAGCTGCATGCGGCACCACGAGCCTGCAATCGGACGTACCCTCATTTTCGTTGCAGGACATGTTGGTCGTCACTTCCAGAGAATTGGGAGAAAGAGACGGAGTCGATTCAGCGGCATCAGTGTGCTAGCCGCACGGTGTAAGTAGCTCTGCTTACTGCCTTTGATTAGGCTGTTACTTATCTCGCTATTGATACGGAATAGACGCCGTTGCCGGCTCCGATCTGCGGCCGCGCCGCCCCAAGCTGCCACTACCATTCACCTCCCTCTCCTACCTGTACTCACTCTTGCAACAATGGATGCTCTCCGTGTTGCAAAAGTGCGTGTCGAGCTATCTCCTGCTCGACCACGAACCTCTAACTCATTCTGATCAGGTCGAGGGAGTTCTCTGCACGAAAGGCGGAAGCACCTCCTCGGGGACATTGCACCTCACCGCCCACCATGCCATCTTCCACCACGAAGACGAGGGAAAGGAAGAGATGTGGGTCAGTCAAATCTCTGCCGGCAATGCAGACGTAAACTGACCGTGTCCCGCTTGTCCGACCTTTGTCGGTTAGGTTCCATACCCGCTCATCTCACTTGTCTCCCGCATGCCCATGACCATGCACGGCCGATGCCCACTGACGATCCACACGAGAACATTCGAAACGACCTTTTTTCTGTTCTCTTCGGAAAAGGAGGCGATAGATGTATTTGAGAGTGTGAAGGAGCTCACCGTAGCGAGTAAGTCCCTATGTTTTCTGCACATCCCGCAGTGCCTCCTCTCCCCCAAATACCGTTGCCCTTTTCGGGTGCGGTCTACGGTTTGCGGTGGGATCGGGCTGTATATTCCAGCTGTCGATACGATGTCTGTACATATGGTCGGCTCGCAGTGGCAAGAGATTGCCCCAGGACTACTTTGCCCGCTTCTTCGACATCAATCCATGACCTCACGACCTCACTTCCGCCAAGGGGCTGATCATATCCTTGCACAGCGTCGGTCACTCAACTATATGCGTTCTTCTATGTCCCAAATCCACCGCTTCCCACAAGTACTGGATGGACGTTGTACACTCCACGGGAAGAGTTTGGGCGTATGGGCGTGGGCACCCGAACCAAGGCATGGAGATTCACAGATATCAACAAAGACTACTCTGTGCGTCCCTCTCTGCAGAGAGCCACCGCGTCCTCTTGATTAACCGTGCAGGAATCGTAGTTCTCTCCGACATACCCCGCTCGACTAGTCGTGCCGACACGCATCAGTGATACCACTCTCCAATATGCGGTCAAGTACCGAAGCAAGGGCCGCCTCCCAGTACTCACCTACCTCCATTGGGCAAACTACGTGCGTCTTTACTTGTGCGCTTCAACCGATACCCACGCTGAATATGGTGACGCATCCGGCAGGGCACAATCACCCGCTCCAGCCAGCCCATGGTTGGGCTTACGAGCAACCGTTCGATCCAGGACGAGAAGCTCATCGAGGCCATCTTCCAGACCCACCACAACCCGGAATCACGCGTAAGCGCGATCCCGGTGTACGGCGCGACGGCGACGAACATCATCGTCGACGCGCGGCCGACGGCAAACGCGATGGCAAACACGGCCAAGGGCGCGGGCACGGAGAATATGGACCACTACAAGGAGGCGAAGAAGGCCTACCTCGGCATCGATAACATCCACGGCATGCGTGAGTCCCTGGCCAAAGTCGTCGAAGCCCTCCGCGCAACGGAAATCATCCAGGCCGCGGGCATCACGGACGCGGTCGATGCGGAGGCCGAGGGCACGACAGAGGAGCTCCCAGTGGAAGAAGAGCGGTCGGCGGCACCGGTCCTCGACCGTCAGGCGCTGCGCCGCTCGGGTTGGATGAAGCACATCATTGCGATCCTGGAGGGGGCGCTGGTGGTGGTGCGGAACGTGCACGTGAATTCGTCGCATGTCCTCGTCCACTGCTCCGACGGCTGGGACCGCACCGCACAGCTCACTTCGATCTCGCAACTCTGCCTGGACCCGTACTACCGCTCCATGAAAGGCTTCGCGGTACTCGTCGAGAAGGACTGGCTCTCGTTCGGACACAAGTTCCTCGACCGCTGCGGCCACCTGTCCTCCGAGAAGTTCTTCCTTGCCCCAGTCGAGAACGCCGGCAGTGGCGGCGGTGCGGAGGCCGCCCAGGCGTTCCTCGCGTCCGTCCAGAATCGGTTCGCATCGCAGCATCACATCAGGGAGACCAGCCCAGTCTTCCACCAGTTCCTGGAGAGCGTCCGGCAGATCCAGCGTCAGTATCCTGAACGGTTCGAGTTCAACGAACGCTACCTTCGCCAGCTGCACCACCACCTCTACGCTTGTCAGTTCGGCACCTTCATGTTCGACACCGAGCGCGAACGCCGCGTACCCGAGCCCGGTCAACAACAACCGTACATGGCACGCACGATCAGCGTTTGGGACCTTTTCAATTCGCCCGCGGAGATGGAGCTCAACAAGAACCCTCTCTACGACCCGAGTCTGGACGACCCTGCGAGCCGGGCACCGAAGGCCGACCAAGGCGTGCTGATGCCGAACCCGAAGGACGTCCGCTTCTGGCACGAGCTCTACGGGCGCACGGACGAGGAGATGAACGGCAAGTTCGTCGTGCGCCCGGTCGAGGAGCCCGAGCTCGCTGGGCCAGTCGAGGGGGCGGACGAAACCCCCGCGCTCGCTGCAAACGGCATCGCATCCGCTACCGTTGCGCAGATCAGCATCCAAACCCCACAAGCAATCGCACGCTTCCTGCAGGGCTCCGGCGCGAGCACCCCCTCGCCCGCCGCGACCCCGCTCCCGGACTCGCCCTCGTCCTCGACGCTCGGGCCCGACACGCAGCCCTCCCCGAGCCCGAGCCCGAGCCCGTCCGCCCCCCCGCGCACGCCCTCCCCGAGCGTCCGCACCGTGCGCGGCAGCTCCGCCGCGCCGCGCCGCGCGAGCACCTCCCCGCCCGCGTTCGCCGCCCCGGGCAGCGAGCTCTTCTCCTCCGGCGGCGTGCGCTCGCTCTGGGGCCGCGTCTCGTCCGGGGCGACGACCGCGCTCTCCGCCGTGCAGGACGCGTACGGCGGGCTCGCCAAGGACCTCCGCGGGCTCTCCCTCGGCGACGACGACGGCCCCTCGTCGTCCGGCCGCGGCGGCGAGCTCAAGTCCCGCAGCGAGCTCGCCAACCCGTGGGGCGCGGACGACGCGCGCTCGTCGTACACGCCGTCGCTCGGGCCCGCTCGTGCGCCGACGTACGCCGGCGGCAGCGGGGGAGGCGGGACGGTGTCGAGCAACCCGTGGGCGGCGCCCGCGACGCGTCCGCCGATCCCGTCGATGTACATGGAGAACCCGTGGGGCTCGGTGCGCGCGTCCATACCCGGACCCGGGCCTGCAGCTGCGTCCGCCGCGTCCGCCTTTGCGCCCGGGCCTGCCACCGCCGCGTCGAGAGAGCCGGGCAGCTGGCTCGTCGCGGACCCGCACGTTCAGCTCCCAGGCTCTGTCGCTGCTAGCTCGCGGATATCGCAGGCGAGGCCGGCGAGTCGGACGAGCACGCCGCCGCCCGTGCCGCCGAAGGGTCCTGGGCAGCGTGGATCAGAGACGGAGGGGGAGGCGGCGGCGGCGGCGGCGGCGTCAGACCCGTTGGGAGTGGCAGCTTGGTAGTTGGGGACGCTTTTGAGTCAGATAGACGGTCGAGCCTGAGGCCTGATCATGACGTGTAGGATTACATTGTACGGTCGCCGGGACGTGATTGTGTGTAGCAACAAGCACATCGAAGATACAGGCTTCGTCGCACGACATACGTTTGTACGTAACAATCTGAGATGCTAGATGCTACGTCCTGTTGTACTCGGATGGCCACACTCCGTTTTGCAATCTCTGCGGTCGCATTTGAAGCGCAACTCACTTGCTTCCCTCATTTCTCATCCTACGCGAAAACGCGCAGAGAGCCGCGTGTGGAGGTCCCCAGCGCTCGCCATTGCCGTCCTCAGGTGCACGGCTCGCTCACTCGTAAGGAGCACCTAGCCCCCAACACATCCATGGCGTGCAGAGTTCAATATTTAAATAGCCGACCAACTTCACGCAAAATGCATGCGAGCTCACTCAAAGAGGGTGACGCGGTTGAGCGCGGCTGGTATTCTGTTTTCTATCCAGTACTACAGGTAGATGACTACGTGATTAACGCGGCGCGAAGGACGGTTGCTAGTATACGTCAGTATGCGAGGCCTGCGCAGGGCCAGGGTGAGTGTGCGGCAGAGGTGGAGTGTATGATGTGCGGTGATGTGGGTGGGCAGAGCGTCATAAAAGTCATGGATCATAACATGAGGTGTCGCGGGCGGTTGGACGACGGACGTGCGACGAAAGCAGTTGGATGCGTCTAAGGAGGCTGGGTAGAGCAGCCGGATGGGACTAGGGGGGTGGGAGGAGGGCGTGCGCAGGGCTATGGTATAACAATAAAACAGCGTAGTGCGGGGATAAATAGCGGAAGGATGAACTTCCGATGCGGTGGGGGGCGAGGGGTGGTCTAGCAATACAACGACATGATCGACGACAAAAGCGACAGTGGACCCAGAGGGAGATCACGACAGAACAGGAAAGCGAGCTCAGAGGACGAGCTTCTTGGGCTGCTCCCAAGAGTACTCCGGGTTGCCGAAGTGGCCGTACGATGCCGTCTTGAGGTACTGCGGCTTTTGGAGGTTGAGCGTCTGGACGATGACACCCGGACGGAGATCGAAGTTCTTGTTGATGATCTCGACGAGCTCCTCCTCCGACTTGGTACCCGTGCCGTAGGTGTCGACGAAGACCGACAGCGGCTCGGCGACGCCAATGGCGTACGAGAGCTGGACGAGCGCGCGGCGGGCGAGACCAGCAGCCACGAGCGACTTCGCGATCCACCGCCCGGTGTACGCCGCCGAACGGTCGACCTTGGACCAGTCCTTGCCCGAGAAGGCACCTCCACCGTGCGCGCCCCAGCCACCGTAGGTGTCGACGATGATCTTACGGCCAGTGAGACCGGCGTCGCCCTGGGGGCCACCAATGACGAAGCGGCCGGAAGGCTGGATGTGGTAGATGGTGCGGTCGTCGAGGAGCTCAGCCGGGATGACCTTCTTGACGATGTCCTCAGTGATAGCCTTGCGGAGATCCTCAGTAGAGATCTCCTCCGCGTGCTGGGTGGAGACGACGACGGTGTCGACGCGGACGGGGATCATCGCACCGCCGTCGCGGCGGTACTCGACGGTGACCTGCGTCTTCGAGTCGGGGCGGAGCCAGGCCATGGCGCCGGAGCGGCGGGCGGCGGCCATGGCGGCGTTGAGCTTGTGGGCAAGGACGATGGTGAGGGGCATGAACTCGGGGGTCTCGTCGGTCGCGTAGCCAAACATGATGCCCTGGTCGCCGGCACCGATGTTCTCGAGGGAACCGTGGTCGAGGCCCTGGGCAATGTCGGGCGACTGCTGCTCAATGGCGACGAGGATATTGCAGGTCTTGTAGTCGAAGCCCTTGGACGAGTCGTCGTAGCCAATCTGCTTGATCGTCTCGCGGATGATTTTCTGGTAGTCGATCTGGGCCTTGGTCGTGATCTCGCCGAAGACCATGATCATGCCAGTCTTGGACGCGGTTTCGCAGGCGACCTTGGAGAATGGGTCCTGGGCGAGGCAGGCATCGAGGATGGCGTCCGAGACCTGGTCACAGATCTTGTCTGTGCGCGAGAAGGGGACGAACACGGGGACAAGGGTAAATCATCAAGTCGACTATCACGCAGCTAGATCACTACTGACCGGGGTGGCCCTCGCCGACCGACTCGGAGGTGAAGAGGATGTGGCCGGGCGCGAGGGGCTGGCGGGCAGCGGTGGGGGCGGAACCGTTGGCAGGCATGGCGGCGGCGGCGACGAGGAGGAGGGCGAGGGGAGCACGAAGAGCGTGGGGGAGGAAGGACGGGTTGGAGAGCCCATCGGTCGACTCGTCGGTATGTATAAATTTGAGAATGGGGACCCCGGGCACCGCGCAGCACGCCATCTGGCCATGGTCTGCGGCCCGCGATTCGCTCGCGCACGCTTAGCATTTTCCCCGCACGCTGCTCGTACGATGGTCCCGGCTGGCCAAGTCGCGCTATCCGCCCTTTACGTCCGTTGGGACGCGGCGACCTACCGCGCGCTGCCACATCGCGCTGCGAGAACCCAGCCGAGCTGCAGGCCGTCCGCACGCCCCAGTTCCCCGCTCTGCTCCCTGCGTCTGTGCGAGCCGCGACCACGTTCATCGCGGGCGGCCGGGCGTGTGATGACATCCCTCCATGCGTGCTAGCATCCGCTCCCCCTCGATCCCCGCGTTATCTCTATTCGCGAGAATCGATGGTCTGCGGCCGCCGACAGGCGCGGCTGTGGGAGTCTTCGTGTGTCGCGCACGTCTTCCATCTCGAGCACGCCCACGAATTCGCTCGCTGGAAGAGATGCGCACCGCACTCTGCACCCCGAGCTGCGAGCTGCATGTGCACGGGAACATGTTCGCGGCGCCCGAGCCGCCAATCCAGCAGAGCCATTGGTCCGGGCGATGGAAGTCGAGCGCACCTCATAACTACCTGCTAAAAGTACAGTCCATGATTAGACACGAGACGTTACGGTTTTCAACGAGCATAGCAGCTTCGAACATGCGGAGGAGCCAGATAGGCGAGTTAAGCTTTTGGATTGAGCGCCGTGCAGCCACAGCTCCAGATTGCGTGCGCTGTACGCCATATTCGTCCCAACCCTATGTCGCGTCGAAAGGGCCCGCCGGAACGTGCATAAGTAACAACCGCGTTTGCTCCTTCACTCCTGCCACTCGAACGAGCCCACAATCGCCGTCTTCCCCGTAAGCGAGCCCGGGCTGGGCGACAACACCGTCATCCTCTTGTTGGGCAGATCCAGAGCGGTTCTGCGAGGCGAGCGGGAGATAAGCGCACGAACGTGGGTCACCGAGGCGGAGCACGCACATCACCACGTATCCGACCACCTGCAGGTCGAGCACCTCCTCGTCGTATCGTTCCGACTCGTCCGCGTTCGGCGACGAGAGCACCGCCAGCACCGCATTGTAGAGGCCCGAACCAGACTTGGCGGGGTCGACCAGCAGGGGCTGCATCTCCGACACCACCCGTGTCGCGCCGATAGGGAGCGCGGACTGAGGGGCCATCGTCTCTGCGCTCAGGGTCAGCTTCATGGGTCGGTGGGAAAGCGGGATGTTCGCACCTTCGCCGATGCGATACATCGTAACGTCTCCAAAGTTGACTGACGTTGAAAGCGGTGATAGATGCAAAGTCAGATCAGGTGTCTGCTCGCCGCCCTGCACGAAGGCCTTGGTGGGCAGACCGGGGGGTGGGTCGATGATGTGCCCGTAGAAGTAGTTGTGCAGTTGATACTGGTGTATGCGCTCGCGATACGCGGAGTCGTGTTCTACTACCTGGATCCGACTGCAGTCAATCAAAGGGCGCTTGAGACAAAGGGAACCGTCGTACTCCGCCAGACTTCGGTATTTTGAGGACGACCAGGCGTTTCCCATATGTCCTTTGCATTTCCACGTTGAGCTTCTCGTGTCCCACCACAAGGATGAGATTGACTGGAGAAACACGTCAGCAAGCGAGCACATTTTGTAGTGCGCACAAAGCCTCGTACTCTGGAAGGCGTCAACACACGCCTTCACCATGTTCAGACGATGGTCATTGGAAGGCCCGGAGCTGGCAGCGAACGACGACGGGGTGTCAACGATGAGGCCTGAGCAGCGACCTGCGACACACAGTCAGTACATGAACGGCAGACGAGCTACGGCACCACTCTCACCTTTCGTATCGCCCTCCTGCCTATCTCTGATGTTGTCACCGAGGTTGCGGATGAGGCGCTCCATCAGGAGTGGGTTGCGGCGCATCTCCCGATGTCCATACCAGTACGACAGCGGGGTGAGCGCATTCGACGCGATGTGGCTTGGTGCCGAAGTGGCGCTCATGCCCAGCGGTGAAGCTGGCGTCGACGTTTGCAGCGGCGCGGTGATGGGCGCTGCGGATATGGCTCCGGGTATAGACCATCCGCCCTGAAAGCCCCAACAGGCATCAGTCCGATGGCTTCAGAAAGTCGCGGGACTGGAAAAGAACGAGATGAACACACCTCCGAAGGGTCCACATTAACATACATCGGAGCCCACCCCTGCCCCGCCCTGACGCAGTAGTTCACCAAAGTCTTACAGACCGACGTCTTCCCCGCGCTCTCGGGCCCGAGCACCAGCACGCGGGGCGGGTCCCGGATCCCGCGCCCCGTTGGATCGTTGTCCTCGCCCGGCGGCGCGGGCGTGCCGTTCGCGACGTCGAGCGCGCGCACGCGCATCTGCTCGAGCGCGATGTGCACGTTCGCGTACGGCGCCATCGGAGTCTCGTCGGAGACGTACTCGACCGCAGGCTGGCCGAAGACGTGCTGCGAAAAAACGGCAGGTAAGCATCGTGCCGCCGAGTGGCGCAGACGACGGTGGGGCGGGGGGCAGGGACGGGAGGAGGGACTCATCTCTATGGTACACCCTTGCCAGGTGTACACGGCCGCTTTGCACTCCTGCCCGAAGACGTACGCCTTCCCATCTGCGATCTCCGCGCCGAATATCTCGGCCTGTCCCTTGACGAGCTGTTGGGCGCATTGGAGATGGGGGCCGGCTGGCGGAGGGAGTGGGAAGCGACGCACCTTGATCGCGAGCGACGCGCCCTGGTCGAGCTCAAACCTGTACTCAGACTCGGGCTGGAGACCCACTGCTTGGGACGCCCACTTTCACCGCTAGCCATGTCTGCCGCTACCTCTCGAACGAGCTGGTCTCGGTGCGCAATGTGTCGAGACGACGGATGGCTCGTCTGCCGCAACGGAAAAAAACTGTGAGGGGGATGGGTACGGACCACACAAGCGTATATCGGGCGATCCAAAGTCAACCGATAGATTGAGCACAGTACAGCCAGTCCTCCAACCAGCGTGTCCTTCAGTCAGGGAGAGGGTCGTTCACAGTCAGTGCAGAGCACAGCCAACGCCGCGGGTCGAAAGCCCACAACCGTAACGGTTGAGCGATGACGTCATCCTTTCGCACGCTCAACCCTCTTGAGTACAATATTAAGTATTCCAGAGTATTCCAGCCTACGAACTTCTCCGCGCTGTACTTGCCCGAGCGCATGGCGTCCATCACCCCCGGGAGCGCATCCAGCCCCTCCGACACCCTCATGGGCAGCGGCTTCAGCACCCCCTGCTCGATGAGCACCGGGATCTTGTCCATGAAGCTCGCCATATGCTCGCGGTCCTCCGGCGCCGCAGGGAACTTCAAGCCCGGGAACACGTGCTCCCACGAGAACTCGCGACCGTTGACCGTGTAGAGAATCGTCGCTGTTGCCCCGACCGTCGTCAGCGCCGCGCGCGCGCATCGGATATCGTCGAGAGAAAGGAGAAAAACGGCACACACACATGATCACCACGTCCTCCCGCATCTTCCACTTCTCGTCCGCAAAAAGCAGCGTGACCATCGTCCCGCCCCCGGGCGCGAAACAGCGCTGCGTGATCTTGGACGTGGTCTCGTCCGTGATCGTGTCCAGCGCGTACTGGACGCCGCCCCCGGTCGCGGCGAGGATCTGGTCGACGACCGCCGGGTCGTGGTAGTCGAACACCGCGTCCGCGCCGAGCGCCTTGAGCAGCGCGTGGTTCTTCGGGGACGCCGCCGTCGCGACCTTGAAGCCGGAGTGGCGCGCGAGCGGGATCGCGCAGAGGCCGACCGCGGCTGCGTCGTGCGCGTGGTGAGCGGGGGTCCAGGCCAAAAAGCCGCGGGGCCGGGGAAAGAGGCTCACAGCTGCCGCCGTAGATGAACATCCACTGGCCCTCGGGGACCTTGGCGGGCGGTTCGGGGAACCCGAGGCGTTTCGGGTGGTAGAACGCCTGGATGACCGTCCACGCCCTGCGTATATTCCATCCGCGCCTGCGGTCAGCGTCGCGCTGCGGCGGAAGATGGGGGCAAAACGCACGCCACGTTCAGGGTGGACGCCTCGGCGTCGGACATGGACGCAGGCGTGCGCCACACGAGCTCCGCGGGCGTGCGCAGGTACTCCGCGAACGAGCCCAGGTCGGGGTACGTGCCGCCGTGGGTGACGCCCGAGACGCGGTCGCCGACCTTGGGCGTCGTGACGCTCTTGCCCGTCTTCACCACCATGCCCGCAAAGTCGCAGCCGCAGATGCTCCCGACCTTGCCCATCTTGTAGGTCACGTCTGCGGACGCCGATCAAGCTTCAGCGTAGTTAAAAAAGGGTGAGCGGGGTGTACGCTTCCAGTCGGTTGGGTTCAGGCAGACCGCGCCGACCTTCACGAGAATCTCGTCGTCCTCGATTTCCGGGACGGGGCGGTCCAGGAGCACCGCATCGAAGTCACTCTGTATTTCTCGACTGGTGAGCTTTCCACCCTCGCCTGATGGTCGATATGGGACTCACATCTTTCTCTACGATGACCAACACCTTCATTGTAGTGGGGATTGCTGTAGACACCGTTCTGCTTGTACCTTGAGTGTTGCGTTGAACGTTGTTTCCCTCACGTCCCTCCATCGGTCCGTATATATGCGTCGCCATCAATAATGACCCACGTTCAGTCCTGGATGATCAATGGTCCCTGCAGATGTATCGATCGTAGTAATCAGTTCCGACGTCCGATGTCTGGGAATTAGTAAGCAAGCTGGGAGAGCGCTGTTGCTTGGCTACCCTTGAACGCCGTTCGTACGTGGAGCCCGGCGAAGGTCGGACTGCGCGTCCCTTCGTTGACATGTTTGAGGTGAGATGGGATGACTCGAGACGACACAATATTCGGGGCCGTCGGGTGCGCTGATCGATAATATTCGGTCCTCTCCACTTCATGCACCAGGTTGTGTAAAGAAGGTATTTAGTGTGCCAAAAGATGGCACTCACCTGCCGTTCCGATTAGCGGGTGTACGCTGCGGACGTTTCGGAGATAGCACTTGCCCACTGCAGGTTTCCATAGTGTAACAACAGATACAATTACAGCACCACCACCAGGATATCCACAACCACCTACTTTCTCAAAGCCGCAAGACGATCTTCTCGGCGCTAGCTTTGCCCTCGCGCAGGTATTGTAGCGCGTCGACGATCATGGGCAGGCCGCCTTCCCACCTCTTGATCGTGATCGGCTTGACGCTGCGCTCTGTGACGAGCTGCGGGACCTTCTTCAAGAACGCCGCGATCTGGACTCTGTCTTCCGGGGCGGCAGGGATGTGGACGGGCCCGAAGTTCAACGGCCGCCCGGTGGAGGAGTACAGCAATGAGGCTGACGCAAAGCCATTCAGGATCGATCAGCATTCCGACCGTGAACGGACGACCGACCGACCGACCGACCGACGACGACCGACCGGGCCAACTCACAGGTGACTTTGATGTCCGACCGCGCGATCGAGCTCGGTTTGGGCGGCAGTATGAGGTTGAGCTTCCCGCCCGCGGGCGCGATGGCGGCAGCGCAGATCCGCTGGGTGTCTTCCTCTGAGATGGTGTCGAGGACTCTTGTGATCGAGTCGCCCGTGGCGGCCTTGATCTTCGCGACGACGTCCGGGTCGCGGTAGTCAAAGACGACGTCCGCGCCGAAGTCCTTGACGAGGGCGTGGTTTCGAGGCGAGGCGGTGGAAACGACCTTGTAGCCTGCGAGATGGGCAAGTTGTATTGCGTACTGACCGACCGAGGCTGCAGTGGGTGCGTTTAGAACATGAATCTGAGATGAAAATAGGATAGACTCACAGCTACCGCCATAGATGAGAAGCCACTCTTCTCCAGAGACCTTGGCGGGCGGCTCGACGATATCCAAGAACTTCGGGTTATAGAAGACTTGTACCGCAGTCAAGAACCTGTCCACATGCACACGAGGTGAGAATGCTTATCCGACACCCACGTCACAGGAGAAACCACGCACGCGACACCGAAGGAGGCCGCTTCTTCGAACGAGAGGGTGTTCTCCGGGATCACCCACGTCAGGTCCGCGGGTGCCTTCACGTATTCTGCAAAGGCACCGAGCTCGGTGAAGGCCGATCCATGGGTCATGTGTGTCACTTTGTCGCCGGCTTTGAGGGTAGTCACGTTCTTGCCCACTTGAACGACGACCCCGGAGGCGTCACAGCCGACGACGGATCCAACGACAACATGAGCCCCGTAAATGTCTGGATGGACGGCGGGAGGCGCGGGCGGATGGGTCAACCAGTCAGCGAGGGCCTGTCAGAGGCGAAGGAGTCACTCACGCTTCCAGTCAGTTGGATTGAGGGCCACCGCAGCGGTCTTGATCAGAACTTCATCCTCGGCGATAGTAGGAACGGGGTGGTCTTTGATCACGGCTTTACCTTGCTGTAGAACTATTGAGTGCCTTTCATGCGGGACTGATGAGAACCGCTCACCTCCTCGATGACGAGGGCTTTCATGGTGGTGGGGATCGAAGTCATTGTGGGAGTACGCAGAAACAAGTGAGGGGATGATAGGGGGGACACTGAGCAATGCTTGCGAGCACCTGTCTTCCTTTATACGCTATTTCTGCCGAAGGTTCCCGAGGACATCGTACGCGCGCCCTGCGCATGCCGGCCGAGAGGAGAGCACCGAGCACTGTGCGAACTGAATGACGGTTGAAATGCAAGATCTGCGGATGCCAGTGTTCGCCGGGCATGTTGTATCGCCCCGCAGAGGGCTCGGGATGCGGAAGCATATGGTTAGGCAGATGCCCAATGGTCGGCAGAGGCAGACAAGGCGGCTAATGGACTGGTGCCGATTTCACATCGGTGGCGAATCAGAGCGATAGCGTTCGGGCGCTTGGTCCTCTGTCAGCGGGTTGCTGACGAACCGCTACAACGAAGAGAGGGCAGAAGAGCAATCTCATTAGTCATTTTCATCAGTTTATACAAGGCCGGTGCGGCGGAAAACACGGACAGTTGTGTCGGAAGGAGTTCCGGGCATCAGTAAGTGCTCGCGCAATCACTAGTCCCATGCACGCCACTCGATCATTGTCGAAACTCTGCCATGTCATAGGGAAATGCATTTGGATCAGACGAGCGCGTCAAGCGCAACTACCAACGGCACATGTAGCAGTAGAGGTCACGAGGCACGGGAGACTATGGATACAGCTGTATGGATGCGGGCCACAAATGGACTGACAGGCAAAAAGCGAAGGGGGTGTACGGAATACAGTTGGGCGTCATGGGTTTCGTCAGGTGAGTGGGGGAGTCTGGAGTCGTCAAAACCGATAAGTGAGTGATGGGGTGGATGCACCGCGCCGAGCGGTGGGCGAGACCGTGAAGTTTCTAACAAGGGGTATGGGGCATACCGTGCCGTGCGAAGGCGAAGACGAGAACGAAGAGGAGGCGAGATCCAGGCGAGTCCGATGAGTGCGATCAAAGAGAGACAGAGAGCTGAGGCTCCGATGGAGGTGCGGGCGAGGATGGGAGCTTGGAGAACGTCGAGATCGGGGGGCTGTCCACGGAGGGCGAGGGCAGAGGGGCAGCCTCCACCTCCGGCTCGTCTGGAGGGTGTCCTTTCGGCGTGTACCGGGGTAGAGGCATCGGGTCTTCCTTCTGCGTCCCGTTCGCGTAGAAGAGCGCGTGGTAAGGCGGCAGCGCCTGCGCCATATGCGCTCCGAGCGGCGAGGTGACGTTGGCGCTGCCGCTCGACGTCCGCGGCGCGCACACGCGGGGGACGCGCACAAACGACAGCGGAATCACCAGCCGAAGCTCGTCCACGACTGGGCCGTCCGGATGGTCGTACACCACGGTGAGCGCAAGGTCGAGCGCATGGCTCACGCTCCGCAGCGGGCCGTTGGTGGTCGGACGGAGCACCGGGAGGCGTTGGTGCGCTGAGCGCGGGCACTCAGGATCGCTGACGAAGAGGGACCGGATGGGGACGTTGATGCGGAGGCGGACCCAGACGTCGTCGTCATCATCGAAACGCGGGTCGGCGAAGGACGCGCACTCCGCTTCGCGCTCGTTGAACTCGTATTTGCCCGTGAAGCCAGTAGGATGGAGAGAGTAGGAAGGGAAGACGGTAGCGTCCGCGGGTGGACTGCAGATCATCCCGCATTCGTAGTCGCCGGAATCGGCTCGCTGGCGGGTGAGCGGTCGATGCGGGGGTTGCGAGGCAGCAGGGGGGATGGGCCATGCAGCGGCGAAGGCGGAGGACGTAGAAGCACTGTGATGAATGAGTGTAGGTCCCAAAACGAGAGTTTAGACAAATGCACACCGAAGGGTCTCGTTCTGAGTCGCAAGTAGAGTGAATCCGGGGAGGCGAAGACGTCGACGCTCTTCCATAGACATCTCGCCAGGGCGCAGCTTGATGAGCAACGGGAAGGACTCCGCGTCCACAGAGATGTGCTCGGGCACGGATGTGCGCAGCTCGAGCTTCTTGATGATATCGCGGGGAATTGTGCAACGCGAGTTCTCTGTTATCGAACATGCGTACTCGATGCTGGGGAACATGGTGTCAGGGAATTCGTCGCCCACGTGGCGCGTTGATGGTGGCAGGCTGTAACGGTTTATCTTGACGGGTGTGCTCTTTGCGCGCGCGACTTGAACAACGGCATGCGCGGAGCCGTAGTATGCTGAACGCCACGACGAGTTGGGCTTGGCGTCGTGATACTTGGCTACAGCTGAGAGGTGGTAGCTGACTTCGGGCTCTAGATGGCTGCCATCGCCGAACGGTGTCGAGCTAGTGGCAGGAAGCCAGCCAGGGAGCGCGACGCTGAAGAGGATGAACCAGCGTGCCGGGTCGCGAGAAGAGCCTTGCGTCCAACTATGCCGGATTTCGATCGGCGAAGTGATGAGCTCTTGCGAGGACTCGTGGAGGCGACATGCAGAATAACCGGTGTGGGTGTGCACTAGTTCACTCTGACCCTCAAAGGCGACGACGAGGGAGTCGAGGAGAAGGTGCTCGTCTGCAGCAGGTGCGTCGCCGAAGAAACCGGACGGTGGAGTGAGAGTGACTACAATCTGGCCCGAAAGTGAATAGGCAGATCTACAGAAGAAAGTTAGACTCTTAAGAAGCTACGGAAGTTACGGAAGCACTGATAAGGTGGCAGAGACGCAGGTGGTTCGCAGCTAAGAGGGCACTGCGGCTGGCGCAAGGATTGCGGATGGAAGGAAACACTTACGATTTGTTAGGCGCGCCGTACATATCAACGGAGTCAAAGGGCAGGACCTCGATGTCGAACCTGCTGGATGAAGTGGCAAGCTGAGATATGGATTGCTTGAAGGAAGAGAACAATGAAGGACATGGGGGCTGCGAAGGGCCGGGAAGGGCAGCGAGGTCATACGGTGGCGGGGAGTCGAGGGAAGACGCCATGGCGGCGGTGGGGAACAGGGAGCAGCATCCCATTGGGGACGATATATAGCGTGTAGCACTGTGGCGGCTAGGCCATACGCGAGGGGGAGGATAAAAGCGAAGGCCATGAATGGGAATCCCTTTTGTTTGTTGTCCGAGAGTGGGTGAAGGACAATCGGATGTGTGGCTGACTAAGCGGGAGTCTTGTGTGGCCACGACCCCTTACTTACGTCGCGCAAGACGGCCTTGTGTTCGGCTAAGGGGCCCGCATGGCTTGTTGCAAGTTCGCCTGTGAGAAGCCAGGGCGAAAGACGTCAGAGGACGTCAACTTGGGTCAGGGGGAGGGCGCAGGACCGGCGCCTGAGGACAATAAACGTTTATCGAGCAGATCGCGGTGAGAGCGTGGTCGGTGCGCAGTGCGCAGATGCAGACGAGGGCAGCAGGAACATGGCGACAGCTGTGGTGGTGGGCGTTGGGTGGGCGGAAGGAAGCGGCCGGGGTTAGCGGCCGGGGCGCGCGGGTGTGGCAAGTGCGGGCAGTTGCTACGATGTTTGCGCCTGTTGACGCGAACTCTTCCCCCAACCCTCACCGTCCGCTGGTGAGCCCGTCGCGCCCATCGCGCCCATCGTCGTCTCGCCCGGCCGCCTCTAGGTATGTACTGCCCAAGCATGTCTCGGCTCGTCCCTTCCTCCCCCTCCTCACCGTCCCCCGCCTTGTCCCAGACACCCCACCCCGACTCCTGACTCGTCCCCAAGTCCCTCCCCTACCAAGCACCCCTCGTCCTGCTCGCCCCCACAGGCCCGCGGTGCCGTCCTTGAGTCCTGACCCCCCGTTTCTCCAATCATGCCAGAAGCCGACGTCACCCGCAAGCGCTCCCGCTCCCCCTCGGACTCGGACCAGCCCAAGCAGAAGCGTGCCAACACCGGCGCCGCGAATGATTCCCTTCGCTCAAGCCACTCTACGTCCCTGGCCGGTGACGTGAAGATGGAGAACCGCGCAGACGACACTGCTGCTTCCACCCCTGACGCCAAAGGTCCTCAAAACGACATCCCCGACCGTCCTGCAGGTGACGCGCCTGAGACGCGTGGCGACTCGGCCACGACCACTGGTGCCCCCGCGCCCTCTGGTACTCCCGCCGCGCCCTCGGCCACCATCCACATGCGGTGCCTCATCGTCACCCAGGATGCGTCCATTATTATCGGCAAGGCCGGTACGCATGTCAACGAGATCAGGGAGAAGAGCGGCGCGCGCGTCATGGTCTCAGAGAGCATTCCCGGCAATCCTGAGCGTATCCTCAACGTCAGCGGCCCTTTGGATGCCGTCTCCAAGGTGCGTTCGTTCATCATCTGCGCATATATGCGTCTTACACAGTGGGACTGGTAGGCCTTTGGTCTCATCGTCCGTAGGATCAACGACGAGCCGTTCGATAAGCCGTCAGTCCCCGGTAGCCGCGCGGTGACCATCAAGTTCATGATCCCCAACTCGCGAATGGGTCCGTCATTGGCAAGGGTGGCAGTAAGATCAAGGAGATTCAGGATGCTAGCGGTGCTAGACTCAACGCTAGTGAAGGAATGCTCCCAGGATCTACCGAGGTGGCTGCTCTTTTTCACAAACGTCTGCGTTCTCTCATCGCCCGTCTCCAGCGTCTGTTGAGTGTCTCCGGCGTGGCGGACGCCATTCACATCGCGACGTACTACATCGGCAACATCCTCATCGAGGCGAACGAACGTATGCCGTCGACGAACAACTCCACCTATCGCCCACAAGCACTCGCGCCAGAGTCAGCAGCAACAGCCGCCGCCGCATCAAGCGCGTCCGCCGTATATGGGATCCACATATGTTCCTGGCTACACGCCCGCCGCTGCCCATAATCCGTATGCGGGTGGCCCTGCACCTCCCGCGCCCCCGCGCAGCAGCTTCAGACCCAACAGATCTACATTCCGAACGACTTGGTTGGGTGTATCATTGGAAAAGGGGGTGCTAAAATCAACGAGATTCGTCACATGAGCGCGAGTCAGATCAAGATCATGGAGCCTGGTGCGTCGGAGTGGGATGAACGGTGCGCCTGCGCCTGCGGGCAGCGAGGGTGAACGGCTTGTTGTCATCACGGGCTCTCCCGCCAACATCCAAATGGCTGTTCAGCTCCTTTACTCGGGAGTGGTGTTGTTCATACTCGAATCAACGCTCCAGTGCTGACTCTCAGGTGCAGCGGTTGGAACAGGAGAAGCAAAAGCAGATTCGCCAGCAGTCGGCGCATGTCTGAACATGCGCTGTCGCGCCTAATGAAGTCCTCTTCCCAATTAATCAAGAACCTGCTCTCTTTCATACAGCTGACTTTCAACCTCCGATTCACTATCCCCCAGTCACTTCCAAGACGGTTTCTCCAGCCTCGGCCCCACCCCTCCCCCTTACCCCCGCTCGCCCCTACCCCTTCGCCCTTCCACGTCGCCCGTCTTTTGCCTGCCGTATGCTCTCCACTGCTGTCCTATTTAACATGGGATTCTCGTCCCTGTTCATACCGCAATGCCTCCCGTTCCCCCATCCCACCTACCAATCCAAGTTGAATCCCTCCATCCCCCAGAATCAAGACCCTATGTCACCGTTCCTCGCAATTGGGATAGTATCGCTGTTATTTAACACAACTGCCGTATGCATGCATGGTTTACGTCTCACATCGCTTGTGTGCCACAAAGGATTCGACTAGGTGCACTTGGACTCTGCCGCGACTTCTCTCCTTTGGTTCTGGGCATGATGGTCCATGCGTATTTCGCGCGGCGCGTACTCACCTATCTGCTGGTTTGCGCAGCGAAGGCTGAAGCGCTGATCTGTACCCGAGCAGTTATGGTGCACAAGCACACTGTACGTTGATACGATACCGAAGCATTCAAAGTAATGGCGGAGCGCGTATCTCTTTTCTTTTAGTGAGACTGACTTCAGTTTCGCAGCGGATGATTCCTGGACGCGCGAGCGTTGAACCCGGCCGGTGTGGACGTGGCGCGAGAATGTTGTGAGGAAGTTCGAAGCACAGAGTGATGCGTGGTTGGTCTCGCACGAATGGTTTGTTTGTTGTTTGTTTGTTTGTCGATGCCCTGTCGACTATATATGAAGCCACTGTGATAACAGGCCGGTGACGTCATGTAGAGCCTCCCGCATTAGTGGCAGAGGACGGCTGCCTTCCAAAGCCGTTTGAACTCTGAATCGAGTTTGACCGGCACAAATAGCAAGCATCGCACCGGAATGCACGGCTCGCAGCAAGTGCCGCCCCGAATCGAGCTTAAAGTTCGATTGTGTGTATGTGGTCCACCAGCCCCCTCTCCTATATGGTCTCGCTCGCTGCGCCAACCCGCCGCTGCCCACTTGGTCTGTCCTCCAACCACCACGTATCTCCAAACGGCGCATCCACCAGCTTTCGGTACAATTCACACGTGGCGAGAGCGAGCAAGGATCTCGTAGTACTCCAGGATGGCCTCTCCGACCCCGCCACCGCCATCGAAACCACCCAAGGGACTCCTTCCCGGACCCCACCCCGGCGCGCACACCGCCATCCCACACGACCAGCCGCAGCCCCATCGCCCGCCTCCCGCCCGAGCTCCTCATCCACATCCTCTCCTTCCTCACCAGCCCCGCCGACGAGCCCCCCATCGCCGCCGCCGCCGCCGCCCGCCGCACCCCACCCTCGAGCGCGTCTCCCGCGCCTGGCGCGCCCTCCTCCGCGCGACGCCCACGCTCTGGGCGCACGTCCCGCTCACCGCCGAGCCCGCGTGGCTCGCGGCGCACCTCGCGCGCTCCGCCGCCGCCCCCTCGCGCTCGCGTGCGCGGACCCGCTGCACGTCGTGCCCGTCGCGGACGCGCTCCGCCCGCACGCGCACCGCGTGCGCGCCGTCGCGTGCGCGCGCGCCGCCGCGCCGCGCCTCTTCCTCTTCTTCCTCGCGACGCTCGGCGCGGGCGCCGCACTCGAGCGCCTCCGGCTCGACGGCCGCGGGAGAGAGAAGCACCAGACCAGCACGTCGCGGACGCCGCGCGCGGGGCGTGATCGCGGGCGCGGGCGTAGGGGTGTCGTTCGTCCCCGGGTGGTTCCCCGCGCTGCGGGAGCTCGTGCTCGACGGGCTCGTGCTCGGGCGGCTGCCGCCGGGGGCGCTCCCGCGGCTGCGGACGCTGGAGGTGCGCGGGTGCAACGGGCGCGCGGGCGCGGCGCGGCGGGTGCGCGCGGCGGACTTTGTGGACGCGCTGGGGCGCTGCGCGGGCCTGCGGGCGCTGACGGTCGTCGACGCGTTGGACGCGCTCGACTTTGCGGCTGCCGACGGCGAGGAGGGCGGCGCGGAGGATGGGGGTGGTGGGGGCTCGACCGTGACGCTGGCTGAGCTCCGGACGCTCGTCGTCCAGGACGTGGACGCAGCCAGGTGGCCGCGCTCCTCGAGTGCCTTGTCGTCCCCGAGGCCGCGCGTGTCGAGCTCGCTCTCGTGGACCAGAGCGCGGTCTGCGTCGACGCGCTTGCGCAGATGCTGCCTCGCGGTCAGGGAGCGATGCCGTTGCTTGAACACGTGCGCCGCGTCGATGTGGTTCCTCTCCCGAACGGGCATGGTGTGCGTGTGGACGGTTACGCGGTTAAGGATGGAAGGACCCGAGGTGGGGACATATCGTTGACGCTGTCGACCTCAGGCGTCTTGGCATGCGTGGACGAGACTTTAGTCAAGGGCCTAGGAGGGATGTTCTGCAATGCGAAGGAAGTCAGGCTTGTGCTGTAGGCCACTCACTAACTGTAGGAAGGTGTAGGATAGTGCTTCTTGTGAACGATGCATCGACAACGAATAAAGCGATAATGATACACGACCTTGTTAAAGGTTTTCTGACAGCGGTATATGTTGCGTAAATGGTGGTAGAAGGTGGTAAAGTGATGGGAACATCCGGTAGTAATAACCTAGTCCGCGATAATGAGGTCGTCGGAGTCGTCATACGGTCCTGCTGCTCGCTTGGCAGATAGCACAGAGGCCTTCAGGGCATAATACTAGAAGGGTGCTCAACAACAATTGTAAAAAGACATGAGAATGCACGCACCTTCTTCTTGTACCTCATGCAGCCTTTCTGCGCCTTCTCCTTCTCGTCCAAGATATCGTTGATATTGACCATCGCAGCGTCGACTGACCTCTGCAGCCGACTGACCTCGAGCATCGCCTTCTCGCCCTGGTCCCGGAATATCCGAACGTTCTCGTCCTTGTCCCTCTGCAGCATCCGGATGTCCTTCTCGTACTGCAGCTTCTCCTGCTCGCGGCGTGAGCGACTGCGCTGCAGCTTATCCCTCATCATCGATTTGGCCTGTTGCGCTACCTGCACCTCTTGCTCGAGCAAAGCCACTTTCCGTTCGTAATCGTCCTTAAGTTTCTGAGAAGTGTGTGAGGGGAATGAATGTGCACGGGAGATGAGTGGACGAACCGTGGCCATAAGACTGAGCTGGAACTGCACTTCCTGCAGCAACTCCTGCGGTACCGTCGCGTTCAGAAGCGGACCGCCACGAGCCCAATCCAGACGCACCGTATTCAGCTCCGGGTAGTCTCGCTCGGGGATCGAGTTCACGAAGGTATTGCAGCTGACGTCCCGCATTGAGATACCGGCACTGCACTGCCCGCGGCACACGACACGCACCTCGTCAACGCCTCCTCCGGATCCAGTTGGTCTGCGATGGCCCGCTTCACGGCGTCCGCAGTCCGCTCCGCTTGAGCGTTGATGGACCAGATGGGGCTCGTCGGGGGAGCATCGACGGGCGACTTCGGGCGCGCGTCTCGACGCGGCTCCCCGTCCTCCCAGGTAGGGAACAGACGGATCATGCCATCCAGCGACTGCTCCTTGCGGCATATAGGGCACGAAGGCGTATTGGCGAAGTGGAATGTCGTGCAGCTGAGGCAGAAGACGTGGCCGCACGCGGCCGCCATGGGTGACGACGTGTCGCCGAGGGTGTCCCTGCAAATGATGCAGTAGATGGAGGGCATGGCGGCGGAGGGAGGGCTATGGGGGAGGCGAGGAGGTCGTGGTCGGAGACAAGGCTAGCTAGAGTCTGGACGCGTCCGAGCTTCTCGGAGGGCGCGCCGGACCGCGTTGCTTACGTGATGGATCTGAAAAGTTATTCGGCGCTCATGGCATGTGCTCTGCCTTTGTTTCTGCCCTTACCCATCCTCACATCCTCTTTTACTTCCAAAGCACCATGGCGTCGCTGCTGAAAGAGCAGAAGAAGGCGAAAGGGAAGCGCAAGGCGGACGCGATGGATGTGGACCAAGGGGACGCCCCCGTGACCAAGAAACCGAGAAACAAGCAGCGAGTGCTAATGCTCTCCTCGCGCGGGATCACCCATCGCATGCGCCACCTTATGAACGACTTGGAGGTTCTCTTGCCACATGTGAAGAAGGGTGCGCACTGTTATATCGCCTGCATTCGTCCTCTCACCGTTTATGACGTGCGTAGACTCCAAACTCGACTCCAAAAACCAGTTGAACCTTCTGCCTGAGTTGGCCGACCTGCACAATTGCAACAACACGCTCTACTTTGAGGCGCGGCGGCATGAGGACCTCTACATGTGGGCGGCGAAGACGCCCAACGGGCCAAGCATCAAGCTTCACGTGCAGAACGTACACACCATGGACGAACTCAAGATGACGGGGAACTGCTTGAAGGGCAGCCGGGGCGTGCTGAGCTTCGACAAGGCGTTCGACGAGAGCGAGTGGGGGAAGCTCACGAAGGAGGTCTTCACGCACGTACGTCGTTCGCGCCCTGGTCAAAGTCTGGTGTTTGAGCGTTTGAGCGTTCTCTGCAGATCTTCGGCGTGCCCCCACAGGCGCGGAAAGCGAAGCCGTTCGTGGACCACATCCTCACGTTCTCCATCCTCGACAACAAAATCTGGTTCCGGAACTTCCAGGTCGGTGCGATATTGATTTGTGTCAATTGCTCGGGCCGACACATGCGTGCATAGATCGTGGAGAAAGACCCGCTGCAACCCAATGGCCCCCCGCAGACATCGCTGGTGGAGATCGGGCCCCGGTTTGTGCTTACGCCGATCCGGATTTTTGAGGGTGCGTTCAATGGCGCGACGGTGTACTCGAATCCAGGTGCGTCTCTACGCGACTACTGCCCGCTTCGTCGTCCCTGACGGGCGCTTGTGCAGAATTCGTGACCCCGGCGGCAGTTCGTGCAGCGATGAAACGCGAGAAAGGGGACAAGTACGGCAGCAGGAAGGACGCGCAGGCGGAGCGGGGGGTGCGGAAGGAGCTGCGGAGGCGAGAGGAGGACGAGCTGGCGGTGTCGAAGGTGTTTGCGTGAGCTGCGTGCATGTCATTCGCCCCTGTGCTATCCATCCTCTTTTCTCCCATGTGCATTGACCTGGTCTGCGCGCGTACCGAAGACGGCAAACGCGAGCGCCTGGGCCCCAGCGCGGTCCTGCGGCGGGAGTAGAAATGGAGGAAGCGAGAGCGTGCTGCGGTAGGTGCTCCCCTTCCCCGCCGTCCACGACACCCGCTCATCTCCTCCCCGCCCACGCCCGCCTCGCCCCGCCCAGTTTGTCCATCGCGATGCCCGCCTTCCCCGTCCAGTGCGCCCAGTGCCAGGAGCTCTTTCGCAGCCAGGCCAGCTTCGACGAGATGCACAGGCCCGAGACCGGCCACTCCTCCGTCTTCATCTGCCTCGAGTGCTTTGACACCTTCGACAACGACCCCGACCGGAGGCAGCACATGCTCGCCACCCGCCACCGCCCCCCTCTCGGCATCTGGTCTGCGCTCGCTGCCTCCCGTGGGATGGCCGAGCTCGAGCCGGGGGAGACAACCGCTGCCCCGCCACCCACGGAACCCGCACCGGCGGGCCCCTCGAGTCCGACTCCGACTCCTCCGACTCCGACTCTAGTCCCGAACCCGACTCCGACTCCGGCCCCTCCCCAAGAGTCTCGTTACATGTGTCCTACTTGCATGGCGCCGTTCCGAACTCGCAAGGTCTCGCGGCCGTGCGTTGTCCTCGCCCCCTCTCCCGTCCCCGTTTGCGCTGACGCCGCACGATCAACCCCGCTGCAGCACATCCAGAGTACGCTCTCGTGCGCGACGTGCCAAACATGCCTAGAGCCCACGCAGACCTTACAGGACCATTACTGGGATGCCCCCGCGCCGCGCATCCCAAATGCAAGCCCTGTGGGCGAGGGTTCGTCGACGAGGCCGCGCGGCTCACGGTACGTTTGTTCATCGACTATATTCGTCTGTCGCTCTCGAGCTGACATTCTCGCAGCACAAGGTAGATTGCCCTATTTCTCCGAGTCGCGCCGCAGGCAAGCGCCCGGCCACCGCGAGGCCTCCCTGGAGCAATTCGCCCCAGGCTGCCACCCCGGCTACTCCACCACCGCAGCCCCCTGTTGTCGAGGTGCGCGCATTTCGTAGTGACATGTGGTATTATCTCTGATTTTTTCATAGCAACCCTCGCTCCCCAGTGTAAGTGCTGAACCCTCAGTGACTGACAGCTTCGAGCCCCCCCGAGCCCCCTCTCCCTCGCCTCCTGCCACTCCATTCAGGTGTTCTCCATGAGGATCGCCGAGGAGGAACCGCCTCCGCCTGTAAACGGCCGACCAACGGCGGCATTCGGCCGCACCAACCACAAATGGCGCGCCCTCGGTCTCAGGGTCCACCGTGTTTCCCTCCAGAACCACATCTCCCTCCGCGGTGTCCATATCGTCGTCCTGGGGGCGACCGCCCAGCGTCAACAGCCCCTCTCCCAAGGAGTCCCCGCTCGCGACCCCCGTCACGGTGCCGTTGCCAGTCGCCCCGCCACCCCGGGTCAGTTCAGCTTGCCCCTCCGGATGCGCCTCGCAGACGCCCGATACTAACCCACCTCCCCGCCTCAGACGATCCGCCCCCCTCGGCAGTCCGCCGCGGGCCCGGCCAAGACCCTCTCGTGGCACTGCAGGGCCTGCATGCGGGATCCGTGCCGGGAGCCGGTGACCACGGTCTGCGGACACGTGTTCTGCCGCAGGTGAGCGACCGTTCCACCCAGTTCGTCCGGTGCCACAGCCCAGGGCTCGCTAACACCGGCTGTCGCGCGGCAGCTGCTTCCTGCGGGAGCTGGACACGAAGATGTGCTGCCCGGTCTGCAAGACGCTGTTCCTGGTTCGGCTGCATGTCGCGCTTGACGTGTGAGAGGGAGGGAGAGAGAGGGAGAGGGAGAGAGATGGCGTGGGAAACAATCATGCTAGATACAATGTGTTGAAGTAGCCTCTTTGCGGGCCAGGATGAAGGACCCTTGGTATGTGTGATGTTCCATAAACAGAGTCTTTTGAGCCGAACTAATATACGAGTTTCCTGAACGCGCTCATTACCTTGTCCTTACCCAGGTTGACATTGAGGCTCGGCTCATGGGATACCTGGCTTGTGACCACTATTGTATCGGATCCAGACTGCTTCATCCGAACGGGGGACGGCTCAAGGTCAGCCATAGTAAGCGTGCCCGAACATTTGTATCAACTTTCCATCACCCTCCCTCACTCAATCTTTCTGGGACTTTCAAATTTTCGTCGCGGAGTGTTCAGCCGGGGCGGGTGATAACAGATGACTCCGCAAGCCATCCCCCACGCATTTCCGAGATCCACCAACCCAATTCTGGACCTGTGTCATTGCGTAGAACTCTTGTGTCCGGCTTTGGTTGTTTGCTACCGTCGAAAGGTTTCCTCTCCAATATTTAATTCCTGTCGTTTTTGTTCCGTGAGTCCAGCAAGATGAAGATATCTACGAGATATCTTTGCTACACAAGTAGTCAGAACATCTCCGATGGACACTTCTTCGCGGTTTTGGCGCGAGAGTGGATTGATTATGAAGTCCGTGCGAGGCCTCTGTGCGGGCAATTGGGTGGCACCTCCGGCTTCGACCTCATCCGCTACCTCGCATTATATTTATCCTGGTCCTTCCCCACAACGCCAAGTCGTCCCCATCCGTACTTGACCCCGTACTATAGACGAGGCTGACAGACTGACATCTACGCATATAAATCGCTATTCTGATCACTTGGCAGCACACTCAGGCGGAGCGCAAGAGCTCCTCGAAAGTCTTCCATTTCCAGAACTTCTCTCCGGGGTTGACAAGCTCGTTGTGGCAGTCGGCAGAGTAGTCCGCGAGGCCTTCCTCGATGAGGACCCTGCGCCGCGAGCGTCAGCTCGAGCTTCTAACGGGAATGTAATGGACTGACCCGGCATAGAGGACGAAGGCGGAGACGTCCTTGGGCGGGTAGATGGCCTTGAGGGTGTCCCTGGCGTGCTTGGCGTCAAAGGGCTTGAGGGTGATGTCGAGGCCCTTGGCGCTCTTGACGGCGTGGACGATGTCGGCGCTGGTGACGAACTGGCTGGCGATGCGGACGCCGTCCTGGGGGCGGGGACGCTGGCGCGCGTCGCGGGGTCGCGCGCGAGGACGGCGAGGCGGGCGAGAGTGCGCGCGATGTCGGGGAAGTCGGTGAGCGCCATGCGCTTTCCCGGGGCGAAGCCGATGGTGCTGGCGGTGGCCCAGTCGATGGACATGTGGGCGGCCCAGGGCATGAAGACGCCGGAGGCGACGGGGATGACGACGAGGTCAGAGCCTTTGGCGAGCTCGATGGCGGTGGCGCGGTTCGCGAGCTTGCTCGCCCAGTCCGGGTGCTCGTACCCCGGGAAGTCGATGTTGCGGAGGTCGCTGGGAGCGGATGAGGGTGAGCCGGGCGGGCGGCGGGCGGGGGAAGAGAAGGGGGCGCTTACTTTCCGAACTCGGACGTGAAGAAGACCTGGACGCCGTTGCGAATGAGGGCGGGGACGAGGTCCGGGAGGATGGTGGTCTCGAGGGAAGTGGGGAGGATGTTCGCGACGACGGCGGCGCCGACGAGGACGGTGTCCAGGGAGTCGCTGAACGCGAAGGCGTGCGCGCCAAGCGCGATGAGCTCCTTCGCCTTGGCGGAGGCCGGGTCGCGGGTCGTGAAGCGGACGACGGGGTAAGTGTCCTTGTACTCCTCCACGAGAGTCTTGACGATGGGGTAGCCTGTCGGAGCGGATGGGCGTGGTTAACTACGGTCAGTTTGAATTTGATCGGGAGGGGCTCACCGAGGTTACCGGTGCCTCCGAGAACGACAAAGGTGGACATCTTGATTCTTGCGGCTGGTTGGTACTGTTTTCACTGCTTCGAGCTTGGTTGAGTCGTTTCTGTCCGTTCCATGAGCAGCTGCAGACTTGTTTTATATGTCCCTGCGGGATCAACATCAGCGATGTTCTACCCAAAGCAAAGGCCGATTGAGGTCCGATGTGTAAGTACCTGTCATGCCGGGCCCAGGGGATGGGTCAGCATGGAGGTGGAACGCGTACGCGAGCCCGCGGCTTTGCCATGCGCGATGCTGCGATGCTGCGGCACTGCAGGAGCTCGAGTGGGTCCTGTGAGGGTTCACCGACTTTTCTTCCGCACTGTGTAACACTCACCAAGGCGGAGACGCTTACACCCTCGGGGTCCCTCGCGCGATAATCAGCGTGTGCGCGGCGTGGGAGAGCGGGCCCCCCAGACGCGCAGTGATTAAACTTCAAACTCCGCTTGTGCGCTAATTATTGCGGCGGCGCGAGTCCCTGTAGCTACGTTGCTCAAGGAATCTACCTCTTCCGCGGCCCCTCAGTCTGGTACCAACGGCGAGTATGACTCTCGTAAGCCTCGCGAAATATTGCGCCAAGAGATAGTCGACCGCGGAATGCAGTGCACCAAGACGGTCGATCTCGAGAGTTTCTACAGGCCTAAACTCCTTTCTCACCACTCCCCGGAGGATGCGCCGAAGGGAGAGGACATCATCAGAGTTTGGGAGAGATTCCAATCCGCAATGAAACTCAATGTGCCAGACAGAAAATTCAAAGAGAAAGATGTCACCGATGCATGGGTGTGTCCTTCGTTTGCTCTTACGTTACCTGCCTTGAGTCTCACGCATACTGGCTCAGGCTGACCTCGACCGCCAGGGAAGCTCTGTCCCAACCACACCTTCCAGATTTCCACACGCAAGGCAGATAAAAACGAGACGACGAAGTCGGAGCTCGACGGCGGCTTCTTCCACATCAATGACACTCGGTTCCTCTCCAAGGGTGTCCCTAGCTGGGACTATTCGCGCTTCCCCGTCGAGTTTAAGAACGGCAAGTCCTTGGACGATAGTCTGTCGCGCCTTGACGTGCGAGCAGCTCTACGCGTATACCGACCGTCTTCTCCATGCTCAACATCGCACCAAGGTCTACACGCTTGTCGTCAATGGCCCCGAGTTCCGTCTCTTGTACTGGGACCGCTCTGGTGTGGTGGTGAGCCATGCGTATCCTATGTGGCGACTCAGACGGACACAGAGCGCCTCCTCCGCCTCCTTGTCGACCTCTCCCGTCTACGGGACGAGGACGCGGGCCTCGATCCCACTGCACACCGCCTCTCCCAGGATTCATGTGGCTACCTGCGTATGTCGCAGGTCGCTGAAGCAGATAGCTTCGATCTCGACGAACAATACACCACCACACACAACCCTACTAAGATCCCTGCCGGCCTCCGCGACGTGCGCTGCGACTGTAAGCCATTTGCATCCGACGGCGACTACTCAGATCCTCGGAAGACGATGGATGGCGACAAGCGAATGTGGCCAGTGCCGCGCGGTACCTTCAAGTATGTACGCAAGTTCTTCAGGGACTCGTTGGAGGACAACGCTCTGCGATATATGCTCGAGGTCGAGGGCAAGTACTACCTCGTGTGTCGTTCCGTCGTCCGCTCGCACGGGCCGTCGGACGAGGGACTCGCGGGTGGCCCGCGCTGGAATGGCACACCCAACGCCTGGTTTTTCTCAAAGACGCCTGGCATTCGCACTGCGAGCGCGCGGAGCCGGAACACGACATCCTCCGGAAACTCAACGAGGCCGAGCTGCCTGGTGTCCCCACCTTGGTCGCCTCCGAGACATACGCCGGGCAACTGACCCATCTGTCTTTGATCACGGGCGTCACCAACCCCGCAGAACTGAATCCTTCCCCATCCAACCCCCTGTCCCCCTCATCGTCCAGTGCCACCGCCTCTCAGATGCACAGCCCGCCTCATGTGTTCTACCGGGACCTTCCCTTCCGTCTTGACCCATCGACTTTCGATAGTTGCGCAAACAAGTCGGCCACCGACGCTGGCGCCGATCCAGGAGAAGACGTTCAGGGCGTGAGACACTTCCAGCACGTTCGCATGGTGGTCGACGAGTTCTGCCTTCCGCTGAGTGCATTCCGCTGTGGACATGATCTCGTTTCGGCCATCTTCGATGCCATATTGGGTGAGCACTGAGCTAGCCCGGCATGCTACAGCAATGCTAACGGCTTTGTAGCCCATCAGCGAGCTTACAACGATTGCAATCTACTTCATCGAGACATCAGCGCAGGGAACATCCTCCTTCTTCCACGACTCTCAGAAACTGCGGATGGAAAGCTGCGAATCACTTGGAATGGGATCCTGACGGATTGGGAAATGGCGAAGGGCATAAGTCCAATCGAGCAGAGACAGCATGTGAGGACGGTAAGCACAACCATTTTCGATTGCCGTGCACGACCTCAATTGAGGCTCTGTAGGGCACATGGGCGTTCATGTCTGTGTTATGCCAGATTGATGCGACTAGAACCTCCGAGGTCAGCGATGAACTCGAATCATTCTTCCATGTGCTTGTCTACATGGTCCTCACTCGCATGCGCATTAACTGGACTGCAAGCATCATCAACGACTTCGTAGCAGACTACTTCCATCACAGTCGACACAGCATGGGTGGCGGTCAAACGTGCAGCTTGATCCGCGAGATGTACATTAAAGACGGCGTCCTCGAGGCTAGCCACACCCCACTCCAAGTCCACTCGGTCGACGACGAAGGGGAACGAGTTTTCGAGCACCCAATGAACGAGCTCCTCTCCTCGCTTCTTGGCCGGTTCCGTGCTCGCTTTCTCGTCCATCAATGGGACCGCAGGAACCCCTCGGCAGCGCATCCAGATCCCACTATCACAGTTTTGAGGCAGGCCGCTGAACACCTCAACACCCATAATGCCACCCTGGAGATGCTCAAGGATTACCGGGACAGGGAGGACTGGCCTCGTGAAGACATGACCACACCTCCGATGGGTGACAAGCGTCCTCGGCCACGGATGAGGAGGGGATGGAGAGGCAGTCGAAAAAGGCGAAGTCTACGCAAGCTCTATCTACCGGTTCCAGTAGCTCAACGTAGACCTTATAGATTATCATGCTCGCCTGTTGTTAATGCACGCGTGCTGACGGTCACCAAGCGGCAGGTACCATCCTCGTAATAGATTATAATCCAAGTCCATGTACGCTAGGTAACAATGCATCATCAGTCACTCCCTTCGACCAGCGCGCGCTACGCCAACGGCTGCTCTTCCTCACGGGGGCGGTGGCAGCGCAGCCTCCGTCTTCTCACCCGCGTCGCCGTTGGCCGCTGGCGCGGGCAGCGGCAGCAGGGCGTCGTTCGCGGACGGTCCGAAGCCCTTCGGCGGCGTCGGCGGCGGCACCTCGTCTCCACCCTCCGGCTCCGCGACGAGCGGCTTCTCCGGAATGGCCACGCTCGGCTGTGTCTGGGGCTGGTGCTGGGGCTGAGGTGGGAGGCGCGGGCGAGGGGCGTTGTCGCCCATCGGGTCCACCGCTGGCACCGGTGTGCCTGCCGCGAGAGCGGGTCCGGGGACGGCGTGAACCCGGGGGACGGCGAGTGCGCAAAGGTGGGCGGGAGCGCCTTCTCGACGATGACGGGCGTCGCGGGGCAGGCTCGGTTTGCGGCCGTTGAGCGTGCCGGCGCGGGCGAGCATGCCCTTGAACCGGCTCTGCGGCTGTGCCTGTGCGTACACTTGCGGCTGAGGGACTGTCGGCTGGGCAGGCTGCTGGGGTGCCGGCGCGGGTTGGCGGACGACGACGGACTTCTCAGAGACGATGGTCTCGAGCATGGCGGTTGGCGCAGTGACGTTCTTGAGGCCTGTGAGCTTTTCCTGGAGGTAACGAGCATCCGCGAGCATCCTGTGAAATGGCGGTGTCAACAGAATGTCTTAACTCGACACTCGATAGGGTGGGCTTACCTCCCCTTCGCTTCCATCGACGGCAGCTCGATTTTGGTGTACTCCTCAGACAATCGGTGATTGAGGGCAGCAAACACCTGGGTCATGACGTACTAATGCCAGTCTTGTGAGCACGGATACCGTCACAATGCCAGGGAGACTCATACCTCCACGACCGAAGCAGGCAGATACCGCGACAGCACTTTGTGCAAAGTGACGGTCTCCTTGATCAGCACCTCCATGTACTCGTTGACGCCTTCCTTGGGCACATCCCACTTGACGGCCTATCGGGAGAACCCAATTTTAACGCGAAAATGACTTCGCGGAGCAGATGAACGGACCTGGAGTGTACGAATGTGCGCAGTCAGGCGGTCGCCCATGATCGCAATCAGCTTCGCGTGAATCTCGTTCTGGTGCTCTTGGTAATCCTGCGCAAGGGTCAGTAACAAACCTCGGCTCGCAGGCAAGCATCTCAGACGCACCCGCTTGAGCTTGTCGAACTCGATTAGCATGACCGCTTGCTTTTGGCTCAGGTGACGACGGAACGTTTCTCGGACATACGGAATGAGAGAGATCATGATCGCCAGCGACTGCGATGCGAGCGCTACAAACACAACCTCTTCAGTCATCCACACACATGAAGAGGGGACGCACGTACCAAGGTGCTTCGCCGTGATGTTCTTGAGCCCCGCAGAGCGCATCGCCCCCGCTCCAAGCACGACTTGACACGTGCGCGAGTTGAAGCTCTTGAGCAACTCGATGATCCGCGCCATCGTGTCCGTCGTGAGCAGCGGCAGGTTCGTGATCACACGGAGGTAGTCGACGAGGAGCACAAGTACGTCCAGCGTCGCGCCGACCGCGAAGTAGGCCCGATCCTCGACACGTAGGTGCTTCGTTGGGGCGTTTGCTGAACGTCGGCGGGCAGCTCGCCCGGGCGATGGGGGGAAGTTTGGTGAGGGGAGGGGGGACGAGGGACGTGGTTGGCCGTTGAGGGCGAAATTAGGGGAAGTGGGTGGCGGGGAGTTTGGAGGAAGGGGCGAAAGGGTGTTTGGGGGAGGGCGGTTGAGTGGAAGTTCGGGAGGGTCGAAATGGAGGCGTCAACGACGATGTCAACTGAACGTTGGACAGAGGGGGCGACTTCTGCCGCATTCCACTGCTCGTCTTCCACCAGTTTCGCGCACAGGTTGAGCTGAGTTTGATGGAAATGTTGCAAGAACGTCTTCGCCTGGACGGAACGATGCCCATTGAAGCAGTATACACAACCATCGTAGAAGTTACATACCTGGCTGACAATTGTGCCTCGAAGTCCAACAATCATGCGCCTGCAAATCGTTTCTGACTTGACGACAAACTCCCACGACTCGTTGAACAAGGCGCAGAAACTTGGAAGGTCCAAAGCAGTATGCTGCTCGGCGCGAATGCTGATGACCTTTGACGCGCGTGCGTTCGCAAGCTCGGCTGCAGAGGATAGAATGTCCGAGAGCTCCTCTTGGAGTGCAGTGATATCCACTGGTGCTCTCGGAGATCTGCCAGAGCTGTCAATGAGCTGTTGCAGCCCATTCGACGGATAACTCACTGAATGCTCTGGATGACCTCAATGATGATCGCGCCTTGTCGATGCAAGCCTTCAATGGAGTTCAAAAGGCCCTTATATACGGAACGTATAAGGTCGATGAATGTCCCATGCTCCATTGCACGCAGCTCTGTGGCAGCAGGAGACCTGAAATATGGTTGTCATTTGGAGGGTCCTCTCGTACATGTATGCTATGAAACACATACTGGAACAGCGCCGCGTCGTCATCATCTGCTTCGAGCAGTGGTGTCCGCTTTTGAAAATGTCAATGCCAGCTCCGTATGAGGGACAGCGTTCACGTACCCGTTTGATAACGCCGCGCACTTCCGTCATGACAATGTCTCGCCAATTCAGCGTCGCCTCGAGGATGCCCTTCGTGCGCACCAATGACTGGAGCGACGGCCGAAGACGATCCCGGAGCGAAGCGTTGAACTCTTGCCGTCGTGCTTCGGACCACATATCCTGGTTCGTGTCTATACGTTCCAGAAGGTCATGTCGAAGGAGGGTTACAAACTCGGACGTGAGTGATGTCGTGATCTCCATGGTGAGTGTCCGCAGGTGTTCCGGCAGCGCAGAGAACGCTTTGAGTGAGGACAGTGGTATTGAGGGGGCGGGAGGAGGCGCCGCCGGCGAGGGAGAGGCGGGAGGCGACTCCTCGACAGTGGGGAGGGGTGACGAGCGGCCGTTCTTTGGAGGTATTGGAGGTGCTGGTTCCATCGCCTTGGATTTCTCCAGTGTCCAAAGCTTCTCGAGCTCCTCGATCATGTCCAGGGCCTCCCTCCACTGGCCTGCACCGACCAGACTCCTCGCAATCCCGGACATTTCCATGACGTTGCCCACATACCGGACGCTGTCCTTCACCGTGCCCAGATTTCTCATCTTAACCTCCTTCCGCACGATCTGCAGCCCTCGCTTGGCGCCGTTTTCGTCGACGTCTTTGAGGAGGCCGCGAAGCTGAGATATCCGGTCCAAACATTGCTCCGACTCCGTCTGCAAGTCTTGTAGGTTCGATAAGGCGGCGAAGAACGAGGTCGAGCGAACGGAGATTTCGCGGATGAGGTGCTGCTCGATGGTGTCCGCATAGTGGGAGAGCTTCTCCAGCAGCGGCAGGGACTGGGCGAGGGAAGAGGGGTCCGAGTACTCGTCGTCGTCGTCCTGCTCAGTCACCACGTTAAATGTCCGCGGGTCTCCTAGGTTGAACTCGCGTTCGAAGAACACGGTTGGCACGGTCTCCAACGGGGGCATCGCCTTTCCGGGCGGTGGGCGAGGCGTCCTCGGCGTCATGGGCACCTCCATTGTCGCTACAGTTGATGACCGTGTATCGTCGTCGATTCGCGCGGCGCCGTCCCGACCCTGTTCCGCATTTTGGAGGAAGCGTTCCCATTCCGGTGTGATGGCGCGGAGGTAAGAGTCGAAGTCCTTCCTGCGGACGCGTGGAAGGTCCGCAGGGGGCACCGCTGGGAGACCGGAGTGCGCCTTGGGGGGTGCAGATTTCTTGTGCGGGTTGTTGACCACGGTCGAGATGGCTGCGAGTCGTAAACTCGTTAGATGACATTCTCAGGTTTTGTCGGTCTGCGCGCACCGTTAAAACCATGTCGCGTGCTGCTCCATTCCGGCGGAAGGGAACCAAGGGAAGTCGCCGACGCATTGTGAAAGAGGTCGTACGGTGCACTTGCCCCTAGGTAGTCTCCTCCTCTTCCTTCTGTTGTCTCAGAGACACTTCCCGGGCCAGGTCGTCTTGATTCGTAGTTGAACCTGTAGGAGCGAGATGCAGTAAATGTAGGGAGCTCCCCAACAGGTGACCCGGGACGCGAGGGTGTAGAGGCGTAGTCAGACATCAGCAAGACGCAGTGTCGACGGAGGATATCAGAGGGACATGCAGAGCGAACTGTGGGAGGAGGTGAGGAGGAAGGTGGGTGTTCGGGAGTACTGCCTGCACGGTGGCGTGTAAGCGCGCCGGGCCGCGGACGGAAATGCGAATCCGTGATTATATCACCATTGTAAGTCGACTAACCCTCGAATCCAGGGGTCAAGCTTGGGTCAAGCGCATCTATAATGGGCGTCTCAATGCCGTCGCGCGGTCTCGGTCTGGAGCGCTCGTTGCTGCTTCGCCGTTCGTCGTCGCTCATAAGCATGGCGAGCCCACTCGCGCTCTCCCTCCCGCCCCCACTCCGCCACCTCTTCTCTCTCTTCCCCCTCTACACACATCCTGAAATCTCCTCCCCCGACAAAGCGCGCCCGGTCACCTCTCCCACGCTCTGGATACAGGAACCCTGGAGCCCTAACGCCGATGTCCTGAGTAGCGACGTCGAATGCCTCAAGTGGCAGGCCTACCTTGCCCTTCGCGGTCTCTCCGACATCGTAGTACGATGGGACATCGCCCTTGACGGTGCGCTGGAAGCCCGGCTACCCAACCTCCACGTACCCCTCCGGACACTCCCCGGCGCATCGCCGGAAGTCAAGGCGCAGGATGACGGGGAGGGCGAGCTCTTGCCTGCGCATCTGATTCCAGAATGGGTAGATGGCCAGATTGGCTCTTTGAACGATCTGGAGGGCTATGTGGACGTCGCGGCTAGGGACGAAAGCCGCGCGTGGGTTGCGCTCTTGGAGGGTAATGTGCATGCTGCGCTGGTGCGTCTCAAATTCCGTGGAACTCCAAGTGATATGCTTATGGTCTCGTAGGTCCTGGGCTCTTCCAGCACGCCCTCCTTCTTGTCCCTGATCTCGCCGTACCAACACAAACCACGACCTCTGGAGACTATTCTCCCGCATCCACCCGCGACTCTTTTCGGCATTAGCTCGCTGCTTCCTCCATACGGCACCCACGTCAACGTGGAGACGGTAGAACAGCAGTACAAGGATGCTATCGCCTCGCTCTCTGAGCGGTTGGCCACGGATAAGTGGTTCCTGGGCTCGTCGTGAGTATCATCTCAATTTGCCACTGCTTCTACTTAACGTCCGGCATCCCAAGGGCCCCAACCGCATTGGACGCGCTCGTGTTCGCCTACCTCCACTGCATTCTGCACTCGAAGGAACATACACTCCGGTTCGAGGTCACCCGGCGCGTCAACCTGGTCGCCTGGGAGCGGAATGTGCAAACCCAAGTCCGCAGCGCGTTCCGTCCGCGTGACGCTATCAATGCATGAAGCTCGAACATATAACCACACTGTACCTCCCGCCGGGCCATACAATAGATATCCGTAATACACCCTTGTACGCCTACGCTGGTCGTGCAAATCCCATTACAAACTGAAGCTTCGCGATGATCTACATGCACGAAACGTTGCCTCAAGCTCTAGTTATGCGTTCTCCCCGCCCTTCAACATTCCGCCTTGTCCGTCACGTCGCCGATGGAAAGTAGCACGCTCACGAGCACATGTCGTGTGCCACCGCTCTCGTCACGTCTGGCCATCCGGTCCAGCATGCCCGAGGCCGTGGTCGTCGCCGCACTGCCGGACGTCATCGTGGAGGACATCGCCGCGTCCGTGGCCCAACTGCTGGCGGTATCGTCCGCGTCCGCGGCCGTGTCCGTTGTTGCGGCGGAGTCTGGCCCCAGTGCAAGCGTTGCGGCAGCACTAGTTTGCGTGAAGGAGGAGCCCATGGTGGAAGACGGATCCGCGGAGGGAGTAGAAGTCGCGGTCGCGGTCGTCGCGTCGGGGTCCGTGGAAAGCACATCGGCGGAGGTGGCGGTGGAATCCGTCGCTGCTTCAGTCGCGTTCGCGGGTGGGATGGTGCCGCTATCCGTAGACAGGTCGGTCATCGCAGCGTCGAGCGAGGTCGATGTCAGGCTCATCGAACTGGACGTGGAGCCATCGGTCATCGGCATGGTTATGATTGCGGTGGTGGTATTGTCAGATGCCCAATATTCCACTATATGTCGTCGATGAGCACTTGATCCGTCGTCGAAAGCGATGATGCTTACGCTCCAGCGTGTAGAGTCCTTTCTCCACCTCTGGGACATCAATGCTCACATTCCCGCTGGACCAGTCAATCGTGTCATTAGTGAGGACCGCTGAAAAACCGCCATTGAGCAAAGAGACAGCACAGAGCGTTAGAGTGCTCAAATTTCAAGCTCACCATGCGTGTTTTCAGTCCCGTTCCATTTGAGCCAGAGTGTCACATTCACGGCGTCAGATAAACTGGCTCCCCTGACAAAAGCATCGCTGGATGAATAACTTCTCGAGTCGGACGGCGAGATGACTTACCACGTAATTAATACGGGCTGCCTCCAATATAGATGCGTGCACTGTGTATCGAGGGGTAACGCCCACGATAAGCGTGCGACGAAGCATAGGAAGAGGAAGTAGATGGAGCTTTCAATGCGCATACTGCTGGGTTGCTAGAGCTTGAGCGAAAAAGACAGGGTGGAGTATCGTTTCCTCGGCGAGCCGAATCCACGATATATGTAGGCTCGAGCACAATTGAGACGGTGCTTTCGCAATGAGGCATGCTTCTTCGTTTTGAAAGCACAAGTACAACATCATCCATCATACAGCGTTTCAAATAGTTGCTATGGATGAATCTGCTAGGAATGTTAGCCCACGCAAGAATAGCAACCTTTATTATGGCGAGCGAGTGGTACATACCGTAGGTCTCACAACACAAGCGTAGTGACTGAGCATGTTGTCCTGTCAGCGCTGCAACAACATTAGCCCACCACACAAGCCGTCGACGACTTCCCGCTCGCCTCCGCGCCCTCCACAACCACCTTATTATCCCCATCGTGGTTCCACCCCGGCATGTCCGCGAGGTCCTTCGCTGGCGCCGCCCGGCGCGACTTGCGCGCATCGCCCGAACCCGGCCGCCACCTCCACGCCCGACGCAGTCCTCCTGCAGCGTGCCCTCGAGCAGGTCCACGACGTACTTCCCAATCTGCCCCCACGCCCGAGATCAGCGTCCACTCCTCAAAGACTTCGCCCCGCCACCGCCACTCACGATGGGAAGCAGCTTGAACGAGTGCCCGCTGTCGCCCGTCGCGAGCACGAACCCGGCCCACCGCGGGTGCTCGCAGACGAGCAGGTTCGCGTCCGCCGTGTCCGTGCACCAGCACAGCGCGCGGTTGAAGAGCGGCCGGTCCGCGAAGCGCGGCAGGAACGTGGACACGGCGCGCCGGATCGTCGCCTCGGACGCGTCGGGGTACGTGTCCGTCGGGTGCGCGGCGTGCGAGCGCGGGACGGAGACGGGCGTGGGCGCGGGCGCGCCGAACGGCTGGACCGTCTTGTAGCGCGTGAAGCCGGGGAACTCGTCGCAGACCTTGATCACGCCGTGGCTGGAGGGGCGCGGGGGGCTGGTGAGCAGGAGATGGGGGAGGGGAGGGGTGCCGGGGCGCACTCGTCAGGCTCGAAGAAGAAGCCGATGTCCTCGTTGTAGACGACGGGGCAGCCGGCGTATTCCTTGACCTCGTCGGAGGTGAGCTGCAGGTGCGCATACACCCAGGCCTGTATCAAAGAGACGGTGAGATAGCGCATGACGTATGGGAGCACGACGTGCTTACCTTGGAACAACACTGTTCCTCCAAGTCTACCAGGGCTGGCGACCACGCTCCGGTGGCGAGGACAACCCGGTCCGCTAGATATCTAGTCCCGTCTTTCGCGACCGCACCCAAGCAAGTCATTCTGTCGTCAGATAGGATCAGGCTCTGAAAAGCGCCGGACCTTCAGTACAAGCACACTTAATGAGCCGCCATTGAGAGCAGAGGTGATGAGAAAAAAAGGGTATGAACTCACTCTCCAAAGCTGAACTGAACGCCATGTGCGGCAAGCTCGCGTCCGACCGAGTCGATCGCCTTCCTCGCCGCAAGCCATCCTCCCTCCTGAAACCAGATGCCCTTCCAACCCTGCAGGCAGATTCAACACACGTGCGATTAATTCGTGCGAGCACACGCACCTTGATCTCGCACCCCGTGAGCTGTGGAACGCGCCTGACGATCGCGTCCTCGCCGTCCAGCCACTCCACCGTATGCCCCAGTCCCGCATCCTTCAGCTTCTCGTACTCGTGCTCAACCCCCTTGATACCCTCCGGAGACCCACTACAGTCAATCTACCAACACCCGCTCAGCGTCCGGCCGGCCCGACGCAAGAGCACGCACCCGCCCCGTCCGATGGTAGAACTCGCGGAACGTTGCGTCCCCGGCCCACATCGCCTCCGCCTCGGCGCTCAGCTGGCGGTCGACCGGGTTGCGGAGGCTGGTGCCCATGATCTTGTTGAGGTCGTTGCCCGCGCTCTGCGCGCTCGGGAGCGGGTAGACGTCGAGCACGCGCACGTTGCGGTACCCGCGCCGCGCGAGGTGCAGCGCCGTCGAGCTCCCGAGCGTGCCGCCGCCGCCGAAGACGAGGATGGGGGAGTCGTGGGTGAGAGGGGCGACCATGGGCGGAGCGGGAGGATGTACGCGGAGCAGCGCCGTGAGCAACTTCGAAACGCGTCGAGACTGAGCAGGACCGAGCCCGCCTGGTTCTGGTGGGTTGGTGGCGCACTGGGCCATGGGTGTGGTCGGCACGTCGGCCCGGCGATAGCAGGCTTGGTTCAACCGAAAGGCTAACGTTTTGAATTTAGGTCTGCCTTTGACTTTCTTCCATCCTCATTCACGTCTAAGGTCTTCCCCATGTTCGGTTGAGTCGTCGCCCCGTCGCATCGGTTCGTGTTCGTTCACAGTTGATTGAGTGGGAGTGACCAGGAGTGACCCCGGCAACGCGACAAATCTCGCCCCCGGTTGCACCGAGATGATAGATCTTGACTACGCGAGATGCGAACCACTTGATTCGAGGTGGAAATCGCCGGTGAGGGGTGTTGACATTGATGTTCATCTGCCGCGTTCCACAGACCCTGCGCTCCCCGCCGACAAGCATTCCTCGCCTCAAGCAGTCCCACATCAGTACAACGAGGGCTGTCACGAGCCTCAACCATGCGCCCCAGGTCGCCATCCTCTCGATAGACACAAACGACGCCCCGACTCGCGGTGAACGCCCCAAGAAGGAAGGTGCTAATTCTAAATCCACGGCGTTCGAAAGCATTCCGCCATCAGCGCAGCCCGCGGCTTCCGCCTGATTCCAGGATGCATGTATCTGCGGTCGCCATCGAGTCCACGGACCACAAATGCCCGAGCTGCCCGCTCGCGCGCCGACGGCAAATCAAGCTTCGTATCCGACGCCTGCCGGCGGGCGGCGACACCTCCCCGGCGCGTGCGCTCGTTGCTTAGCAGACCGAAGAGCCAGAACGATGGGACGGGGACATGGACGACGCGAGATCAAAGTGGACGAACCCGATGCGCCGAGAGGCTATGGCGACGGCCAGCGAGACGACGCGCGGATTGCTGTCTGTCCACCGCTGTCAAATACCCTGGTGGGCTTTGATAGTTCACGTTCAACACCGGAGGAATGTCCCCATCGCCTGCAGGCAGTGAGGTGCAGTCCATCTCGGAAGATTACCGCCTCAATGATGCTGCTAGTGCCCATCACGCGCCACCGTGCATTCGATCCACAACGGTGTCTCATCTAACCATCCTGGAGAGCACCACATGAGCGCATCACCCCTCCAAACGCACACGAGAATCGTCTGGTCCGATCCCTTTGTATTGCGCTTGCGCACCAGCAGCCGGTTACAAACCGTAAGAATATCCAAGCCAACAGAGATGGTGTGAGAAAAAAAAAGGTAGCGCGCAGAGGAACCGCGCTCGTCGTGCTCGTGCCGCATCGTAAGGATGCGACGCCAACGTGTCAAGTAGAGGAGTGTGTAAGGTGCGTAACTGTCTGCAGCTGGGTATCCAGTCCGTGGTACATCCACCCAAGTCCGTGTCCGGAAGAAAGCAGGCCGACACGCCCAGCCTGGCCGGGCAAGCCCTGGGAGTTGGCGTCCTGCTCCTCGCGTGCGTCAGGTCATCGCGCTCAGAGGAGGAGGCCAGCGCGAGGCCGGCGAGCGAGACGAACGTGCCGGCGGCGCCGAGGGTGGTCGCGGAGTTGCCGGTCGCCTTGGCCGAAGGCGAGGAGGAGCTCCCGCTGGGCGAGCTGGAGGTAGGCGAGCTGACGCTGCCCGAGGACCCGGACGACGCCGCCGAGCTAGTGCTGTTGGAGGCGGCGGCGGGCGAACCGTTAACGGAGTTGGAGGAGGCAGCGGTGGTCTTGAACATGTCGAATGTCTTGGCCGCGGTGGGGTTCACCGCGAAGACCATACCCGCCTGGCAGTGCTTGGCCTGACGGCAGTAGAACCAAAGAGGGGCCGAGGCGTTGTTGATCGTGATCTGCCAGACGGGGACGTTGGCCGAAGTGGGGTCGACGAACTGGAAGCCGGAGTCGACACCGGTGACGGCACCAGAGGCGTCGGTGATGTTCGAGCAGGGGGCAGGGAACGTGGACTGGGTGACGGTGTGGTTCTTGTCCATGAACTGGAACTGGATGACATCGCCGTTGGCAACGCCGGTGAGCCTGCGGGCGATCGCGTCGATCAGGAGGGGCTGCGGGCGCGGCAGGAGGAAAGAAAAGAGACGAACTCGTTGGGGGTGTAGACAAGCTTGCCGGCCCCACCGACCTGGACGGTGTGGGTGGTCTGGGCCATGGCAAGACCAACGGGGAGGAGAGCGGCGGCGACAGTGGAGAAACGCATCTTGAACTTAAGAGTGGGCAACGAGCGGAAAGTTCGGGATAAGTTGGCGAAGACGAAGTAACCGACTCGAGACTAGAAGGGAAGTCAGCGGCCGAGCGAGGGGAACGGGAGCGGGGGACGTACCCTGCTCGTGGTGTGCTGGTGGCAAAGAGGACTGGGCTCGACAAAGAGAAGGGGAATGGAGCGAGAACCGCGGGGGGGAGGGCCTTATATTCACGCCCAGTCGCCGTGGAGACCCGTCGCCAGCGCCCATCGATCTCCGAGGACGCCTGATGGGCAGCCAATCCGGCGGCGCGGAGGCCTTGCCCTTCTCCCTCCTCTCCTCCTCCTACTTGCTCCCCATCAGCCATCACACCCGCCTGATGACCATCAGTCGCGCACAAATCGCGTCCAGTGGCCAGAGCCCAGCAGATGGCCTGGGAGTAGTGGCGGGGCGCCTGCACCATCCGGATCAGGCCTTCTCGAAGGCTAGCCGAAGGCCGCCTCGCCCCAAGTCCGCCCCGCGACTCGCGAGCCCAAAAAATAAACTCCCCTCTACTGGCCAGCCTTCACCGCACGTCCGGCATGCAAGATATGCTCGAACCTCTCACACACACTCCCACGCAGACCTTGATCGCCCATTGCGCACGGACAGTTCACCCCAAAGATACAGAGTTCATTGCGCTGCTTCGACCGTCCGCGGTCGCGACGTGCACTGCATATTCCAAGCCCGAGCTTAACACTCCGCGTTCCGTCTGCCGTGTATGGAACAACCCGTTCAGCTTTCGCCTCCGCAACCTCTCGAGTTGAGATGCACGGGAAGAGCCCAACTACAATTATCCCGGAGCAGAGACTGGACGGCAGCATCTCGGTCAAGCAATCCGCGCCTTTCACCCTGTTCCTCAACCACGTCAGCGTCTTTCTCCTTCTCTCACCCAGCTCGCGCACGCCTCTGCGAACGACACCCTCCACTCTGCTTCTAGGAAGCAACCATACGCCTGCCGCGCCGCGCTTGGCATCCGCATGCCGTCACTCCAGCGTTCCGCGTCCCCGCAAATCCACCGCATCCGTACCGTGCGCAGGCGGACGGACGGACGCCCACGCCTTGATCGGGCGCGCCTCGATGATTGCTGCACTCAAAGTGTCAAATTCGCCAAGCGTGCGCGACAAGGACGTCAGTACGTACGCACGCATCCGCGGCCCACCGTGCGCACGCCGTGCCCCCGCCGTGCGCCCGATGTGTATTCACTCACGCGGCCCTGCCCGCCAGCGTCGTCCACAGCGGACACGATCATCACCATCGAGATCAGCCGACCAACGCCAGTGGGCGGTGCACTCTGGTACTTAGGCGCTTAAGCACTCGAGTTGTACAGCCCGGCTTCCCGGACCGGAATGCACGTTTCTCCACGTTCAGCATCGACGCCGACACCGGGGTCGCGCTGGTGATGATAACATGCTGTGCGTTCGGTGGACCAGGGCAATCTGCAAGTTCGCGGTCGTTTGAAGCGCAAGCACTCACCGCCCGCAAGAAAATGACACATGTCGTGGACATCCCGTGCTCACTGCCTCTCCGATACACGCCCGCCCTCGCACTGCGGATGATGCACTTATCTTTGAGGGTTCGGGGGGCAATGATAGCCCCTGCCTGCGGGCCCTAGATTGGACACCCGCTACCGCCCTAGCGAGCGGTCGCGTGGTTAACTTGGCTCCCCGTAGCCCAGGACCACGGATATACCTGCCCTGGGGCGCCCTCGATTTACAGGGTGAGCGGCCGTCTAGACTCCGATCAGGGTGTGCCATGCTGGAGGGACGGATGAAGACGAGCAAAGGATGGCTACAGGATCGATCTCGAGTGCGCACGTTCTCGAATCAACGCCCTTGCCTCGCCCGGTCTGGAAACGCGGACCGCGACGGCGTTCGCGCGGAGGTTCATAAATTGGGACGCCCTCTCCGGATGCCGTGTCCGCACGCGCACAGGGAGGCGCGCCAACACCAAGAACTCGTCGCACAGACCTCGACTTCGCGCACCAGTCTCCGCAGCCTCGTGCCCACAGCCCGTGAACCAGGACCGCCGTCGTCCGCTGCATCGCGCACTCGGGCACACCCAGTGATCGTCAAGACGTCGAAGCTGGGGGCCCGCCAAGAGCACTGATAGACGTGTCCCCGATCGTGCCGGCACGCACGGTCGACCGTCAGCTGGAGGTTGCGACTCGCGAGCGAGCAAGCGGTGTCTATTTACGGGCCGAACACCTTTCGTAAACGACAACCGTATGGTCAGACGCGGACCCAGGCTGCAATCTGACCCACGAAGCCCAGATACATCAAGACCCGTATGATCTCCCCCTCCGCCCCCCGTCGCGCGATCTCTGCAGCCCCCAGGCCGGATGCGGAACGCGCCTCGGATGATCGTCCGGGCGTCTCCAGGGGCAACCACAACGCACGATCGAGCGATCGCAAGTGGCACTCGGTGTATTCGGAACCATCGACCTTCTGGAAAGCGGGCCGCCCGGGGGAACGGGCGCCTCGCGATCACTTGCTGCTCAGCAGCTCGAAGAACGCCTCCTGTGGAAGGTCGACCTTGCCGACGCGCTTCATCTTGCGCTTCGAGTCCTTCTGGTTGTTGAGGTGCTTGAGCTTGCGCTCATAGTGCCCTGACGGATGCGCTGTAAGCTTCCGGTCCGTGCGGCGCCATGATGCGGAGGCGGATACATACCGCCGTAGAGGCCCGCGGTGACATCCGCGCGCAGGGCAGAGAGCGTCCGGCGCGCGATGATGGTCTTTCCAACTGCGGCCTGGATCGGCACCTCAAATAGCTGTCGCGGAATAATTTTGACTGCGGATAAAGGATTGGCGTCGGTGGAAGAACGAAGAAAAAACGAGCGAGGCGCACATAGCTTCTCGACCCAATGGCGACCTGCCTCCTGGACGCGGCTCTCGTGCACGATGAGCGCAAGGGCATCCACGGGGCGCGAGTTGAGCAGAAATGTTATCTGGGTGACACCTGTCAGCCTGCGGCGCCACGGCCCCGGCGAAACACCGCGTACCTTGCGCAAGTCGCTCTTTTCGTACCCGGCGTCCTCGTAGCTGCAACCACGCGACATCGCCAAAGAAAGTCAGTTCGCACGTCAAACACACGGAAGCAAAGCGGCATGACGGCATGATGGGCTAGTTCGACGAGAAGGACAGGGAACGTACTCGAAGCTCGCAAAGCCAGAGCTCGGCCCTTGAGCTTGTCGAAAAAGCCTGTCACGATCTCGGACAGAGGCAGCGTGGCGGTCATGAAGATGCGGCTGACGTGCCGCTAACGTCCATTGGCTGCCAGTCGAGATTTGTTCCACGGTGCTCGTAGCAGAGGTCCATCATGGCGCTGAAGTGTTCTGCGGGCGCAGGACGATTCCGTGTGGCGTGGGGAGACGGTGGACCGGTGCCAGCAGTGGCAAACGGCGGAGCAATGAGCGAGAAGCGCGAAACCGGCGTGGGAAGTGAGCGGCAATGAGGAGCAAGGAGAAGTTAGCGCGGTGGTCGACGAAGGAGAACGAGTGAATGAGCACCTTCTGGGACGATAATCGAGGCCTTCACAATCGGTTCAAGGACTTCCTTTACGCGGCCCCCGGCGGCATAGTCGGCGGTGTCTGGGAAATCCGTGGGGTTGCTCACGAAAGATGTGCTTCCATCCCTGTGAACGACTGCACGCGCAGCACCATCCGCCGTGCCGTCGGGTGCCCGGTCAGTAGTCTATCTAGCGATATCTTGATAAACCCCGACAAATGTAGCCACCCACCCTGGTACGGTACCGTCGGCGCGGTGATGATGACGCTGGCGTCGTATTCATCTTCGAGCCTCTGTCGGAACACATCCATGTGCAATGTACCCAGGAAGCCAAGCCGACAGCCCTGGCCCAATGCGCTCGAGGTCTCTCGCATGACTTCTACACTGCGGTCTGTGAGACTGAGCTGCAAGCGGAGATAGGGGTCCATCAGCGAGGGGCGGTAGAGAACTCCGTGGCCCTAGGCACGAACCCTTCGAATCGATTCTTCGAGCTTGAGAAAGTCATTGTTGTCCACGGGATAGATTCCTGCATATACCTTGGGAAACACCGGGAATTATGTCGGCAGTCGGGAAAACATTACGGCGAATTGACTGACCATAGCCTTTGCCGGCCTGAAACCAGGCATGGGATCCACAGGGTGGCCCATGCGGTGGAACGTGTCTCCGATGTGGGCTTCATATAGAACGTCAGCAAATTCCAAATACACCGCAAACCTTCTGACCTTCGGTTGACTCTTTCATAGCACAAGCAACGAATCCAACCTGACCGGGACGCAGGCTCTCCGTAGGGACCTCTTCAGGATGCATGATTCCCAGTTCTGTCACTTCGTATCTTTTGTGGGTATGGGTGGAGGCTATCTTGTCCCCTATAGTAATGTTAGTGACTAGTAGGCGTGGGGGGGTGGGGACGGGCCTTTACGAAGGACACCACCCTGCACGCTCATCAAGGAGATGACACCACGGTATGGGTCATACCTATTGAAACGCTTGAGAGTTTGTAACGAAGCGTTTCATGGGAACTTACGAAGAGTCGAAGAGAAACGTCTTCAACAGTGCAGCAGGGTCCCCCGGGAGGAGGAATGCGCGTGATGATTGCTTCCAAAACCTTCTCGATACCAATGCCGGTCTTCGCAGAGATGGGAATGACATCGGCGGGATTAATGCCAAATGTGCCTGCATCTGTGCCGCGACTTGCTCAGGCTGCGCCGCAGGCAGATCAATCTAGGCAGACACGTTCAGGCAGCATGCAAGCACATGATAGTGATTGGGCGAACCTTGTTCAGCACGGGTATAATTGTAAGGCCCTTCTCCTTCGCAATGTGAAAGACAGATATTGATTGCGCCTGCACACCCTGCGAGGCATCCACTAGGAGGAGGGCACCCTGGCACGCCGCAAGTGACCGCGCGACCTCCCACGCAAAGTCAACGTGCCCCTATTGTCAATTAGCCAAGCTGGGCGCGGCACACCGCATACAGGGAAACCTACGGGAGTGTCGATTAGGTTAGGAGAAAGTTGGTGCCGTCCTTCTCATGAAACATGCTGCTCGATGAATGAGCGAACCATCGTTGAATTGGTCCTCGAAAGGCTCACCTGGCAGTCTGGGCTTTCACTGCACGCTTGATGTTTAAGTGACGCACGCTGGAAGGCGATGAGGTCACTGCTCAGCGCTCACCTGTGATGCCACGCTCCCGCTCAACCTTGAGCTTGTCCAGAACCTGCATATTTCTTCCCTTTTCTTTCTTCGCGATAGTCCCCGTCAACTGGTATCCATGCATGAGAGTCATCACAGATGCACGAGGCAATGCGCGTACTTCGAGTAGACTTCGGGCCAATTGAGCTTGGAAAACGCGGAACTGTGAAATGAGAACTGACCGATCCGCCAGAGTGGACTTCCCGTGGTCTTGAGACAGGAACGCTAAGAACCGGCACGCGCAGGAGCTTTGAGCCAAAAAAAACGCACCTATATGCGCGATGATTGAAAAGTTCCTGCACCAGAACGCGAGTTGGGGACTGTTCATACAGAATAGCATGACGTAGACACACCTAATGACTTCACATGGGAAGTTCTCCATGCCGATGGACACGCCCTTCGGTACGGCGGGCTTGAGAGCGGCCCCTGCATAACGGCCTGCAGTCGTTGAGAGCTCCCTGCTATGATACTGAATGATGCATGACGGAGGAATGCGTTTCTGGTGACGTTGGAAAGATCTCAAGCAGGCCTGCCGCCAGACTGGGTGCATCAGAAGTGGCCCGTGTGTCGATTGAAGTGCCGATTCCGCTTCAGCGTAGCTCCCAGAGTGTCGTGAGGATAAAGCCAAAGAATCTGCTGAACGTGAAGATGGTGGCCGAAGACGCGAGAGCAAGCATGCTCGCGTTTGGCCACGACGCATCTCGGGCCGCTTCAATGCCTGAACGGCAAAATCCGATTGCTTAGTCATAGCGCGTCTCAGCCCGCGGTGGCACGCTGCTCGAGGCTGCTCGCCGGTCGTCGCGGGTCCTTGTCTTGCGACCGCGACCATCCGCCCCTCCCCTCATATTCTTGCCATGTCCTTGGCCGACGCTCAGGAAGCGCGTAAGGCGCGTTTGCTTGCGCTTCGGAAGCGCAGAGCCGGCGAGGAGACCGAGTGAGTCACCGTTGAGCCAACACAACGTGTTCGACCTCTTGACATGCGTTCGCGTGCAGAGAAACATCGGAGTCGGTGATACAACACCGTTCATTTGACCCCGAGACCAGAACGCTGAAGAAGCGTATCCCTGGCGAAGACGTTGAAATGGAGGACACAGTGGAACATCAGGTGGACGGCATGGCGGAGCGCATAATCGCAGAGGATGCGGAGCGACGAGCGCAAGATCTGGTGCGTATTCCCGATGTTTCTCACGCGACGGTCGGCGGCGGACATCCTTCCGAGCCGACATAAGACATGGTCATGCCTGAACGAAAGACTGATGCGGATGTCGGTCACCTCTGGCTGGGGTATAAACCTCCGCGCCCACCTTGTGTGTTCCTCAATTCAAACAGCCACTTGGGTTCACTTGATTTGGTGTCTTTCTGCCCGGACGGATGTACGCCGCCGCCTGTATTTTCGGAACGAATATCCGAAGCACATCTGCGGTCAGTTGTCGGCGCGTCGGTATGCTAACTGCCGGCCACAGGACTTGTTCAACATCGCGCCAAAGAGGCCGAACTGGGACCTGAAACGTGAGCTCGACAAGAAGCTGAGCAAGCTAGAGAGAAAAACGCAAGAGTCAATACACACCCTGATCCGTGCGTACTCAGCTGTCTCTCTGTCCGACCTGCGCACGTTCCTGAATAATGCGACGCGTGCTCGATCAGGACAGCGGCTAGCGGCGCAGAAGGGCGAGCCCGACGACCTCGTTAGTGCTATGAACGCCCAGGAACAAGCCAGGCAGGCGGAAGACTCGTCAGATGAAGAGGATTAGCCAGTCTGCCGATCGGGCGCGCGCGTTCTAGCGCCGCCGGCATTCATACTCAAGTTCCGCACACGTCGGCTCGCGTACCCTCGGAGGCCATGCCGGAGATGTGTTTTGTTTCTCTGACCCGCTGCTCTACATGCATCAAGACCCGTTACGTATCTCTGTATTCCTACGACCTAGGCCCGGTCCTTTGACCATCCCTCGCCGTCCTATTCGCGGTGCGCGCACGCCCATCCCGAATTGCCCGACGGAGCCACAGGTGGATGATGACATTCGCTTGCCGAGCACGCGGCGGATTCTACCACGACCCGCCCCGAACGCGGCAGTGCGGTGCAAGAAGCACAAATCCTCGCGTCCTCCACATCCCCGGCGCGTCGAATTCCGAATATCTCGCACCACATCCGCCGCATCCTCGTCGCGGCGCGCCCCGGTCCCGCCCAGCCCAGTGGTTCGCCCAGCGTCCCAGCGTCGGCGGCAAGCCGTCCGCCGACAACCGCGCCGCCTTCCATCCGCGGAAGAACCCCAGGCTGTCAGCGTTGCGGCGATCGGGCGCGCGCAAACGCGGCGCGTCAGATAGGTCGCGCGTTGAGCATCTGGATCATGCGTTGGTCTTCCGGAATGCGCGGTGCGGCGCGGTGATGGCTCGTCGGGTACACTGGGCTCACGTTGATCGCCGAGTGCAGGCTCGGGAGCACCACCCCACCCCCGCCCCCGCCCACGCGCGGCGACGACGGGCGCGACGGCGGGGGCGGCGACGAGGACGAGGACGCTGGGGACGCCGGGCCCGAGCCAGTGGGGCGGCGTCGGAGGTGCGGGTGCGCGCCTTGCCGCTCCGGTACACCCCCTGGGGGACGACGACCGCACGGAGGAGCGGGTCGGCGTCGACGGTGGGGATCGACGGCAGGTCGGCGTACGTGAAGTATGCGGTCAGGTGCCACTTGCGCGGGCGATCGGAGGCGGGGGTGAGCACCCAGGCGAGTACGCCTGCTTGACGAGCCCGAGCGGGTGGTGGTCGCTGCGCTCGTAGTGCGACTGTGCGGAGGACGTCCACGTCCGGGACGGGCCGTCGACGAAGCGGTATAGGCATCTGCGGGTGTGTGGGGTGAGCACCCGCGGCGGACGCAGGCTTGGTCGGGCCGGCGGAGATACTCACTTTGATTTCGGCTCGGACGGGGGCTCGTCGCCGAGCTTCTCGTCGTAGAAGAGGTATGGCTGGGGAACAGGTCGCCGGACGCTGTCAGTCGGCGGCGGCGGTGCGGGCGAGTGCGGGCGAAGCGCAGCATACCTCGCGCATCCGCGACTGGCTCCAGACGCGGCCGTCTGTCCACCGTTTGAGCCCCATCTCGTCGTCGCTCTCCTCCCAGACGAAGAGGGAGCCGGAGGTGATGTAGCGCGTCCGCTCCATCTCGTTCAGCCGGCGCGAGACCGGCTTGAGCCTGCCCTGGCGGACGGCCTCGAAGACCATGTGTGCGTCGCGCGCGTCGCGCACGTGGAGGCGGGGGTGGGTGGGCAGCTGGACGTCCTGTGCAGGGGCGTAGAACATGATGTGTGGCGCGGTAGAGAGGCAGGGAGCTCGAGGGGACCTGTGTAGTTGGCTGTCGAGTACGCGCGAGAGGCTTATATTCACGGATAGACTAGGCACCCACGACTCACGAGGATGCTGTAAACGGCCCTCGCGTCAGACCCGGCCCATGCGCTGGGTCGCGACAGATCTCGATGGGGGACGAGGGTGTGCGGAAGCTGAGAACGAGTGGACGGCCGTCAATTCTGTCGTTCCCAGCGCTACGAGCGCGGGAACCGCTGGAGGGCGCCCGAGGGCGTCGCGTAATGCCAGACCCTGGCCGAGGCACCTCCTTGTCCCGGCCAAAGTCGTCGCGGCCGATTGAGAGAAGGCCGGGCGGGGGCTCAGGGACCAGTTCCTTTGGGAGGCCCGGGACGCGCAGTTCCCCGCGAGATCGCCTGGGCGGTGGGTATGAGAGCGCGCCGGGGAGTCAATGAACGCCTTCCACGGTGCGCAACTCAACCGCACCCAGCCCCGGAAAGGCTTCGGCTAAGCTCGAGTGGCGAACAGACTTGACGGCTCCTTTTTCCGGCCAGCTTGGCTTGCCGTCCCAGGGGTTCTCAGAGTCCTTCCGACGTAGTGGACTCTTTCCGGATAAGGCGGAGGCGGTCGCAAGCGTGGGTGGGAGCTTTGCGGGTTCCCGTGTGAGGTCGGTGTTCGACGCGGAGGGCGGCGGAGTGTGGACTGGTCCGACACTGACATCTGGATGACGACGCGAGATGGGTCGGATTTAGCGTGCTCCAAGCTGTACACGCCTGTAGTGCACGAGAGAGCGATGACCACGACCGGGCATAGAGAGGGAGTTCTCCCGTGCAGGTGGAAGGCACATTGAACGCATGAGACGGAGATAGAATTGGTCGGCGACAGTAGTGGTCGAGCCGCATGCTGCGGCCGTGCTTCAGGAAGAAGTCGAGGGGGACTCGGTGAAATAAGCTCAGGTGGTAGGAAATGGCGATATTCCGGAGTTCCCAAAGGACGGGACGGGCGCGCGTGTGTACATGAAACGGCAGATCGGACTGCGAGCGGCTGCGACGAGCAGGAAGGAGACCAACCGCGAGAATGACTTTCGCTGGCTTCGCACACCAAGTCGCATCAAGACAGCTGGCCAGGGCAGATTGTGGCACGGTCAAGTGGCTGACAATAATGACGTGATATCCGGGCGCGGGTGCCCTGCCGTCGACGACAGTCCGAGGACGTTGAAATGGCCAGATGAAGCCGTGAAGATTGGCGCAGGGCCTGGAGGAGGCGGTGGGACGAAACCGCAAACAAAGCCGTCGGTGCCCAAACTGAGCGGCGGCCGGGCGCTGCCAGCCACCAGCTGGGAACGTGCTGCTCGCGTGGCTCGCCTCGAGCGCCCCTCGTCCTCCCGCCACTGACCCTGCTGCTCTCACCCACCCGCTCATCCTACCATCGCCCCCTAGTCCGCATGGCGTCCGACACCGACCCTGGCCGCCGCCGTCTTCCCACTCTCGTCCACTCCTGCCAGCGTGGTGAGCGTTATGACCAGGCACACCAGATCTTCGGCTCACCCTAGCCCAGTGGCGTGCGCCCATGTCGAGAGTACGTCCAATTATTTCGTTCCTGACGCTTGAGACCGACCCTGCCATCTAGAATTTGTTAGTCTTGGACAGGGCTGGCGGTATGATCTTATTCGGCCGGTACTAGAAGGTTGCACACCCGACACCCTTCTCCGCTTCGAGCAGGAGGATCCAGTGCGTCCCCCGTCCCCACCTCGTCATCTGTGACCTTTTGCCCACCTGTATGCGCCCTCGTTGCTAGGATCTTTCAAGCGAGACCGCAGGTACGTCGTGCTGCGATCTGTGCCACGCATACACCAATCATTTTCCCTGGCAAAGAGATATGGAAGGCCCACTTTGCGAAAGAGTTTCCTATCTCGTTCCAACCTTACGTATCCGATGGAGTGGAAGAGCCCGAGTCATGGCGGGACCAGTATTACGTGCGTGCTATTCTTTGTACTAACACTCTCATCGCGCAAACACCACCTTCTCAGGCCGAACAAGAGCACGTACGCGAGAAGTTAGAGCAGATTTCTCTGAAACTCAAAGCATCTCGTCACGAAGAAGAGGTTCGTAAGAAAGAATCTGGTATCAAGGTCACCGATCAACCCCCACCTACAAAGCGGGCCCGGACGTGTGAGTATTTCCACGCCTCGCATGCATTCCTTGCTCGAGCTGAGATTGATACGCATACATGCAGGGGGTACAGCGTATCAGCCAAAGTCTCTTTTCCAACAGGTGAAAGGCGAGGCCCGCCGGGTCACAAAGGGTGTGTACTCCCAGAGTTTCACTCGCCCGGCGTTCCAAACCCAGAGGATCGTAACCAATACCGCAAGTGCCAAACCGCCTCCACCACCACCATCAAGATCGTCTGCGGGCTCTGCGAGCTCTTCAGGCCCTGCTAGCTGTGGTACTAGGGTTGTCGTGAGAACCATTGCCGTGCCGCAGAAGGCGCCTGCGCCGAAGACTCCCGTGAAGACCCCAGCGTTGCTGCCGAAGAGAGTTCGACCGACTGCAGCGTCCCTTAGCGCTATGTCTCCTCCAGCAATGTCCCCTCCAGCAAAGTCTCTACCGGCCACACCTGCAGACGCATCCTCTCCACCAGCAGAGTCAACTCGTGTCGGTACCTTGCAGCCGGAGCAACGTTCGCCGCCTGCCCGAATGCCACCCAAGAAGAATCCAGCGGCGTCGCTTTTCATACCCAGGAGCAAAGCTTATTCGCAAGTTCCACGCAGCCTCCAATCCAAATCGTAAGCGGCTCAACCAACACGTCATCGCCTCATCGCTCTATCGTTCTACCCGGATATCTATATCACCGCATAGAGGCATCTCTCTCGCTATTTCCACTGCCACTGCACTCTCTGTACTGCAATACACTATCCCGCATCGGTATCTAGCTCTGTAGAATTTCGGTTGTATTATTACCTGGACCGTGTGGCTGTACCCTACTCTACCTGTCCCCTGGATATACATGCTGCGAGTCTTCTTCCCTCCGCTGGTGGGTGTTCAGCGGTTGCACCCCCATCGTCGTGGGCAACTCACCACCCTCGGAGCACAAAACACTTCAAATACAAGACCTCGCGCTCAGCCACGTTTCCCTTGCTTTCCCTGTGTCCACCACGCGATACCCGACATAGCGGCCCGTCTCATCCCGCGCAGACGGAGCGCGCTCACGGAGACCCGGCCTCCGTCCGCGCAGGAAGAATCCCATCCATCCACTCGAAACCCGGACACGTCGCTGAACAGGCTGTGGGAGCTGAGCTGCGTCCGCACCCTGCCCCGGTTTACCGTGCCGTTGCCCACAGTAGGGTACGGCAGGCTGCGGCCCGCGCACCGTCCAGCACGACAAATCGAGGACCTCGCCGCTCCCCCGGCCATGCCACGTCCGCGTCGCTCCCGTCGCGGGCTATAGCGCCACGACCGCCCCGCGACCGTGCCCACCGCGCGAGAGCGCGTCGTCATGCGTTCGTGTGTCGATCGCGGACGCGCAGCGCGACGGCGACACGACCCCGCGGAGACCCCGGTGCCCGGGACAACGGACCGCGCTCACCAGCACGCCCCAGGCGAGGGAGCCCGCGCACCGCGCTGGGCGTCGTGCCCACAGCGCGCGCCAGGGCGGAGGCCACGCACGTCGACTCGAGGGCGCGCGGGGAGGGGGTGGCTACTTCAGGCAGCCCGAAGCCGCGAAGCAGCGGGACGTCTGCGTCTGTTCCGGCCAGACTCTGTCCCCAGTACTCTGTTCCGCCGCGCTGCCGGGGCGCGCTCGCCCGCGTAGGGACATTGAAGGGCCGGGGCCGGGTGCGGAGGGGGGGTGTGTGTCCCGCGCGTGGGTACGGGAGCGCGCAGCTCGCCGTAGGCACCGAGCACCGAGGACGCAGGCCCGGTGCGGTGGGCGGGGACGACGACGTCGCGCGTGCGCAGGCGTGCGCTTGCCGTGCCCGTCCGAGCCCAAGCTGCCCAAGCTGCCCGTCCTGCCCGTCCTGCCCGCCCTCACGCCCGTCCTCGGTCGCGACCTCGCCCGGCCGCCGCCCGCCTCGGTCCTCAGGTTCCCCGCGCCCGTCCCCTTCGCGCGCCCTCGCTCCCACCGGCCCCCCGCGTCCTCACGTCCGTCGCGGCCCACAGTGACAGTCGGTGCGACCCCGGCGTCGCACACCCCCGCAGCAGGGCCGCTCACACGTCCCGCCGGCGTGCGCCCCACGCCGGCGGCCCTGTGCGTGTGGGACGCGCGGGCCCGACGGGGCGGGGGGAGGGCTGCGCGCCCGCCTGAGGCCCGACGGGGGCGACCTGCTTCCAGGCGGGCTCGCGCCGGGTGCTGTTGGGCGGCGAGAGTGTGCACAGGGAAGGGGAAGGGCGGGGGCGCCGATACCGCCGTGCGGGGAAGCAGAACGCGACGAGAGGGACGGGACGGGAACTCACAGGCGTGAGCCCCCAGTCTTCACGCTTCACGCCTGGCATTTGCCTGTCGACTGGGTCCGCGCCGAAAGTCTGCTCAGAGTCCGTCACGAGCTTCGCCCAGGGCGGCATGCCAGACTTAGAGCGCACCGGCCATATTAATATCCTCGTTAGCGTTTGCACGGCGCAGGTCCTTCATGACCAGGATCGACGCCGGTTGGATCGTCTTCGCGCATCGTACCCCTGCTGCTCTTCCGTATGTGGCCGCCGACTGATAGTGCAGTGTGCGTTCGCGGTGGAAGGTCTCCCGCGTAGCCATGTATACTCGCACGGCCAAACATAGCAGCGCCGCACGATGGGCCAGCGCGATATACTTGGAATCCCTTGTCGCACTGTGAGTTGCCGAACTGTGGGTGCCGGGGCCCATGGACGCGGAAGAGAGCGAAGAAGGGAAGGGCCTGTTTGATAGCGTCGCACTGTAAGTATTGACCGCTGGGGTGCCGGTGGCGGGCTTGGAGGTCGGCGGAACCTATGCAGACATACCACGCGTCCCACATACGTTTAACCACGGACACGCCTACTGAATGGCACATCAACGTCGGCTCGGCTCGGAAGCGAAGAGCGCAGCAGGGCACGACATACCACACTGCACTTTCGTATGCCGACGAAGATGGTGCTTATGCAGCCGCTCCGACTCTCCCGGAGCTGTTCCAGCAATAGCGACTTCGACGAGCCCCAGGGCTGCGCGCGGGCGCACAGCAGCGACGCGGAAGGCCTCGAGGGAGGGCGCTTCGCACGGGTGTGCGACCGCGTTCGCCGTCCTGGTCCGGGGTCTCGTATTTGGGACACGCGCGCGGCGCGCGCGCCAGCAGTGCGTAGGGTGCGTTGGACCCGCGTCCGGCGCGTCCTTCTAGCCTGGGGAAGCCGCGTCAGAAATGCGCGTCGCGTGTCCGGACGAGATCTGCGGCGGGCCCCCACCGCCTGATGATATGCTCACCGGGGACGACTGTGTGCCGGGGTATTATGAGAACGGCTGGCGCTCGGGGAACGTTGGCTAGCTCCACCTGCGCGGCCCCGGCCCACCCGCGAGTGGATCCGTGCGGTGGTAGGCGGAAAACGCGCGGAAGCGGTTTCAGCACGGGCAGTCGAGCGGACGGTGCCCGATCCAGCGCGCAGCTGAAGCCGGAAGCGTGCGTGGGCTCCCGGCTTGCAGCGTGTTCAGCGCGCACCTCTCAACCGTGCTCTAGAGCGGCCGTATGGACGATAGAAGAGGCATGATCGAGCCTGGATCCCTTTCGGAGGCACAAGCGTCGGCGTTCTCAGCACTGTTGGTCCAGTTTGGGAGAACGGGGGCTTAAAAGCGTACCTCTGCTCCCATGCCACTCCACATGCTACGCGGGACGCGATATGAGCCTTCCTGGTAAGCGAACGAGGCTGGCACTCAGCAAGAGACATATCCGGGCTGTCTTCTCCTTGGGAAGCGACGTGAATTGCAAAATATCTAGGTTAGGTTCTTGCTTGCTCGGGACCTACTTATAGACTCTTGTCATACTGATGTTAGGTACATATGAGTCAAAGAAGTCAGTCGAGTATTCTGATGCAACACAGGGTCAGCGTGATGTGCAAAGCATGAACGGAGGTACCGGTCGTACTAGGTTTAAACTTTCGTTCGTCGATTATCCCAGCGGCGGAGTCTAAAACCCCGTAAATAAGAGTCATGTAATCGGGTATTAAAAATGCTGCTTTCGGAATTTAAACTCTTAAGAGCGCCCATAACCCATTGCGACGCGGTCCCGTGACAAGACGCGTCTCCTCCTCGCGAATATCAGCTGTGTAAGACGTCTCGTATCGTGTGGTCGAACTAGCGGCCTTGTGTCCGGTTGGTATTCGTCGACCGCCCCGCGCAGGCGACAGTACATAATCTGCAGTCCTATAAGGTACATATACAATCCGATGTTTGGGCTGGCGGGTTCGTCGTCGTTCATATATTACGGTGTACAGTGAGAGATGGAGAGGTCTACCGAGAGATGCGGAGATGCGGTGAAGTAGAGGATGGGAGTGGGAACGAAGAGCGTGGTGACGGTGGGTGCGCTAGACTTGACTGCGACATGACGTGGCGGATGTGCGATGCAAAGAAATGGCCGTAGTAGAGCGATGAGTAGCAGACGAAGGAGATTAAATGCAGCACGACATGAGGACCGGACGAGGGAAGCAGGGGGGAGAGGATCTAGAACAAAGCCGTTGTCGACCCGAGTCCATACCCACTCCCACCGTCTATCGCTCCTGCGGCCGCCGCCGCGCCCGCCGCAGCCGACGAGGTCGACGGCCCCGTGCCCGCCAAGCTTGAGCTGCTCGACGATGCGGACGCCGGGCTTGCGTCCCAGCGGCCCTTGCCCTTTCCTTTGCCCTTGCTGCTCCCCGCGACGCCGTTCTCGTTCCCATTCCCGCTCCCGTTCCCGTTCTCCATCTCGTGGTCGATGTCCAGTTCGCGCTCGTCTTTGCGTAGCGTGTAGTCCATGGGAGGGGTTTCCCAGATGCGCACCGTCTTGTCGTCCGAGCAGGACGCAAACATGCACTCGTTGACTGGGTTCCATGCGACGGAGTTGACAGAGCCCTCGCCATGCCCAGTAAGCGCCTCGAGGAGTGTGCCAGAGTCGCGGTGCCAGATGTACACGTTCCCGTCTGTTAGGGTGGGACGTCAAGGGATGTGTCGCAGGATAAGGAGGGAATGGAGAGCGCGAGGACAAGGCGTTTCGAATGGACATGAAAGGATCGGAGGAAGTAGCGTCGGTGCGATGATAACGTGCCAGAGGGTAATGTGTGGCCGGGATTGGAAGGGAGCCGGATCGTCAGCGCGCGAGCAGGACCCAAATAGGAAGACAGCGCACCTTCACTCCCACTGACAACAAAGTTGCCCTCGAAGCCCCCAAAGCAACTCCGAATGACGTGCTTCGAGTGATTGTGTCCCGAGTACTTGCGTACGACCTGTTGTGTGTTCAGATCGAGCAGATGGATCTCCTGCATAGGGCATGAGTAAGCCCTCCCGAGAACGTGGTTTCGATGGAACGTGGGCGTACCGCCGAGGGCCCGTTCTCCGACGCGTTGTTGATGAGCGCGAACTGCGAGTCCGCGGAGATCTTCACGCTCGTGAGCTCCCCGTAGAGCTGTATTGACCTGCATTCATGCGGCCATGTCAGCGAAGGTCCGGAACCGCGGGCCGAGGCCACGTTATCGAGCCGGGTACAGCTGTACGCACGTCTCGGGTTGCTTCGTCGCCAAGTCGTAGGTGATGATCCTCGTCTCAACTCCGCTCTTCGCAGGGCCTGTCGCACCGCCTCCTGCAGAAGCTGCCGCGTCGGCTGGGTTTGCTGACGTGGGTGATGGCGAATCGTACATGCCGACGGCGACGAGTCGTGTAAAGTCGGGAGTGACCATGAGATCTGTCACTCGTATTGGGGCACGAGCCCAGGTATTACGCAATTTCCCGTCGGCATCCTAGAGAGCGTGGATGGCGGCGGTAGCACACCAGTAAGCATACAGCTTACGAAAGAAACGTTGAAGCGAGTGCTCACCCAGAGAATGATCTTGCGATCGAGCCCTCCTGAGATGAAACCGGATCCGTCTGGCAACCATGAAAGTGCAGTCACGACATCGTCATGCGCTTCGAGTACACGCATGCACACCCCGGTCTATTGGTGAAGACGGTCGTGTGAGCATCGGAACCAGTCAACAGATCGTGAGTCTCGGATTGCTCACTCGTGCATTGTATAATCGGATGACGTGCTCCGCCGCCGTGAGCAGTATTGAGTCGTCTAACGACCATGATACAACATTCACGTTGTATGGGTGGTCGTCGAGTACAAACTCGGTCGTGTATGCTCGTGATCGAGGGTCCTTGTCAAGCTGCCGTAACGAGAACGTCAAGATGTGGTTCCGGCGGTCCGAACGACGACATACCTCGATTCGCCAGATTATAGCGCTCCTGTCTTTACTCGCTGTCGCAAGGAACTTCCCGCTGTGGCTCCACCCGATATTCCATACTTCGTCCTGGTGGACCTGAAGAACGGCGGTCGTGACCCGAGGGAACGAGTTGCGTTCGCACATGTGGTTGGTGTATAGTGAATATGATGATGATCGGAGTGGCGCGTTGTGGTAAAGACACCGGCTCTGCTGAAACGCTTGTGCTTGGTCGAGGAGAGTGACGAATCGGCGCTGTGGAATCATGACGGACGACGGTATATATCCTATGACACCAGCGTCAGTACCGACAGCATCTGATGCTGCGAACGGCCTGACTCACTCTGCAAGTCCATGAGAAGCTTTCGTCTTGACGTTCCAGTAGCACCGTCCCATCCTAGTTGATGTCGAAGGTCCGCAGGATCCGAGCACATCATTAGACTGGCAGATGCGGACGTCAGGCGATGCGGACGACGGGCATTGATAGCGCATACCTTGATAGTGCATGAAGGTGGTCGACTTCGGGGTTCAAAGGAGCCAACTCACTACGGAGAACATGCAGCGCTGCAGTGGTCCTCCCCGCCTCCAGGTGCTCCAGATACTTCTGCTTCGCAAGGAGAAACTTGGCCTCCTGCAGTCGCCGGTCAGACGAGTCGTGATAGAACACCTAAGAATAACGTACCCAGAGCCCGTCCCCTTCAGACACCCCCAATCGCCCGAGTGCGGTCTCCGCGGCCTCCCACGAACCGTCGAGGATGCACCGTCGGAAGTACGCCACCTCCGGGGTCTCCATGATGTATCCCGACTCTGCCTCGAGCGTAGCCGCCGATTCCCTTGCGGAACACAGTCTGGGCGGGGTCGCGCAAAGGTTGGACAAAAGAAGTACTCACATATACCCGACGTCCCGCAAGCTCTGTATCACGAGCCGGACGAACTCCTCCCGGTCCACATGCGAGTCCTCGTAGAGCGTGCTCCCCGGGAGCGACACCCGCGCGACCGGCCGCCGCGACCGCTCCGCCACGAATCCGTCGAGCTCGCCCGACGAGCTCGACCTGGCGGTCCCGTTCGTGAACGGCGGGGGCGCGCACCCGTTGGTCTTCGCGACGATCTTGTGCCCGTTGAAGGGGCCGGGGCCGGGGGCGGCGGAGGGCCCGGGCCCGACGGGCGAGTCTAGGGACGCGGAGAGCGCCGAGTCGCCGTCGCCGTCGTGCGCAAGCATGCCGCCGGGGATGGAGAAGGGGGTGCCGGTATCTGGGAGCAGCAGCACGCGCTCGAGGGCGGGGCGGGCGGGGGGAGGGGACGGGGCGTCGAGGCGCTGCCGCTTGCGGACGCGGAAGGCGTCGGGGTCGGCGTCTGACGGGCGGGGGGCCTGGGGGGCGAGGCCGAGGGACGGGTGGAGGAAGGACAAAGGGGTGGGGACGGGGCCGGCGGCGGGGTTGTGGGGGAAGTCGGCGGGGGCGTCGGGGGTGGTGTCTTCGAGCTCGGAGCGGGGGCGGGTGTGGGGGACGGTGCTTGGCGGGTCGGGTGCGCGGCGGGCGGGGAGGGCGGGGGAGGTGGTGGAGGAGCGGGGGACGAAGGCGAAAGCGGAGGTGAGCGAGGACGGGTCTGAGTCGAGCGGACGGTCCAGTGCTGGGGTTTGGTGCGGCGTGCCTCCCCGCGCTGGACTGGGGAGCGTGCGTGAATCAATGGTGACGATGGGGCCGACGGCGGCAAGGGTCGCGGCGGGCGAAACACGCTCGCAGCGGTCGGGCGAGACGAGACAAGATGAGCTGAGTAGGAGAGGGCGGCGGGCGTACAGCAGCCCGGCAGTCCAGGACAAGATGCAAGCGCAGACTAGCACCGACCGACGCTCGTCGTGCCCTCAACACACACCACGCCCACGAGCCGCGTGTCGTGCCCCGCTTGCTCTCCACTCTCTCCGCCAGCCTCCCACCTGCCCCCAATCCATCATCGTTTGTCTTCTTCTCCTCCGTCGAGGGCTACATGATACGCGCACGACCTCTCTGGATGGCGGCATGCCGCTACAGGAGTGCATACGTACGCGTTATCGACCCCGCAATCTCTTTCGTCCCGCACGCGGCCGTCGGCCGAGCCAATTGCACGCCCGCCAGGCCCACACAGGCGCACCGTGCCTCTCGTCTAGAGCCGTGTTTCGGGCGGTCAGGCCGTCAGCGGGAGGTCGGAAGTCCCCATATATGTCCCTCTCCTTGGGATCCGGTATCAGTACCTCGTCCTAGGTGGCGTTGCTTGCGCTCCTTTGCTTGCCTGCTCGCCTACCCTGCCTCGCTGATGCCAACGCCCCTTTCCCTCGTGTCCCAGAAGCGTCCGTCCATCGATTGCGACCAGCTCCCGCCGCGATTGTCATCGTGTGCAAATGCGCATTGTCTGGCTTCTGAGCGCTGCGGCTGGGCGTGGAGCAGATGTCGATATACTCTTCTTGTCGTAGATGTCTCCTGGTATTTGACTGGCTATCTGAGCGCTTTAAATGGTCGAAGGTGGACTGCAGCCATTCCAAGCATTTCCGTGCGGCGTTAGAAGAACTGCGCCTAGTCCTACGTCATTCGTTCGCGGCCATGGTCATGTAAGTTGGGACACTGACGGCCGGTCGAGTGCTTGTTGGTGAGTTTCTGCATTTTTCATCATGGATGGATGCCATTTGACAGTAGTGATTGTCCCTACCACACACCACACAGCTCGTACAACATTCCTGCGTCATGTGAACATGTAGCTCGGTCACTATTGCCATGTCAAACGGTGTGAACGGACACATCCAAGAATCGTCACTGCCTGCTTTGATTGAGATGGCTACAGTTCCCGGCACTCTTTTTCGACCCCTCACGGCATCAACTTAGCAAAGGTATCTCTCCTTCCGTCCCTTCGCCAGAAGCCTCGGTTTATGCATGGGACTTCTCAGAAACATATCTAGGCACCGGCACCTGCGGCTTCCCAGGGCTCACGAAGTCCTGTGTAGCATAACATACATCCCTGCCGCATTCCAGTGGGGCCCTCCTGGTTATGCGGGCTAGTGTTAGAGACATGGGTAGTGTGAAAATGTTTCGATGCCTCCTCGGAAAGTGGAAACGAATCGGCGCCCATGGAAACGGAAAATCGCAGAACTGGCACCGTTTACAATTCCGAGCATTCTGATGCAAAAATCTCAAGAATCAGATGAAAATTGGGTCTTCGGTACGCATATCGAAATAATGTGTTTCGGACCGTAGTTGATTCCTCCTCCATCCCGAATTACCAACCCCGCCATACTAGGGCTTGCAGGTCGGCAGAGATGTTATAAGATCTCGATCAATGCAGTGCCAGCTATACCTCTCGGTCCACTGCAGCTCCGACTGGCCGAAGCCATGACACACAAAGCCACGCATTTGAGCGACCTATACCACCTGTCCTCGTGCCCTCCCAAGCGCCTCACACAATCCGTCCACGTTCCAAACCTCCTCCTGGAATCTCCTCCACTCACCCGCAGCCTCCGCATTATGGCCCCGCGCGCTCCGTGATGCGTAGCAGTTCAACAGTCGGGTTATCTCTGCTCGCCATACACCACGCCTTCAACACAAGACCCTCCGTGTCCGCCACTGTCCGTATGCGCTCCATGGCAGCCAGTTCTAGAGCTCGATCCCCACACCGGGGTAGACCCCTGTGCCCGCTGCGGTACACGTACGCAACTGGCGCAAACACCTCAGCCACCCTCTCGTCATCCTGCGCGAACGATCAAAATCCCATCCCACCTCGACCCTCCGTCACACCCTCACGTCCGCACGGCCCAATGCGCGCGCGCCGATCCCGGACGATCGGCGCGACGAGCGACGGAGGACGGACGAGGAGCCATCTCCGATCGCGACAATCGCCGAGGACGTGCGTCCGCAGCGGTGGCCCCGGAGTGCAGTGAGGACGTGCGCGCGGCGTCCACTTACGCATCTGCCTTTAACCTTCGCGGGCGCGCGCGCCGGGATCGCCGCGACCGACCAGCCCCACGCACCCGCCCCTGCCGCGTCCGGTCCCGGCGCGTCGAGGTGAAGATCAAGTATGGCGAATCGGGGGCCGTGATGAGGGATCCGTGCGCTGGATACTTTGGGTGACACCGACGCGCATATCACCCCGTCTGGGGTCGGTGGTTCAACGCTCTTTATGCCTAGGGGACAGATGTCGTGCGCATCACGAAAGGAGAACGCCCCGATGATCCGTCGTCCGCCGCGTCCGCGTCCACGGTCTCTTTCTTTCTTCGCGTCCGGGGCACGTTGCAGGCGCATTTTGTTCAGTGGCAGCCTCCACACAGGCGTACGTGCCACGAGGCTGACGTCCACGCCGTTGCATACCGTTACGCGCCCCTCTGAGACCCCGCTCCGCGTCGATGACCGTGACCGCAGATGGCAGCCTCCTCCATGACGCGCGCGCCGATTGCCGGGGCCCCCAAACGACGCGCGAACGCGTGCCCGGCGTGCAGGATTGCCTTTGGATTGGGAGCACGGCGCGAGGGGCACGTACGCGGGCCCGTCGCTCCAGAATCGCACGCAATGCGCACGTACGCGTGCTCGCTCGGCGTCACGTCCGGCTGCCTTGTCCGCAAATTTCTCGAGCGCACCCCGCGCTCGCCGACCGGCCGCGTTGTCATCGTGGATGCCCTCGCCCTCTTCGTGCGTGCGCGTTGAACGTGACCGATACAGACCCCATTTTATCGCTCACGTTCGAGTTCTCCTCCTTGGAGACCCTCGAATCGGCTTCTGGCCCCCCGCAGGCCGCGCGCACAGGTCCTCCGCTCCGCGAGTGCGTGACGCACGTTCCCCGCCTCCTCCTCCGCCGCCGCCGCCACGCCCGAGCGCCCGATCGAAGAGGCGGGGGCCCGCATCCGGAAGGTGTCACACCCACCCCCGGCGTTCAACGTGCAATTTTAATAAGAATTGACTGTGCAGGTCACCGAGGCAATAATAGTGCTCGAGCTCTATTTCTCGACACTCGAGCGCGGAAACCCGGCGCTGCGCATCAGCATTCCGTTCCTCGGTCGCACTAGAACGAGCCCTCTTCCTCTAGCTAAATTAATGTTACTTAGTGGACGGCGCACACCACCGCGAGTCATCGAACAATTCCGAGAGGGTGTGACGGCGTCCGACGATCCACAACCCATCGAGGTACTGCGCTGGGGCGAAGGTCGAACGACGCTGCGTACGTGGGGTTCCTGAGATCACACCCCGACTCCGACGACCCCGCGCGCGTCCGCGGCCCGTACAGCTCACTCGGACGAAATATCCTGCGCGGCCTCTCCCAGTCATCACGCACAGACACTTGATCACACATGGACTGACAAACATACGGACTGACAAACACCACGCGGCTGCGCCCTTCCGATCTCGGAGCGCAGCGCACGATCGCCCTCGCAAGTCACGTACATGCACGGCCGAGTGTGCTCGCGCCCCGGTGCGGCCAGGCTGAGAGAGCCTCGCGCGGCCGTCAGCTGCCCCGTCCGACGTCGTCCGCTGACCCCGCGCGCAGCGCTACGCCAGTGGGCGGTGCGCGAGCGCTCAGGCGCTCAGTGCCGAGAGGGGTGGGACGAGCACATATTTGCAGACATACAGCGTTCGGAGTAGTGTTGCGATAGCTCGGCTCGGCTCGGCTGGCTGCGCCAGCCGGGTCATTTGGCTGTCAGCCGGGCTGGGAAAATCGGCTCAGAACGAGCCTCCCACGAGGGGAGAGCTTGACGCCAGCAGCCAGAATGGACTGATGGCTGAGCCGCTGGAAGAGCCGGTCTTGGGCGCCTCCTCCCAAGACGGAGGACCGGCTCTTCCAGAATATTTCCAGCTCGCTCGCTGGGCGCCCAGAGAAGGGGATTTATGCGAACTCTCTTATATGTTCCTGCATGACGCAAGCGTAGGATTGGCAACGAAAATATATTTATTAGTACACTACTACATAGTGGCAACAGCGGGGCAGGTGGAAGCGGAGGGCCGAGACAAAATAGGAGGCAAGGCAGCTGACCACAGCTCTACCAGCGCGCACAAGATCGGAGGAGGGCGACATAGAGGGGGCGAGGCAGAGGGCCGGGATGGGGCAGCGGGGCAGTGGGACGCGGTGCTCCGCCCGCGCGGGTAGCATGTGCTCGCGCAAATGAGCGGGACGCGCGCAAGAGCGGAGGAGGGCAAGACGAAGGAGAGCGGGGTGGAGGCAGAGGGTGAGGAGAGGACGCCGTGCCGAGCCCGCGCGAGTTGGATGTGCGCGCAGAGCAGGACGTGCGCCAGAGCAGAGGAGGGCGAGGTAGAGGGCGGCACATACTCCGGAGGGCCGCGACGAGGTGGAGGAGGCGGAGTGTGATGCCGAGGGCCGCAACGTGGCGGAGGAGGGCGACGCGGAGGCAGAGGTGGGCGACACGAGATGGAGGACCCAGAGGAGGAGGAGGGCATGTGGGCAACGTAAACGCGGGGGACCCAGAGGCCGGGGATGCGGATGCGGAGGACGGCAACAGGGAGGGCTCGCGAGAGGACCCAGACTGAGGGCCGGAATGAGGCGGACAAGATGGTGGGTGAGGCGAAGGCGGGCGACGCGAAGGTAGGCGATACAGATGGAGGGTAACGCAGAGGTGTGCAGAGGCGGACGACGCGGAGGCGAAGGAGGGAGGATGCGGGCAGCGCGCAGGTGGGCGACGTGCAGGCGCAGGTGGGCGACACGCAGGCGTAGGTGGGCGACACGCAGGTGAGCAACGCGCAGGAGGTGGGATACGCACAGGCGAACGACGCGCGCGAAGGAAGGCGACGCGAATGAGAGGGTCGAGGGCGGGGGCAGCGTGGATGGGTGAAGCAGGAGGGAGTGCAGGAGGGGACTCACCATAACAAGGGCCGCGGTACATCGCCGCGGCCTCCATACCCGAATTTCCATACTGAGGACTTCCGGATGGAAGTCCTCGTACAATGTGGATGCGGCCGGTGAACCGTGAAGGACGGCATCAAGGTCGAGGTCGAGGTCGGAGGCGGAGGGGAGTTGAACAGTCAGGTGACATTGAGCTAACCATTAAATTGTTAATAGTTGTGGTGTTATAAGTCGTAGCTTGTGTAAGTAACTTGTAGTTATCAAGCACCCCGCTTGATCGGACTCGACGTCAGATCTGAGATCTGAGATCTGAGACTCGACTCGAGTTTTGCCTGCAATATGGGTGTTTGGTCGACTTTGTCCAATCGTCCTCCTGACAATCTTAAAACATTCTGTGCATCGTGGGCACATATAAAATGCAGTCCTATCATCCTCCTGTTGCTCTGTTCCACTACAAAGCATGAATATTTGTTGTGCGGCCAGCGCCAATTGAAAAAGGCGGCTCATGGATGGCTTGGGCGGCTTGGCCTCGGCTTTGGTAATAACAGCCGAAATCGCAGCCGTGGCTCGAGTTTTGGCTTTCTCGCAGCCGTCCTGAGCCGAGCCAAGCCGAGCCAAGCCGAGCCATCGCAACACTAGTTCGGAGGGTGTTCCGGGGCCAGCTTGTTACGAGCACTGGGGTCCGGGACGTACGTGACAGACCTCGAGACTCGAGCCTTGACGGTCGCGCGCCACCTGAGGCGCGGAGCCAAGCCAAGCAAGCGCACGCCTCAAGCTCACGGAGGTGCCGCCAAGCCGCGGCGAGTCGAGGGCCTCGCCACATAACTTAACTTACGAGCAGCGCAGATGCCAGACTGCAGGCTAGTAAGTAGCACTACGTAGAAAGACGAGGGTCGGGGCGCGGGGGCGCAAGTACTGACGTTCGCGGCAGACGCCGACGGGCCCGCGGAATGCTCCAGCGCGTCCGCCTTCCGTCATGACGAGCGGAGATGAGGCCCTCGAGGTCTTTTAGACTTTTGTGCGGGTCGGCACGCCGCGGGTGTGAGAACGGGTGCCGCGGGTGAACGCATACGCACAGATATACATAAGTAACTGTACAGACGACGGACGTCTGGGAAGCGCGAAGCCAGAACCCAGATGTCCGCTGGGACGGTGCAGCTGGGCGCTGGCGCTGGACCGGGTCGTCCACGGGGCGCAGAGCGTGATCGCGAGCGCGAGCAAAGGGCGGTGGCCACTGGCCAGACGCGGAGCGCCCGGAGCGCTGCAGCTGCGGCCGGCGTGCGAGCACGTAACTAGTGTGGACGTCCGTTGTGCTCTTCTAGCTACTGTGCCGGGACTGGAAGCCGCATTGACAGAACCTGTCGGACGTACGCGGGCGGCCGCCGGAGGCGAGACGACGGACCTGGAACAAGAATAAAGGCGGCCTTGTCCTCGGCCACCGGAGGGGGGACACCAGCGGAGGCGGAGGGCGTCGGACATCACGCACGACGGGACTCGCAAAAACAAGATCGGGGATTAGACCTGGCATCGTAGAGTAAGCTCGCGTGTCTAAGGAGGGCACGAGCGGCGACGAGAGACGAAGGTAGATGATAATACAGCGTGAAGGACTTCGGATTCTTCGCTACATGCGCATGCGCAGCGAGCGCGCTCCCCGGCGGGTCTTTTTACTTCGAGGGGATTAGCGTGAGGGGTGTGATGGGAAGGAAGAGCGAGAGAGAGCGTGACTAGCAAGCATGACCACAGGGCATATAAGGAGCACTGGAACGGAGGGAGAGGGTGGGAAGCATCATGGCATGGGGGCAAGTGATGGTGCGGTGGACGTGCGCGTGAGCCAGCAGGGGCAGCACGATCGAGCACCTGCGCAGTCGCCTCCGCGCGCCGTGATGGTGGCACCAGCGCGGTGTGGGGAGACGGGGAAGCGGAGACGGAAGCGAAACGAGCGAAGAAAGACGAATGTGCGCGAAAGAGGGGAGTTGTCACCATTCCCGGCGCGAGCGGGTGAGAACGTAGAATAGAAAACAAAGCAAGGCGCAAGCGAAGGCGACGAACGAAGGGTGTGATGATGATTTTCGACTGCAGAGAGCGTAGTAGTATGAGGGTATGTATATACGTGCGGATCCGAATGCGGGTTTTGACTATAACAGAGCGGCGGGTACGTTTATGCTATCGTGGAGGGCATAGATAGTGATAGAGAAATGCTGTGAATGAAAATGCCGATGATGTATGCGATGGATTGTGCTTTGTGCTTGAATAACAAGAAATGCGTCGACACGTGCAACATGAGGAAAGATGGAAGGCATAGGGTCTCAAAGCGGCGACGCTGGCGCGGGCAGACGACATCCACCCGCACGACGGTCGCCGCGTGAGACCACTCGACGTCGACACCTTGAGGTACGACAGCGTTGGCTTTTGAATACCGGGGCAAGGCGGCGAGGTCGGATGCGGCGACGGGACAGGTTTGAGGAGAGCAAGATAGCGAACACGACGATAGTTGAGTATCACGAATGCAGACCGGGAACTTGATGCGAGGAGCGAGGAGTGAGATGAGACGGAAAAGTAGGTTGGGATGCGTCTAGGTGGAGAAATCCAATGCCGAGGAAGAGAGAGTGGGGGACTTGGTCGTGCAGTCGTGTTTTGAGATCGTGTGGTCGGTCGTCATTCCAATCGGGGAGGCGAAGTTGTTCGCCACTTTTACTATCGCCGAGCGACGCCAACCCTGCCGCGTTCGCGAGAGACCAGGCCACTGCGTCCGTTGCCGTAGCCAGGGGCGTTCCGGCCAGCACTGTACGGTGCTTCGTCGAGCTCGTTCATCCGCCTTCTGCCCCTCCTGACATCATCCACGGGCCCCGCCATTTCGTCCTCGACCGCGAAGCCGTCGAACGTCGTGTCGTTGATGTCCATCTTCTCGAACTTGGGGAGCGGCGGCGGCGAGCTGTTCCTGCGCCCCGCGAGGGGACGTGCCACACGGGCACCGGCGACGACCACTGGGCTGTGTGCGACCCAGTCGGCGACCTTCTCCATGCTGTCCAAACGAGCGCGCACTTGGGCGCTGTGGTGAGCGCGAGCGCGCGGCCGGGGTGACCGGGTCGGCGAGCGGCGAGAAGATGAACGCCCATCGAGATCACGCATTTTGCTGCGGCCTCGGGCGGCAGAGTCCGTGGCCTGGGGACTGGTCTTCGAGACGCGCGTAGCTTGAGGCACGGCGAAGGCAGCAGTAGTGTCCAGGACAGGGTTCGCGACGCGGGGGGTGGGGGGTGATGACGAGGAGTGGAGGGAGCGCGAAAGCATAGAGAGAGCGGACGTCTTGTGCGAGCGGGGAGTGGTGGAGGTGGAGACAAGAAGGGAGAAGTAGGCAGGAAGACTTGCCCGGTTACGCCTTCTCTTGCCCGTCAGTGTATCCTCCTTCTCCTCATGCTCGTCGCCATCAAGGGCGGCCATTTGTCCGAAATCCGCCGACTTGCGCGAGTGACGGCGGCTTGAGTGAATCGACGAGGAAACGGCGGACGCGGGGACGTCGGAGGCGTCATCTTCGTCAACGTAATCTTCCGGAGGGATGCCGGGGGAGACGCCGGAGCCGGGAGTCGATACCGAGGAAGTGCGGCGCTGAAGTGTGGGGACGGTAGACCGGTGGTTCGTTGTCGAGGGCCGGCGGACGTATGCAAGGGAGGAGTGGAGATGGCCTGACGAGGGCTTACCGTCCGCGAGGTAGTCGGGTGGACACCGTAGTACTCGTCGTCGGTAGTGGGGCCATAGAGAGCGGGGGACGGTTCCGAGTCGTCGTAGACGTCATCGTCCATTGCGGACCATGAGGTCGAGGACGCGGAGGACGAAGACTCGGACTGGCGGATGCGGCGTGTGCGGGACGCGTCGAAGGAGCGTCCGAGTGCTGAGGGAAGCAGTGCAGGGACCTCGGCAAGGTGCGGGGGGACATTTGCGTTTGAGCGGAGGAAGGGCGAGGGGTGTGCGCTGCTGGTGGTCGAGATGGAGGGGGAGATCACGTCTTGAGACTCGCATTCGTCGCTGCAGTATGCCCGGCTGTGGGAGACGGGGACGGTGAGCAGGGGGCGGGGGAGAGCGGGAGGAGGGACGTACTCGTCGGCGAGGACAGGCCGGCCGCAGAGGAGGCAGACTTCTTCGTACATGGGTGGGTGTAGACGAGCAGGACGGATGAGGACAGGCGGCTGGACGAGCGGGGTCGTTGGGGAGGACGGGGGTTATATAAGAAACATTGGACGAGTGTGAAACGGGCGCACATGACTCCGTCCCACGACATTTCCTGCCCTCCGTGACCCCTCCGTCACACCGATCGTGCCCCGCTTGGCGATCGCCCCGATCTCATAACACCTCCCGAATATGGCAGCATTCCGTCCCGTGTCACACACCAGTCATCGTCACGGTGTGGACGACGCTGAGCTCGCGATTTCACCGCAAACGTGGTCGCCGAGTGACGGAACGTGCTCTCATCCTACTCTCACAGTCGTGCTTGGACCTCTCGCGCCCGGTCGGGTCCTCGCACCGCGCAGCCTCTTCCGTGTGCACCCAACCTGTCCCTGGCTATACTACCCTCGTACGCCCCGCCCGATCGCGTGGACCAACCGTGCATTTCTATCGCCGCTGCGGCGTCGGCGCACCTTAATCTTCCTCCGGGGCTGAATGCAGCACGCCTTCTCCCCACGCGCCCGCGCCCCGGCACGCACATCACGACCGCCGACCGCGCACACTCTCCGTCACGGGCCCACCCACGCATTTGGGGAGCGTGATGGACAGATCTTCGCGCGACCGCCGTCTTCTCCTCGCCCTCGCCCCCTCGTCCGTACCGCCACATCACGCGCCCGCCAGGTCTCTTTGAATGGCCCGCGTCCCCAGCCTTCCCATGGCGCGCGGGAGTCGGCGTGCGGAGTGCATTGCGCACTGGGCGTAGGGACGCTTTCCGTGCCGACGCGTGAATCCCGCGGCTCGTCCGAGAATTACAGACGTTCTGTCCAGAATCCGGACGAGCACCATGGTTCGCGTCACTGGCGAGATTAGCATGGCACGGATGGTACGAGAGGCCTCTGGCCGGTCGCCGGTCGTGCCACCCCGCAAGTACCTCTCCAGTCTCGCCGCACACCCCCCTCGGGCCCTCGCTCGTTCGCGCACTCGCGGACGAGCAACGGCGCCTGCAACCTTAGCCCCGGGCCCACGCCGCCGTACCACACACAAAAGATCCCTCTCTGGCCGACGCGTGCAAACACACGCACGCCCGAGACCTCCCCGGTCAGCCGCGGTGGTTCGCGACGCGAGCGCGCCCGTCACGGCCTCGCCAGCCCCCGCACGGTTCGACGGTGCTTGGCGACGTGCCTCGGGGAGTTGCGTGCGGTCTGCCCATCACCCCACCCGCGGTCACAGGCGCCCGGACGCACGAGATCCACCGAAGAAGGTGCTCGAGAGTCGACGGTGCGCGCGGTCTCGAGTCTCGACCCGAGGCGCAGGCGGATCCCGCCGCCCGCGCGTCGCGTCGCGAGGCCCGGCGACGCGACGCGAGTCCGACGCGGTCCGCATATGGCAGGCGCGCGTCGACGCCGCGGGTCTCCCCGTGCACGTTCCTCCTCCGCGGACGACGCCGTGGGCGTGGGTTGGAACTTGGGCGTGCACGGGGCCCACCGTGTAGCGGGACTGGGGTCGGCGTGCAACGTTAAATGTTAACACTTTCAACCCTCGAAGCTTGAACGCTGCACTAGAACTCGGCCCCCACCCCCGCTCGAAACTGGCGCACACCCTAATTACGGACTGGGGCCCTGCGGGCCTGGCGCCGTGCCCGACGCGGGGTGCTCCCACCGCGTCGTGCGCGAGCTTTGTCCTACGCGGTGGCGGCCCCGGCCGACGCCCGCGCGCCCCTTCACGCCCGCGCATCAGCCACGCTGCAGGTTTAGCTTTTGCCCTCGGGTGCGGCGCAGGTATATATGTATACACGCGCGGCCCTGCGTGCGGTCCCACGTCCCGGCGAAATCGAGCGCGACGCGTCGAGTCACTCCGGACGGGTGCCTCTCCCGCCCTGGGCTCCCGTTCGGATTCGCGTCGAATCGAGGGAACAAAGGGCGCGCGCAGGCGCCTCGGACCGCACGAAGCTCCAGAACGGCCCATCCGCCGCCCACCCTCCCAGATTCGGGTGAGCGGCGGTGGAGACGGGTTGCCCCCCCTTTCTTCGCGCACCGACGCCCGACGCTTCACCCGAGCCTTCTTCGGGACGTGCGGCGCGTCGCCGCCTGTGCGTGTATGTGCCCCGCTCGCGGCCCCGCGGTCGTGTGCGCCGAACGAGACGAGCGGCGATCGAGCACGTACGTACGCACGAACTTCCGCGCACACAGAGACGGTGCTTCACTTCATTTTGATGCTTTAACGTTTGGGGGAGGAGGACGAGGCCGTGCGCGCGCGCGTTAATATATATTGAGCGCTGGTGCGGTGTGCGCCGACGCGCCGACCCGGGTACCTTCTCGATCCTAGGGCGTGACAGAGTGCGGGCGACCGGTCGCCGCCTTCGTGCGCCGCGTGAGGTTCTTGAACCGACATACAGGTAGGTAGGTAGTCCGGCCCCCACACAGTGCACAGTGAATTACTATGCGGCCGCCATCGAGCTTCCCTGCGTACTCAGGGCAGTGTGTCACGCCCCGCCCCATGCACTCTGCGGCGAGTCAACGGCATTAACTGAACAAACTGGTGCTCGCCGTGCGCGAGCGGGCGTGACGCGCCCCTTCTCTCCCCCGCAACGTCGTCCGCGGTTTGCCGTGCTTATGTGCCCGATCGGGCACAACCGTTCTCGCGCACGTACGCTGACTCGGAGGCACCCTCCTGGTTTAGCCCCACTGTTCGTGTGCGCGAGTCACGCCGACGTACTTGCCTCTGTGGTCCCTGGGCCGTCACCAGCACTGTGGTAGTGCGAGATGAACAGATCACTGACTCTCCCTCCCGAACTTTAACATTTTAACGCCGACCGGATGGCCCGGCGGACGCGCGAACCAGTTCCGTTCCCTCTCCGCGACCCTGGCAGTCAGCACCGTCCAAAACTTCGCCGTGATCTTCCTCGCTCTGCGATATCTCGCGCACCCAGCGTCACGCGCGCCAGGCCCGAGTCGGGTTCGAACGGCGAGATCGAGAGCTCGAGCTCAAGCATTCCGTCCGCGCGCCGACGCGCTTTCTCGCAGTGGGAGGCGCGATCGAGTGGCGGTGTCCCGCGCGTTTCAGCTGCCGGAGCGGGACGGGGGGGGGGCTCGACGTGCGCCTGCGTGCATCCCGACTCCCGAGGGGCGCACGAGCCAATCCGCGCTCCGGGCTGGTCGAGCCTCCGCGAGAGCTCGATCGACCGCGTCCGCGGGACAGAGCGCGCGAGAGCGGCGGTGTGGCCAGAGAACCCAAATCGCTGGGCATGTCAGGCCTCCACCGTGACCAGGCACCTTCGCGCCGCGGCGCCACGCTCGAGCTCGTCACGCAAGCGTCGCGCGAAAGCATCTGGGAAAGGCGATGGGGACATTTCGCCTGGCTAGGGGTTGCGGATATCTGTAACTCGTTGAGCGCATCAAGCGCTCGAGCAGTCCCCCGCCGCTCCACGAAACGACGTCGCAGAACGTTTCGCGCGAATGGTGAGCGCTTGAGGGCTCGACCTCATCACAAAGTCAACAACAGCTGGCTGTCAGAGACCAGCCTTGCCGCGCCACATTAACGTAGGACAGAGAAAGCCCGGCACGATCGCAGTACGAGGCACGCCTGGGGCAGACCGTTCGCGTTCGTTGGAGGAGGCGATCGATCGTGCCCAGCCCTAGCAGTGTCCAGTTGGGACAACCCGCTGGGTAAGGTCGATGAACTTTTCCAGGCTCGATCTGGCAAGGACTTGAACTCGTTGGCGCTGGGATGCGGTGGCGTGTGCGAAAAGCTCGCGAAGATTTCGTCCTGAGGAGACACTGGCTGGGCCATCTCGCCGCGGCCGGGGAGCAGCTGTAACTGGGACGGAGGTTACGCTGCTGCCGGTCCGTCCCAACCGCGTGCGCATATGTGCAGCGCGCGGTGTGGCCCGCCGCGTTCAACGTTTGAATACGGCCACAAAGAAGGTGACGACGATCCCCGCCTGAGCGCACGGGCCGCGGACCGACTCGCCCGTTCTGTAGCCTTCTTGGTCGACCCCCGCTACGCGCTGGGCACACCTTGATACGAACGCAGACCGAGATCGCACCGCGAAGGGGACGCCTTGCGTGCGCGTATTTCCGACATTACGGCCCCCCCTCCCCTCGAACGCGAAGCGGGCGCCATGTGACCCGCGTGCCGGACCCTTGTCTTTGTGGCGCCCGGGGCGTCGACACCGCCGTCGATTCCTTGCGTCGACTTCCCAGCTCGACGCGTCACGCGCAGGCCGGCCGGCGAGTGCGACGACGACGGCGCAGGAAGGTTCGAGAGTACCTGCGGCCAAGACGCCTCGCCGACACGTGCGCACGGGCCACAGTGTTTGCCAGTGGATGGACTGTGACGAGCCGAATTCGGCAGAATTTGGCGTGCGAGCGATCGGAACGGCCGCGCGTAGTACGCGTACGGTTTGCGCTCAAAGGCCCGCGTAGAGTGCGGTGGCGTCATCCCACCGCACCCTGCGTAGCCTTCCCATCCCTCAACCGTACACCGTGGGTGAGAGAAGGACGGTCTGATGTCGTCTGTCACGCTTCTTCCGTGCTGATGCTGAGCACAGATGCCCGTGTTGTCTGTTATCGCCGCGGTGGTTGCGATGACCTCATCGCAACGCCAGCCAGCAGCCCGCGCGTAAGAAGGTCACGCCATGGACACATATGGCGAGTCAAGCTCTCAAGTTTCGGTGGTGTGCGAATCACGAACTCGCCAGATGTGACCTGTCGCGTCATCAAGCGCTCGGTGACGACGCTCTGCGGATTCCGCCAAACGTCTGCGAAACGCTCGCACGCTAGCCCCAGGGTGAAACTCTAGCACTCACGCGGCTGACATGCCCCGTCCCCGGCCGACGACGTGAGCGGCGTGGGCGGACGGGAATGGTCAGAGACCCGAGAGTGCGTTGGGCGCTCCTCTAGCACGAGCGAGTGCGATGGGTGATGTCATTGACGCGTCGTGTCACGCCAGACGCGTGTGTGACAGCGCGCGCGTGACGCGCGAAGTTTTCTTGGGCGGCTGTAGTATGAGGCCTCCAGAGTCCAGGCTCTGGTTCCAGGACATATGGGGGCCATTGCGCGACAACAAACGGGGGACGGACGACGAAACACACCCCGCCGTGATGCTACTCCCGCGATAGCTCGCGGATGCATTTTCTTCAGCTCGCCGTCGTGGAGATGGGCGCCCGCCCATAGGCTCGCGCTGTGGTCGAGACCGCGTCGGTGCGCGTCGGCCACGGCGGTGCGCGATGTGCGCGGCCACCCCGTTGCTGCTCTTCCCTGGACCCCTCCGCTCTTGTCCTCGTCCGCGGTGCTGAGCGCTGAGACCCGCCCCGTCGCCATCATCCCATCACTCCGCGCCTGGACACTCGTAAGTACGGATTTGGGTCGCATGATCTCCCGGACCTTGTGAGTTTGCGTGGGGCCGACGGTGAGATAGCCTTGCGTCAGTGTACGTCGTCGCTGCTATTGTGCAATTCATCATCGCTGTACATAGTTCCACGATAGTGGACAAGATTGGGACCTGACCGGCCTACGCGGCGGGCAAAGGCACGACAACGAACGCGGTACTTACGCAATGCGGTGATGCCCACCCTCGCGTGGCTTTGGCTTTCCGTCGCTCCGTCCAACTCGTTCCCCGCTTGTTCTTTCTTCCTTCTCTCCCACCTTCCCTTCACTCCGGATAGCCGCCGCGCCCAAACGCGACCGCCTTCCCATTCGCGAGGGCCTCGGCCGGGGGCTCTCGCGCGCGTCGCCGGTTGCTATGTGTTCCGCAACGGCAAGCCGGATCTTTGGGGCCCGTTGTCTCCCTCTGCGGCGGAAGGCCTGGGCCCGCACACGCCAATCCGCCGTCACACGCGCACGGTGCGACGGTGCTGATGATGATGATGATGATGTATTCGTGCCAGTGCTGTAAGTATCTTCGTAGAGCTAAGTACGAGCTTACTCAGAGAACGGTGCGACGGTGCGAACTCTATCTCTGCGCCCGCCTCCGAATATTGTACTTCGGCCACCCCAAATCCGGTGCGCAGGCGAACTGGTTGTCACATACGCCGAGCACTCGTACTTATCGTGCTGACAGTTGTTAGGCTTGGAGATCATGAGCTTGCGCAGCGGAATCACGTATGTCGTGCCGTCTGTTTGCCTGGTGCTCGACCTGCTCGCGCCCGTGTCATCCCAGGTCATCATGCGCTCCTTACACGCTCTCGCGAGCCGCCCGTGAACGCGTGAACTCTCATTGAAGGTCGACCCCCCGAGGAACGGCCCGCGCCAAAACAATACGGAAGATTCGAGCTGCGCACCGAAGACGACCACGGACAACATCTGGCGCCTGCTCGCGTCCTCCGTCCCCACACCGCGGTACGCGATCACTGTGCGGAGGCGTGACCCCCAGCCCATCATCGCACCTCTTCTCTTCCCCATGTCACACCCGACTCGCCCGACATCTGTCCCGGCGCAGGCCCATCCCAACACACATCGAGCTCATCACCCCCGAGCGCCGTTGCGTCAACCCCACCGCTGTCACAAACAGCCTCCGCGCCGGGAACCCCTTCGTTTCGCCGGTCGGACCGGACGCCGCGGCCGTCAAGTCTTGGACGGAGCGGCCATACGCAAGTATTTCGTGTCCGGGCTCAAATGTGCGCGAGGCGCCCGCCCTGGGCATGGGCATGACAGATATCTGGATATGTTCCAGCTTCGAAGCGGTCTAGCGTCCTGGGCGCGTCTGCACCGCAAGTGCTCTAGCGCGATCGCCCGCCGTCGACGGCCGCTCGTGCGAGCGTCCGACCGTCACGTCGTGCGACGCGGACTCGACTCGCTGTGCCCCGATCCGGCCGTGTCGGCGCCAGGCCCGTTTCCGGTGAAGACCACGACGCCGGGACGCAGAAGATGCACTCTGAAGGGGGCACGGTGTAAGAGGGTGCGTGATTCCATCCATCTTTGACGCGGACGTCCGCCGCGGCCGGACGAGCGCGAACGCGCGTCCCATCGCCCATCTGCCCGCTCTCATGTTCCCAATCACTCACCCGTGTCCCGCCTTGCAGGCAAGCAGTGGCTGTCGCCCGCGCAAAACGTGATCTCTGGTCGAGCGCGATGTGCATTGCACCCGCCCTCCGCGCGCGCTCCGTCAAACCCGACCTCGGCTCCCGAGGTCGAGATCACGCCGCCACCCACACCCCGCAACGACACTCGAGCTCAGGTCGCGGGGTGCCGGCACCCCGGCTACGCGTCTCGGGAGGCGAGCATCACCAGCTAGTCCCAGCGCAACTGGGGTCACGGTCGCCTTCGGTCTGGGTTTTGGGTGCTGTGACGCTTCCCGGACTGGAATCAAGGTCGGGGGCGTGACGCGCACGGCGAGGCGAGTTCTATCGCTGCGTATCTATCATCCGGATACGAAGCCCATATTCTTCCCCCCTCAATCCCAGCGTCGCATTGCATTACAAGAGCGGCCGTTGGCCTTCGCAGGTGACGGGGGGGCGCATTCCCGGCGCCATCATCGAGGGCCGGCGTTGTGTAAGCCGCGCCCTAATACCATCGCAAGTGCGTCCCCCGCCGTTCTACGCCCACGCACGCACGCTCGATGTTGGACCACCACGCAGAAATAACTGTGCGCAGCTCTGCGGCCTGCGGTGCACGCGAAAGCCGTACCCTAGACCGCGCGCGGCGACGTCGCACAGGACCGCGACCTGCAGGCCCGACCCCACCAGCTTCTGCACCGCGCGTGCCTCGGTCATGTGCGTCCCGCGTCGCTACTCGTCAGCGGAGGGCTTGCGGGGGGCGGACATGAACGGGAAGCGCCGCCGTCTCTGATGCGCGTGCCCGTGCGGTGCTCGACGCTCATGTGCAACACCCCATGGGCCCCACAGAAGTTCATTTGCGGTAGAGGAGGAGCAAGAACACGCGGAGAGGGGCGGATGCTGGCGTTCAAACGTTCACGTCGCTCGTCGGAGGCGTCCGCACTCCGCGCTGAACGCGGCGCGCGTTTACAGCGTCGACGTCCGCAACGAGCGTCGGAGTGCTGCGGCGGACGGCCCCTGCCGTGCTCCCTGAAGGCCTGAAGTTCACCCCGAGCTCAATATTCAATCGTACGTCACCCTCAACGTTCGCCATTTCGCTTCCCTGAAGCTCGCCGGCTAGCCCGCCCCCGGCGTTCCCAGCGATGGAACATCCCGCCGCGGCCGCGGCTGATGTCACCCCCAGCGTTCGCCGCAGCACGCACGGTCCAGGCTCTGATTATAATAGTGCTGCGATTATAATAGGACTGTCAGCGCGTGCGTCTTCTGTTCTGCTCGTGCGCTTGCTGACTCGCGGGTTGGAACAAACTTAGGTCCTTCCAAAGCTCAAGGTGTGCGCGATTGCAATGCCGCGACGCGGCGTTCGGTGCGCACGGCGACGACGGGCGGACGATGTGCGCCCGTGGCCATGGCAGCTGCGCGCGGGCCTCTGTGGAAGCGCGGTGGCGAAACTCCGTGCGCACGCTCGACGCGCTCCTTCTTCTTCCGCGGAGGCGGGGCCACCCGAAACGAGAACGGGAGGTGCAAGCAAACGTGCACTCATAGCCGGCGCGAGCACGAGGACCGTCCCGAAAGTCGACAGGAAAATGGGACGCGAACGTCTTGCGGCTGGCGTGCCCCGCGATCCCCACGCGGCGGTTTTCGAGCTTCAGCACGCGCGCCGTTCCCCCGTCACGATCTTCGCCCACTGCGAAGTTCGCCAGGACCGTGGGTCCCTGGTTTCGCGACACGCCCGTTTCGGTTTCGGACCTCCGCTGACGTCCGACCCGTTCAACAGGCTGCAGGCGACGCTAGGGCACCGCGTCAAGGATTATATATAATTATCGTCCCCCACACTCGGCGTCGCGGGACCGCACCCGACACACGGTGCGCCCACAGTCGCCCATATGCTCCATTCCCGTTCCGGAAACACGCGACGGCCAGAAGGCGGGGCGTCGCGGATCGCTCAGTGCTCAGCGCTCAGCGTCGCGGAGCTGCCAGGGAGGGAACCAAGCTCAAGGGCGCAAGGTCCAGATGGCTCCAGACCGCGGGACCGCGACGCCAGCACCCGCTAGCACCAGCTTGGTGAACCGTGAGCGATTGGTTGTCTCGGTGCCGCCCGACGCTCATGGGTCTCGCACAGGTCACGGCGAGAACTCGAGCGGCGAGCGCTGCACTGTGTGGCAGGCCTGCGGCGCCAAGCCGAGCGAGACTCTCGTCGACTCTCGCCGTCCGCGGCGTCGGTGCGAGGCTTGGTGGGTGGGCAGTCAGGAGATTGGTCCGAGTGGAGGCGCCTCTGCGGCCCACACGGCTACCGTACGTGACTGGGGGCGTCCAGCGATGGGTCGGAGGTCCCCACGCTCGCTGGCGAGGACGATCACGACCGAGGTAGACGTATTCAGTCGACTGTCGCCGCCCCATGATTTTTCCTCTCTCGGGACTGCACCCCGTCAGTATCGCGCTCATGTGTTGGGTCTGACGCCAGCCAGCACGCCGCGCGCCGCGGCCGCTCGACTCGAGCGCCGTGTCCAACTGATTTCACGCCCCAGCTGCCTCGGAGGGTGCTAGAGGAGCCGCTAGTACCGGCAATCTCGAGGTTCCGGGCACTCGGTCGATCAGGTCTCTGCAGACTGCAGGCCGCAGTTGCTCCTCGTCTGCAGGCGCTCGCCGACGTTCATGCGCAGCTCTACCGAGTGTGGGGGGCTCACTTCGTTTCTGGACCTAGCGTACTGCAAAGTCACGTCCAGTCTAGCCGACTATCGGCGCGACGGCGCTCGACAACACGGTTGTCCCATCGAGCACCTCCCACGGCCACGACATCAACGCAGCGCCCCAGAGCACCCCCGACCAAAACACGGGCCTGGACCGACCCCACATCCACCCCACAAACGGCGAGGCTCGACAGCTCGTCCGCCGCTAGCCCGTACCAAGCCGGCCGCGGGTCTGTTCCTGGCCGCACTGTCCACCACGTCACCACGTCCTCTCCGCACCGTGGCGGTCGGCGTCGCGGCGTCCAAGTCACAGGTGGTCTCCCCATACGGGTCGGGTGACCCCCTCGACCCCGGCGTCGGCGAGGGGCGGCGAGCACGTTGCCGCGGCGAGAGTTTGTTCGATGGACGCCTCTGGCCTGGCGTGGGACGTTGGCGACTGTCACGCCCGCAGGCAGGGGGACCCGGGCGCGCCGTGGGGGAGGGCACCGGCACGGGTCGCAGCCTTGTAGCCCAAATGAGCCAGATGGCAGTGTATTCCAAGGTATACGGCCACTAGCGTCCATACCATTGTCCTCCAGCTCCCGTCACCGAGTCTGCGCTCTGACAGTGAAAGTACGATCAACAAGGCATACGCCACCACAAGTCCGTGTGCCTACAAGCGCGACAAGTCGCGACCCCAGATACCCCTGCAGCCACCTCGTCAGCCATCGTCCTCGCCCGACGAGAGGCACGCATCGAATCGAACGTACGCACCTGACGACCCAGTCGATCATGAGCAGCGCGCGGGTGCGCATGCTGACCTGCTCGCTCCAGTACACGCTCCGCCAGGCGTACATCGCCGCGAGGCCGCCCATGAAGCTGTACCTGCCGAGGTCGAACACGGCCGCGTTCCCGATGTACGCGAGCGAGCCGAGGTGCGTGTACCGGAACGGCTGCGCGATCGCGTCGTCGAAGTCGGCGGGGTGCAGGCCGTTCGCCTCGAGCGTCGGCTGCTTCTTGGAGAGCTTCGAGAACTTCTTGCCCAGGTATTTGCCCTGTTGCGAGGCCACTTGCGCGGTCTGCGAGGGTGGACGGAGGGGTGAGCTTCGCTCGCGTAGCACGAGAGGATGATGGACGAACCGCGGGAAGGGAGGTGATCTTGCTCCCGAGCTCTTGGAGGAGCACGGCGAGCTCGTTCAGTGTGAGGGAGTTGTCGCCGTCCGAGTCGTACAGCTCAAAGAGCTCGCGAACTCTCAGAAGCTGGTCTTCAGCCATAGGCATGCGCTTCTTGATCCGCCCAACTAGAAGATACGGGTCAGACGGTGGTTCTCCAGACACAACTCTGCTGACTTGCAACACACCTATGATCTCCCACTCATCGAAGTCAATCTTCCCGTCGTTGTTCTTGTCGGCTTCGTCAACAAGCTCTAGTAGATGTGCCACTATTGAAGTTTCGATCTGCGAGAGAGACTCAAGTTTGAAAGGTGTGCTGAATGATGTGTATCCTGACTTACGGTGCTAGCATCCCCAATCGCGTAAACGTCTCCGAGTGGTGCGCCCTTGACGCGCAGATGCGAGTCGACCTCGATGGCCTTCTTGTGAACCTGGTTCGGGAGCTGATCTGACACACGCTTCGTGAACGGGTTCATCGCGATACCTGTGCTCCATAGCACAAAGTTGGTGGGGATCTCAAACGACTCCGTCTTGCCGTCCTCGGTCCGCTTGGTATAAGTGACCTTGTCGGGTGCGACGGATGCCACCCGTGCCATTGTAATCAAGTCAATTTGATCGTGCATGAATTTCTGCTCAGCATACTTGGAGATGGCTTCCGAGTACTACGTGTCGCGGAAGGTTTGAAAGCGGCAGGACGACTGAGCTGCAATGGAACTCACGGTGTTCAGGATGTGTTCCCTGCTCTGGACGACATGGATAGATACTTCCTCACGGCAGATTTTGGGAAACTAAACGCCCCAGAGTTCAACGAAAGCGCAAAAGGAAACGAATTACCACTCACGTAGTTGAATAAGTCCTCCTGACACAAATCATAGATCTCCGCCGCAGTCTCGACGCCTGTGGGCCCTCCGCCACAAACCACGAAGCTGAGAAGTCGTTTGCGCTCCTCGGGAGTTGTTGTCGGCAATGAAGCAGCCTCGAAGTTATCTGAATCAACAATCCCCTGAGCTTGTCCGTTCGCACAGAGAAAGGGGCGCTACGCACCGATGATACGTTTCCGTATTGCCTGAGCGTCACCGATGGTCTTCAGCTGGAAACAATGTTCCAGGCCTGGAACACCGTGCGTGCTCGAAGTGGATCCCACTGCAATGACGAGCTTGTCGTAGCTTTGGGCGCAAACGCGACACGTGTTGAGCAAGGCGGCAACGCAGCAAAAATAGAACACGTACGGGATGTACATGTGCTCGCCCTTCTCCTGGCCTGGCACGATGGTCTCCACCTCCAATAGCCTTTCAGACATGACGAGGTCCACTGCACGCGCATTGATGAGGTGCCCTCGTAGTCGAGCTGCAATCTTGCGGAGGGGCTCGATCAGCGAGCGGACAGAGACGGTTCCAACCGCAGCAGCTGCAATATCCAGTCAAACACGACGAAGTAGAGGAACGCGGAAGCAAATGCGTACAGGGAAGCAGAGGCGTGAAGGTGGTGTAGGTTTCAGGGGATATGATGGTGATGTGGTAGTCGCCGGGGTCGAGTTTGTCAAGGACGCCAACAGCCTAGGATGACCATACGTTGAACTGAAGCTACCACGCAAAAAGAAATGTGGACGCACGCCCCAGCCTCCTCCGACAATGACCAGGTGGGGTTTCTTGGAGAGACTGCGCTGCTCCTCGTCCTCCCAATCGCTTAGAAGGGTAGAGAGCACCGGAAGATTCTTGGGGCCGCCACGTTCTGGCTGGAGCGCACGGGGCGCGACGGGGACATTCCCGACATGCTAGAAACTGATTTAAGATGCGTGTTGTGAAAGATGTGGCTCTGGCTTACACGGTCTTGGTAGGTGAACGCGTCGTGGACGAAGATGGCACCCGTAATCAACCCACAGCCGAGGATAGTTGAACCGATGAGATAGAAGGTGTAGCGAGCGGCCGTCCGGGTCCTACGCAGGAATGTTGGAGGCGTCCCGGCAGGTGCAGTCGCGTAATGCCTGAGCACTGGACTGCTGTAAGTCCCCGAGCGAGAAGCGAGGCGGACGTAGGAAGGCGGGGGAAGTCGGAAAGGTGGCGAGCATGTCCGCAGGAGGGCCGGCGCGCCGCGCTGCATGGCACCACGCAGAGGAAAAGTCTCGACGAGTGCTCGAGAGAAGACCGCCGGGGGCACGAAGGGTAAGGTGGAATAAGGAAAGGGGGAGGGGGAGGGGGAGGGGGAGGATGAGAGCCTGGAGAGTGCGTCCAGGCAGCTTGCGGGCGCATGATGTCACTGCAGCCAGATCACTGCGCGTGCCCGCGTGGCCTACCGGCGCTTATGTGCATACCCTCGTCTGCGCCGGCGGCGGATAGCAACTGTCTTGCAGCGCATGCGTGAGCATCGTGAGCGTTTCTTTGCATGCTCGCGCCCGGCCGCTGACACCACCAACTCAGCTCTTTGACGTGTGTACGTTTCTTATCATCACCAGGCCGCCCCCATTAATTGCCTCCGCCAGATAGTACAAGGCGCGGGGGGTCTATTAAGTAAAACAATGAAGGTAAGCACACGCCGTTCTACCCAGCAGCCGTGTTACGTTTAAAACTTCTGGACATCAAATTATCACTGACGGCCTCGAGGTCGCGAGCCGCCTTTTCACCATGAGTGCCGGCATGCCTTCCTCGTCGGCGCATATAAGGGCCCAGACACAGTGGCATATGGGCCACCCCTCAATGGAACACCTCCCTGCTGAGCTCCTCGTTGCCATCGCTCTTGTTGCTTGCAGGGACGGCGGGTTCACCGGTTCCTCCCTCTCGCTCGTCTCTCGACGCATCCGAGACGCGACGCATCCAGCACGCTTTCATTCAGTCTCGCTAGCATGGTGCCCAGACCGTCTCCACAAGTTTCTCGAAACATATGGACGACAGCTTAGTCGCTTCCCAAACGCCTGTCCTCGCGTCAAGCATCTCTTCTTGTCGTTATTCCCCGCCGAAGGCAACTCCCAGGTTTCCCCCATGCCCCCTCTGCCGGACTACCGGATGTTCTACACCTATGACAAATACCTTGCCAGCCTCGAACGACAAAGCGCAACCCATTGGCCAAGTGTGTGCGAGTTTATCCGCACCGTGGCCCCCGACCTCGAGACGTTCGCATTCGTGCGTGGCGAGTGGACCGATATTGCAGTCACTCGTTGCGCCTTCCCTAGACTCCGCGAGCTCACGCTGGTCGACTCATGCCCCGGATTTCTGCACGTTGAAAACACACCGCTCGACCACGGACCCCTGTTCCCTGCCCTGGAACGCCTCCACTCGGTCGAGTTCTTTTACGCGCCGCCCGTCGACTTCCAGCGCTGGGCCCTGCACGCGCCCGCACTAACGCACCTCCGGTGCTCGGGGATCCACCATCACAACTCCCCTACGGCCATTTCACTGCAGGCTGTCTCTGGTGCGTGATCTAATTCGGTCTCTCTCCCGTCCCTCGTGCTGATCGGCTTCGTGTTCAGTGCGCGTTGCGCCGCTCCAAGACGGAGAGACAGTCGACAATGCCGTCGATGATGCCGTCTTCTTTCCGCACCTGCAACACGTTCTCGCTCAGCCGATGTCGTCCAAATGCCATCCCGCCTACCCTTGGAACGGTCAGCGGATCCTGCGCGAGCATCTCCAATTCTGCTCTCAGAACGCCCGCCCGGGCGTCCAGTTCGATGTCGTCGACTGGAAGCAGAACCCAGGCTCAAGCCCGCTGTCGATTTTTGAGCTCGAGTCAGCCTCTACGGAGGCAATCGGATACGACATCAGCATCGTGAAGTCGCACACGGAGCGGTGCGTTGCTCACGCCCGCCAGGCTTGGCTGGAGCGTATAGAAGGGGTCCAAGCAGGATGTTGGACGAAGAGCTTCGTTTTCTGAACGGTCATGCTCAACATGCGGTTCTACTCCCGAACTTGCTGTTTATGTATGTAAGTATTTGTTCGTCCTTCAAGCACGCTATGCTGATTACGGCAGCGAACATAGAATCGATTAATCACCAGACCGTTCGCCGTCCGAGATCCGTGAAGCTTTGAAGCTTACGCTACCTGGCCTTTCCTTTGCTCCATTTTGCGCGTGGTCCTCTCACCACGGCCACGTCGCCCGCGAGAGCAAGCATAGTGCAGCGGTACATTTGTCAAAGCGTGAACCCGGACATTGTCAGCGATAGCTTCCGAGCGCGTTTTGCTCCACCCACAGCCCCAGCTTGCATCACCGTTTTCAGTTTCGCCGCTCTCTGCAGTGCGCGTGCGTCTGCCGATCACTCGTACTTGGCAAGGTTAGCGTTCTGTCGCTTTCTGCGCGCTCAAATACTCCAGAGCATCCGCAATTCTTCCTCTCCACCCCCCCAGCCATGCAAGACCTCCCCGTCGAGCTCATCGCCCAAATCGCCTTCCACGCCTGCACCGATGGCGGCGCGACCGGCGCCGCCCTGTCCCGCGTCTCTACGCGCATACGCGACGCGACGCACCCCGCCCGCTTCCACACCCTCGCCCTCACCAGGCCCGCGACGCAGCTCGCCTCCTTCCTCTCCACCCACACCGCGCAGCGCACCCGCCTCCCAGACACCACCCCGCGCGTGCGCCACCTCCTGCTCTCGCTCCTCTCCGGCGGCGGCGAGCCGATCTACGTGCGCCCCGCGCTGCAATTCGGCGCGCTCATGGGCGCGTACGACGCGTACCTCGCCGAGCTGCACGCGCTCGGCGCCACGCACGGGGCGTCGCTCGCCGCGCTCGTCCGCGCGCTCGCGCCCGAGCTCGAGACCGCGCTCTTCGTCCGCGGCGAGTGGAAGGGCGTGCCGGCGGTGCACGTCCCGTTCCCGCGCCTCCGCGAGCTCACGCTCGTCGACGCGGCCCCGGAGTTTCTCCGCCTCGAGGACGTGGCGGGGACCGTCGCTCACCCCGGTCGGGCGAGACGCGAGGAGGATGAGGAGCAGGACAAGGAAGAGCTCGAGGACGCCCCGCTGTTCCCGGCGCTTGAGCGCTTGCACACGCTGGAGCACTTCTACGCGCGCCCGGTCGACCTGCGGCTTTGGGCGCGGCACGCCCCCGCCGTCACCCACCTCCGCTGCTCTGGTCTGCGCTTCCGCAGCTCGCCCACCGTGGACTCGCTCAAGGCTGTCCTCGCGGACGCACAGGGAGAGGGACGGCGACTGTTCCCACGTCTGGAGGAGGTCATGGTGCAGGCGAAGCAGGAGCAGGTCGTGAAGGAGATGGGCGCGTGCGTGGGCGGGGTCCGGGACGAGGTCAAGCTGGCGGTGTTGCCTGCGCACGACCCGCTGGCGGACGCGATGCCGGCGCCGCACGAGGTAGAGGAGGTAGGAAGGGAGACGGCACCGATGAAGTGCGTGCGGCGCGCGAAGGAATTGTGGCTGGAGCGCATCGAGGGTGGAGAGGGGTGTTGGTCGGAATCTTACGCGTTTTGAGTCTGAGGCCTGCGTTCAGGACATTCGATGCACACAGTTTTCTTTCTTCGAGGCCATATGATTGACCAAGTATGGGCATGTGGTCGAACGGGCGCCCACGCGGCGGTCGCGACGATCCGCCACCGCTTTGCTCTCAACTTCATCAATGTTTTATTCCCCAACAGATGATCACCATTGCGTGCGTATCGACTGACTTTCGCATACCTACATCAAAAGACAGCACGTCAGAGTCGAGTCGCGGGTCTCCAACTTCTTCAGACCTCCGCGCCGACCCAGTTCAACCTCCACCCTCCGACTCCCTGTAGCCTCCAGCGATTTCAGCCAGCCCCATGGATCTCTATCCAGAGCGGTCCGTTCTCGAACGGCAGCCCCTCAAAGCCCTCTATCTCGCCTTCCACGTCGCCTCCATCCTCGCGCGCACGCCCTACTGGTCCCTCCGCTTCCTCGTACCCTCCCTCCGGCCACACCCCGCATGGACGTACAAACGCGCGCTCATCGTGCGCGTGCTGCAAGCGGCCAACGACGCGCGGTTCGACCTCACGCTCATGCCGGGGATCGCGGGCGCAGTCGTCCCACCGAGTGAGAAGGGACTGGACAAGTACAACGCCCGGCTGGCGTGGATCGAGGCGCTCGAGAAGGACGATCCGCTGGTGTGCGGGGAGGTCAAGGTGGCGAAGGAGAGGGCGGGGGTGGAGAGTGTGCGGGTTCCGGGATACTGGACGCTGAAGAAGGGGTCGGAGTGGGCGGACAAGGCGCGGCCGGGAGAGAAGACGATGCTGCACATCCACAGCGGCGGGTTCTACGTGAGTGCTCCCCCCTCGCGCGTGCACGCGTCCCCCCCTCATCGAGCACGCCCGGCAGCTCTGCTCCGCCCACCCCTCCGACGTCTCCGCCAACTTCATGCGCGCGATCCTCGAGCACACCTCCGCCGAGCGCGTGTCCCGCACCCTCTCCGTCGACTACCGCCTCTCCGCCGCCGCGCCGCACTTCGCGCCCGCGAACCCGTTCCCCGCCGCGCTCCTCGACGTCCTCGCCGCGTACCGCCACCTCGTGCGCGACCTCGGCTTCGACCCCGCGAACGTCGTCCTCTCCGGGCACTCCGCCGGCGGCGGCCTCGCGCTCGCCGTCGCGCGCCACTTCGTCGAGAACCGCGCCGCGCTCGCCGCCGCGGGGTACGCGGGCGTCGGCGCGGTCGTGCTCGGGTCGGCGTGGATGGACCCGGGCATGACGCTCCGCGGGCCGGAGAGCAGCATCGAGCGCAACAGGGGCACGGACATGTTCCCCCCAGGCTACCTTCCGCAACCGCCGCGGGTGCACGCGGAGTACGCGGTGACGGCCTACCGCGGGCCGATGAGCCTGGAGGAGGCGGCGCGGAACCGGTACGTCGCCGCGGCGTCGAGGCTCGTCGAGCCCGCGGAGGGGCGGGGGCTGTTCGCGGGGTTCCCGCGGACGTACCTCTCTGCGGGCGGGGTCGAGAAGCTGCTCGACAGCTCGCTCGTCGTAGCGGAGCGGATGGAGGCGGACGGGGTGGAGGTCGTGCTCGACGTGGAGCCGCACGCGATCCACGACTTTATCATGTTCCCGTGGCACGAGCCGGAGCGGTCCTCTGCGGCGAAGAGGATCGCACATTGGATCGAGGGGTGATCTATCCTTACATAAATACATGCTACATCTACTCGCACCACAGCACTCGTCTACGGGTCACCGAGCCCGCTGACGGCCCACGCCGTCTTGGACCGGAACCACTCGAAGCTGGTGAGCGTGCTGAGCACCGAGAACTGGATCCACGCCGGGTTGTACGGCAAGACGCCGAAGATGTACTCCGTCTTGTTCGGCACCCAGAGCCTGCTCTGGATCGTGCGGACGAGGTCGATGACCTCCAGCGCCCGCTTCCGCCGCTGCGTCGCCCACGCCTCGACGTCCGCGCGCGCGGCGGCCGTCGCGCCCGCCTCCCCGCCCTTCGCGGCCTGCACGTACCGCGCGAGCACGGGCCCGAGCTTCGCCGCGTCGCGCATGCCGAGGTTCATGCCCTGCCCGCCCATCGGCGGGTGGATGTGTGCGGCGTCGCCGAGGAGGCACACCGGGCCCGCGCCCCCGGGGGCGCTGGTGAGGAAGGCCCCAGCGATGCCCGAGTGCGTGCGGAAGCGCGACGACCACAGCGCGTGCTCGACCTCGAGCGGGGCGGCGCCGTCGACGGCGTGCTGCGGTCCGAAGGCGTCGAGGAGGCCCTGGAGGTAGGCTACCTCGGGCGCGCGGGGCGGGGGCCCGAGCGCGGCGGGGATGCCGCTCGCGATGCGGTAGACGGGCGTGCCGGCGGGGACGGCGTCGGGGTACGGGTCGCCGGGGAGGTACTGGATCATGAGCGCGTTCTGCTGGCCCTCGGGCGCGATGACGAGGTTGATCGCGTCGGGGCGCAGGGACGGGGGCGCCGTGAGGGTGACGTCGGCGACGATCATGTTCGCGGCGGCCGCGGAGTCGTCGACGACGTTCGCGTTCACCTCGCCGTGCGGGTCATTCCATTCGACGCCGCAGATACTGCGGACCTGCGCGCGGAATGTGTGAGTTTGCGTGTGATACCGGCGAGAGGACAGTTTGATGCTCACAGTCGAGCGCGAGCCATCGGCGCCAACTACGGCCCTCGCCCGTATGGTCTCGCCATTCTCGAAGATGACATCGGTCAGGGTGTTGTCGTGGGCGTGCGGCTTAAGGTCGACGACCCTCAGCGGCCGATGGACGATGATTCCCCGCTCTTTTGCAGCGTCGGACAGGATTTGCTCGGAGACGTGCTGAGGAATGCCGAGAATGAACGGGTATTTGGTGTTTTTGGCAAGCGACCGGAAGCCTGCGGAGGCAATGGGAGAGAAACCCTTTGTCCAAATGGTGGTAGACTGCATCTGTCTGCCTTTCGCAACGAAGCGGTCCGCAAGGCCAAGTCGTTCAAGGGCCTACGCAACTGATGAGCTCAGAGTAGGGCACATTCGCGAAGAAACTGACCTCTACGGTGGCTGCGTGAAGCGCTGCCGCGCGAGATGTGTTCGCCGTTCTGTGCTGGCCATCAACGACGAGGATGTCCTGGCATCCGCTCTGGTGGAGAGACAGGGCGAGTGTGTGACCGGCAGGGCCGGCGCCGACGATGACGACGTCCACAGACTTGGGGAGCGACATGATGAGGGTGGAGAGAAGAGAGTGAGCGATCGAAGGGCGGGATGAGTGCGGATGATGGAAGCCGGTGTGGGGACCATATATAGCTGAGGATCATCACAGCCATGCAGCGAATTCGATGCGACTTTGACGGGCGCGCTCTGAAGCAGCTAGTCAGGAAGGTTATAAACGGCATCTCTTGTGGTGTCCATGGTGCAGTGGTGAGGTGGTGGTGCCGACAGGTACCAGTCAACGAGCCGCCCGCCGCGGCCGATCGTAGAGAGACGCCTACCGTGCGGCCACCACGTGCGAGTTGGGGATGGCTGGTGCCGTCGACCGACGATCGACGACCGACCCTTGCCGTGCTCACACGAAGCAACCTTTGCCGAGCAAGTGCGCAAGGCGTCATGTACTACTATCAGGCTACCGAGCCACCGAACCCCGCTAGGTCTGTCGCGATTGGGTCGAGAGCCTGCAGGCTTACGGATCCTTTCTGCCATGCTGACACTCGCTCTATTGCGCCTCGTCAGCATCTGACGATGGGGGCGGCATGCGATGGGACGTCACCACGACACCGTCTCCTTATCAGGGCGTATGCAATCCGAAACGCGACACGCGTCCGCTCGTGGGAAATCTGCCCGAACATTGAATCGTGGTCGTCAACTCCCCGCTATGTAAGTGCCCTACGCCTCCCCCCGCGATGGCCCCAAATGTGTGTGGTGCACGTCGATGTATGGTTTGGCGCTTCTCCGCGTCCTGGGAGGATTCACGATGATTCACGCTTATAGAACAACAGCCTTCGCGGCTTTCGAGTGGATCGGCATACTTGACAAGGCCATGAACGCTAGCAATTCGCAGTGCTTTCGCGACAGAGCCGGGTGAGTCAGACAACTGTAGCCGTTAAGGACAAGGTAAGGATGTCATAAAATTCGCAAGCACGTTTGGACGTTGTTACATTCGCTCATTCTTCGCGAATACTCCGTAGGGAAATGCGATGGCACCTGCTTTGGCATGCCCAAAGTAGGTTTGTATACATGCCGACTCATCCGAGTTTGCTCAAGTTGCACCTAGGCGGCAAATCCGCCACTCGGCCTCGTTGTTCTTCTCCGCCAGGTCTGTGAGGTATATGATAAACTGCTGGTATCCCCACTTGCGCTAGTCAGCGGTCATTCCTTTATAGGTTCATTATGCGTTACTGTGACGCTCTGATTGAATATTGGGTGTGGGCGGATGACCCCATCAACGGAAGAGCGCTCTACGCCGAGGTTTCCGAATTGCGATCCTACTCGAGTCAAATCACTCAGATAGGGTTGGAAGTCAATGTCCCTCCATCGTAGTCCAGATGGATCTCCTTAAGCTCCAACAAGTATACTGGCCATCACTGAAGTACCTCGAGTGAAAGTGCATCAGGGTCACACTAGTGTCGCACCACAAGACGTCATTCAAGTGCAACTTTTCGCCCCTAATCTGCCGCAGCTTTCTTCGCTGGTCTTGAGCGGGGTCTATCTAGACTGGAGCAACACGACTTTGTCCCAGCTCGAACATCTTGGACTTCAACACAATCCCCCCGAGACGCCTCGACAATCACTATCCACGGTATTCGGCAGCATGAGGAGTTGGAAAACCTCAGGTCACTCACGCTCGTCCACTACCTCGCTCCTGTCACCGAGCCTCTGGACGACTCCATGTGTATCTCGCTCCCCAATCTCACAACTCTCACTATTGCCGACGAGCCGGGTCGCATCGCTCATTTCTTGTATCACCTCGACCACTCAGCCTGCACAGCAATCGACCTGTCGGCATCTGCGACACCTGGAACATCCAAGACCGTCAGTGCGGGGGACATGATCCACATGCTCCCCTTGTCCTCTTACGCGGTCAAGTCCTTCACACGCGCGCCACACATATCATAATAGGTTTCACGCCTCGCCCTCCCTTCGTTGATGCAACTGAACTCGAATGCGGGCAAGATACAAGCACCGTCGTCTTCCCCGGGATCACCGCGTTCGAATACAACGAGTCTGCCCTCGCCCCAACATCTCACCCAGAGAAGATACTCGCGCTCCGGCCCACCCCCGCTCCGCTGCTCGACGACCTCGCGCTTGCGCAACGTCTCTTCTGGGAAACCGTCGACGCCGCGACCGCGCTCCTCACGCCCGCGCACACCACCAGCGCCGTGCGCGAGCTGCGCGTCGAAGGCCCTCTCGACGCCCTCGACGCGCACACCCTCAGCCTCCTCCTCCGCAGCCTGCCCGCGCTGCACAAGCTCCAGCTCGTGCACCACGCCCCGCGCCCCGCCGCCGGCACTGTCCCCGCCCGGATGCCGCCCGGGATCGCGTCCGTGTTCGACGCCGCCGCAGGCTCCTGCGCTGCCCTCCGCGAGCTCGAGCTCAGGGACCTGCCCTCCGCGGGCTGTGTCCCGTTTCTGACTGCGCTGGGCGCGGCGTTGTCGGCGCGCGCGCGTTCGGCTAGGGCGGGGGGACTACGCGTCTGCGCCGGCTGGTCGTGCGCTGCGCGGTGGGTCCCGTCGATGCCGCGCGCAGGGAGGCTGGCGAACATGTAGAGGAGGCAGAAGGGGAGGAGGATGAAGAGGAGGTGGTCGCGGAGCTGAGGGACCTGTTCGCGGGGACGGCGGCGCGAGTTGCGCTGTGGTACGGGAAGAGGGGAAGGGTGGTTCACGAGGACGACACCGACTCGGCCGTGGACGCGATGGATTGGGAGAGCGACAACCTTGGCGGGAATCCGGCGGTGTCGTAAACGTAGTACAGTGTCCGAAGACACTCGCGCGTGTGTGCCCCTGTCCGAACAGAAACGCAAGCCTAGATGGAACTACGCCAGAGTGCGGTGCTCGCGTTCGCCCTCAAATGTCTGAAAACTCGACCATCTCCCGCTCTGTCCCTCTCCTACTGCCTTCGCGCAACTCCCCAATCCGCGTCCTCCACTCTCGCGACCAATCTTCAAGGTGCCTTCGGTCGCGTATGATGTGTTAGTTGGGGAGTAATGTTAGGCGCTCACCGCTGGACGTCGGTCCCACACGGTCAGAACGGCCGCCGGCTGGACATCACAGAGGACGTGGTGGACAGCGGGCGCACGATCTTCAATGGACGGACGTATGTTCTTGCGTGTTGGTAGTCAGATTATGATCCATATGTTACGCACTATCACGGCGCCCATCCCCATGATCAACATCCTGTGCTGCTGATCCCGTCTTCCAGGCTTCTCAAGTCTTCGAAGTTCCGATTTGCGGGACATCAGAAACTTACTGGGCGGAGATCCGACCGGAGAGGCAGCATACATAACATACAACACAGAGCGACTCACCAGAGCGACTCCCCACCTGAGCAACCCACCGGAGCGACCCACAACTCATCATGGACAAGCTACCGATTGAACTCCTCACCCTCATTGCCATCTTCGCCTGCACCGACGGCGGACCCACCGGCTGCGCCCTCTCCCTCGTCTCCAAGCGCATCCGCGATGTCACTCGCCCCGCCCGCTTCTTCACCGTTTGCGTCTTCAGCGACCCCGCCAAAATCGACCAGTTCCTGCGCTGCTATGAAGCGGAGCGCGCCCGCGCGACCGACGCCCTCCCCCGCGTCCGCCACCTCTGCCTTTCCCTCATGCGCACCGGAAACCAGGCTGGCCCTGGCGCGGGTCCGACGCGCATGCCTCTGGCCCCCACCTCGACGCAGCCGCCGACGACCCGCGAAGAGTTCCTCGCCGCAATGCAGCGCAAGACCCAGCAGTGGCGGTCCGCCCAGGACAGCCTCGACGAGCAGTACAACCGCGTCGTCCCCGCCCTCATCCGCGCCGTCGCCCCGGACGTGCGCACCTTCGCGCTCGTCCAGGCCCAGTGGCGCTCCGCGACCGTCGTCCGCTGCCCGTTCCCTCCTTGCGGGAGTTCACGGTCGTCGGCGGCGACCCGAGCTTTCTCCCCTTCGCCTTCGCGCCTGCGGGCGGCTCCTCTACCCCGCTCTGCGCAGGCTCCATCACATTCTCGCGTTCGTGGGAGGGATGTGGACTTCACGCAGTGGGCGGCACACGCACCGAATGTGACGCACTTGCGGGTGTCGCGGCTGGGGGCCCTTCCGCGCATCACCGTCGACTCCCTGAACACGGTTATGGTGGGTGGAGCCGGCGGCCTGGGGAGAACCATACTGACTTGGCGTTCAGGCGAGAAAGACCAAGACGAGTGCCCATACTTCCCTAAGCTCGAACACGCCATGATCGAGCCTCACCAAGCACCTCCAGCCCCCGGCACCAAGCTGGAGCAGTCGCCACGGCGCACCTCGTGTTCCGGGACTTCCTCGCATACCTCGACCGCATGGCAGATCGGGCGCGAATCCGCCTCGAGGTCATGCCTCCCCTTGCAGATCCACCTAAGCCACCTCCGGGAATGGATCCTCATCACATGTGCATCTTGAGGGTGAAGCACGAGTGGATACAGCGCATTGAAGCTGATGGGGCGGGATGCTGGGAAGAGGGGAAACAGTACGCGCAAGTGCGCGAGAGAGCGGCCGCAGATTGAGGAAAAGTGATCGCATACACACTGGAGCACCTTCGTAAAACTATATTATGCATATTGGCCGCGCATCTTGTGGGTGAGAAGAATTCAGAAGAGCTGAAAGGGTAGAAGGACATAAGGGCGGAAGAGCATCAGTGCCAGTCCGTTACGCACGCGTGACCGCGTCAGACGCGCATACAGCGGAGCTTCAATGGTTTCGAAGACCGGAGCTTCAGCCACAGACGCGTCGCGATCGCGACAATTCCGGCGGACCACCTGTTCCGCGCGTAATACTAGCCCTCTACGACTCGACGCTCCTACACAACTTGCTCAGGCCTCTACAACTATGGCCGCACTCGAGTTCGGCCTGCCGAGTTTGCTCCTCCCCGCTCCAGCCCCAGATGCCCCGCAAGATCCCACCGCGTCCGACGTCGACGCGTTCATGCCCACCGGTCTGCTTTTCCAAGACTCTACAGCGACAAGCGTAACAGATCAAGCGGAGGAGGATCCCATTGAGTATTCCTTCGGTGGTATGTGGTCTCTGCTGTCTCTCCCCGCCCCCATCCCCTCCGGAGCAAGCGACTGGCTGCGTCCGTCGAGCCAGGACTGACCTCCGTCCTCAGCTGCCTCGTTGCTCTCCGGATTTGCCTCGTCCTCTTTCGAGGCTCTTCCAACACAGTCCCAATCGCAAGGTCCGTTCCCCAGACTTTCGTGCCTGAGTGGAGTTTCGTCTGATTCCTGGTCTGTAGACGAGGAGCTCCCCGACGTTGTGGACATCCTCCAGAAGTCCCGATCTGAAGCTGCTTCCGTTAACGCTGCTGCTTCATCATCCAAGATCCTTACCACACTGTCCTTCGATGGGAGCCTCGTTGTATTTACCAGGAGACCTCGCCGTAAGCCCCCCGCACTCCAGGTGAGTATTCGTCGGTGCTTTCTCAGTGCATGCAAGCAGCATTCTCCACCTTTGGAATCTGTTCATATTATTCCTACTCAGACGCGGGCACAGCGAGAGCAGGCCAAATGCCTGCTGCTGAAGCCAATTCACAAGATGCTGGACGACATCTCGGCTACTACGGCTGCCCAATTAGCTCGCGAGTGCGTGTCCTTCCCGCGGATCCATTTGCATACTCACCCTTTATGCAGAGAGCAAGAACAGCTGCACAGGTTGAAACTTTCAACAACCACGAATACTGCGTTATGGGTAGACCAATACCGGCCCAAACGCTTTACTGAGCTTGTTGGAGACGAACGCGTACACCGAGAAGTCCTGTCATGGGTGAAGGAGTGGGATCACTGCGTGTTTGGCAAGAATAAGAACCGCAGCCGGAAACGCGCCAGAGGAGACGACGACGAGAACCTGGACCAGTTGCGGCGGCCTCGAGAGAAAGTGAGCACACGTTTCGTGCGAGTTCCGACGTGTTGAGACGATTGCGTCCCAGCTGCTACTGTTATCCGGACCCCCTGGTCTTGGGAAGACGACCTTGCGCATATAGTCGCTCAGCATGCGGGTTACACAGTCTTCGAGCTCAACGCTAGCGACAGCCGTTCCGGGAACATTATTGAAACACACATCCGACCTGCCGTGGAGATTGGCACGAAGATAGGCAGCTCGAAGCCTAATCTCGTCGTTATTGACGAGATTGATGGTGCGACAGGGAGCGCGGAAGCTGTGAGTGCGATATTTTCACATGGGTCGCGAAGTGGCTTACGCTCTGGCAGGGGAAGGGAGGCGGGAGGTTCGTGAATGAGCTGATAAAGCTCACACAAGACAGACCGCAGAAGAGAGGTGAGTCGGTGCGCATAGCTCAGAAGACATAGCCACAGTGCCTGACTGTCACCCAGGCCGCAAAGGAACACCGCAGCACTCGGCACCGCTACGGAGACCAATCATCTGCATCTGTAACGACCTCTACGCCTCGTCACTGGCACAACTGCGCCAACATGCACGAATAGTACGCTTCTCACGACCGCACGATACCCACGTCGTCCGCCGACTGCGGATGTCTGCGAGATTGAGAAGATGAAGGCGGACTCTCGTGCGCTTGCGACTCTCGTCGGCGTCGCCCAAGGGGACTTCCGGGGATGTCTTAACACCCTGCAGATGCTCAAGGCGCGGAATGACGAAGTGACGGAGAGTGTGGTACGGGACGCTACAAGAGGAATGAAGCAGACCGAAAGGTCCCAGGTCGACATTCTCAACGATCTCTTCACGCCGCTGTCGCGAAAACGAGCGAAAGAGCTGGGGATTTCCGAAGAGGAGACACGATATGTGGAGCGGCTGAGCCGAGAAGTGGAGGGCGTCGAAACAGACAAGGTTGCCATCGGTAAGCACTCCCCGCCCGCGCGATGTCGTTCTTAGCTCACGTCGCTCAGGCTGTTTCGAGCATTATGCAAACCTACACCGACACGACGGAACATTCACAGGTATCTCAATGGGATACGTTGGCTCTGCACTTGGGACTCGATGATGGGCTCCATTCGCATGGACCGCGAGTACGCGCTCCTCCCATACCTGCCCTACACCCTCGTCGCCTTCTACCCCCTTTTCCAGGAGCGTGGCGGTCCCAAAGTTGAACGCCCCAAGGCGGATTGGGAGTACGTCCCATCTCGTCGCCACTTCCACGTCCTGCGGCGTGGTGTGGGTTGCAACACGCCCATCTCACCATTGACATCCCGCGCGCAGTGCTACACCCAAACGAAGACGAACGAGGAGATCTACCGCTCTCTGGCCGACTGCCTGCGCACTGCGGCCACGCACACGAGCGGCGCGTACCGCCACCTCGCGCCACCCCGGTGCTCGAGCTCGAGCTCGCGCCGTTCCTGAACCGCATCCTCGCGCCCCCGCTGCGGCCGGTGAACAGCCAGGTGATCAAGCCGGCGGAACGCGCGGTGCTCGCGCGCCTGGTGTCGCTCATGTCCGCCGTCGGCCTGCGCTTCCTTCTCGAGCGCACGGAGGAGGGCGCGCTCGTGTACAGGCTCGAGCCCGCGATCGACGTCTTCGTCACGTACGAGGGGCGGCGCGCGGCGGACATCGCGGTCTCGCGCTTCGCGGTGCGCAGCTCGTCGCGGCAGAGATCGACGCGCAGGTCATCGCGCGGAACGCGGAGGCGACGGAGAAGGGCGCGGGGAGCAAATCGTCGGCGTTCTTTGGGAAGAGGTGTGTCTCACCCAGTCCTCGAGACTAACACGCATCGCGCTGAGCACGCGCCTCCGTCTCCAGCAACGCAGACGCCCAGCCGGCCCCAAAGCGCCAGAAGAAGGACGACACACCGGTAGAGAAGGTGCGTCTCCATAGTCTGCAGCTCGATGCCTTGCCTTAAGGCGTTCCTTTCGTGATACAGGCCGCCGTCGACTTCTTCGGGCGGCCAATCGTGCCCAAGGATGCGCCGACAGAGGGCAGCCAGGCGAGGGGCGGCGCGAAGGTGACGCCCTACCGGGTCGCGTACAAGTTCTACGAGGGCAATTCCGCGGCGGTGCGCAGGCCCGTGAAGGTATCCGCGTTCCTGTGACTGTGTTCTGGCATTGCGTTCGTGTGTCGTATTTATCACGTCGGAGCGGAGGTTGTTCGACTGTATGCATCAATGTGCTTCTATTGTCTGATGAGGATAGAGTGAGACAAGAGTAATGTATGTGGGACGGTACTTTTGCTGTGAATAATGATAGAGTCCATGCATAGGAACCGATGAACGAAGCAAGTGGACAAGTGCAGGGATCGGAGCAGTGTCTGGTGATGGGGAGCGGTGAGGTGATGGAAAGAGGACGGAATGAAGCAGTGCAATCACTGCTCCTCCGGGACGAAGAACTCCTGCAATACCCGGCCGAGAATGGCGAGGCCCTGCTCCATCGCCTCCTCCGTGCCCGCAAACGTCGCCCGCACGTAGTTCACCCGCTGTGGGAGAGCGAAACGCGCGCCGTCAGCCCCGGCACCAAGCACGCGAAAAAAAACTGCACTCACGTCCTCGATTGGGTCCTCTACGCTGTCCCACTTCGGGTCCTCCGGGACCGCGAACACCGACGCGGGCATGACCACGAGCCCGCCGTCGAGGCAGCGCTCGAAGAGCTCCTCCATGAGCGCCGCCGTGTTCGTCCGCGCGCGCCCCCCTGCGCGCGCCGCCGGCCGGCGACGAACCGCGGGTGGCGCGCGACGTGCACGCGGATCCAGACGAACATGCCCGCCTCGGGCGGGCCCGCGCTCGCCCAGCCGCCGGGCGCGACCTCGCGCGCGAACGCGGCGAGGAAGACGGCGCGCCGGCGGCGGTACTCGGCGCCGAGCGAGCGCACCCAGCGGTCGAAGCCGCGGACGCCCCAGCCGCCGCGATCTCCGGGCGGCCGAGGAGCTCGGCGAGGAGCATCTGGCCGAAGCCGTGCGGGTGCATCGTGGAGGCGTCGGTGAGCGCGAGGAGCGCGTCGGCGAAGCGGGCGCGGAGGAGACCCAGCCGAGGCGCGTGCCGGGCGCGAGGACCTTAGAGAAGGAGTCGACGCGGAGGACGCGGCCGTCGGTGTCCATGCTGAGCAGCGAGCGCGCGAAGCGGACGGGCGCGTCGGGCGCGGCCCGGGGGCGTCGTCGTACTGGAGGAAGTAGTACGGGTCGTCCTCGACGATGAGCAGGTCGAAGCGCTGCGCGATCGCGTAGATCGCCGTCCTGCGCGCGAGCGAGAGCGTCGACCCGGTCGGGTTCTGGCCGCAGGGGACGAGGTAGAGCACGTGGGGGCGCCGGCCGCGCGCGGGGTCCCAGGTGGCGAGGACGCGCTCGAGCTCGGAGGGGATGAGCCCGCCTTCGTCCATGCGGATGCCGGCCCAGGAGACGCCGTGGGCGAGCGGGGTGTTGGTCACGGATGAAAATGCGAACTCGTCCGCGAGGAAGGTGTCGCCGGGCTCGCCGAGGAGGCGAAAGATCTTCGCGATGCCGTCAGAGTTGCCGAGCGTGAGCGTGCAGACGTGGTCGGGTGCGTTGTGGTAGAAGTTGGTGATCTCAGTAACAACACGTTGCGCTTCGGGAAGGCCGGCGCCGTGGGTGTATGCGAGACCGGCCTGAAGAGGGACGACGCAAGATTTAGATGTTGAGGAGGTGATGGTGAGGGAGGGCGAGCCGAGACCCTGTCGCCATGAGCCAACAGGGTCTTCCTCCTTCACAGACGCGACCTCGTACTCGATTTTACGGATGGGGTAGAGTGAGTAGTGGGGGTCACCTAGGGCAAGTCGCGTATGTCAGCACCATGCAAGCTACAAACGGAAGAGTAGATGTTTCACCATTTGCGAGGGATACCATGTTTGGGCGTCCCCGAGTAAGCTTCCAAATAGCCTTCATGGGGTTTGGCTTGCGTCTACGCGCTTCAGTAGACAAGTGGTGGGAGAGGTCGACCGGGGTCGACATCGCAATCGAGGGAGGGGAAGATAGGATCGCGGAAGGCATAATAGGCGAGTGTGGGTGCGCGGCAGTGATAGAGAGGAAGGAGGAAGGCGTCGTTGAGATGTTGCTCTTAAGCAGCTCGTCTGTCGGCGTCGTCCTTGGAAGCGGGCAGTGGTTGGGGGCGGGGCAGGGTCGCGCCGCGGCAGCATTTATACCGCCTTCGACAATCCGGGCCCGCGAGCCGTGGATCATTGGAAACCGAGGCGAACAGTCCGCCCCGTTCGTTCCCCGCCACAAACCTCGCGGCGCGGCGAGTCGGCGACGCCAGGTTTCGCCGGCACCGCCCAGCCGCGGGACAGGGCATTGGACCCGGCGCCCCTGGAGAGGCCGCTGTGGGTGCCTGTCGTTCGCGAAGTCCAAACACGAACACCAGCTCTTCCCACCCCTCTGTCGGGCCGCGCGCCAACGCCAGTGACTCGGCCGAGTTCTCATCTCCAGACTCCCGGTGCGCGATGCAGATGCTGTCGTCCGTCAATGTGGAATGCCCACCCGCAGGTGCGAAGTCGGCCACCGGCCCCGTACGTCACGGCCGGCAGACGACGAGCAACGTGTCGGCTTCACATCTGCGCAGGACGGGCGGATCATCGCAGGAGCAGTGGTTGGACGACCTGCGACGCGACGCGGACGACGATGCGATGCCGTCGCGCAGCTTGACGGTGATAAGCTCCCGGCGCGCCGGGTGCCTCGCCCTCCCGCACCGCCGCGGCCTCATTTGTTGGCCGTGGTGTGCGCGGGACGCGGAGGCAAAGACACATGGAGTGCGTCCGTGTCTGTGTCCGCGCTACGCCCGAGGCGCGAAGAAGTCGCGCCTCGAGCACCCTGCGAACTTGAGGGCACTGCTCACGTTCCGTTCGTCAAAGTAGGACCAGGCACGACGACGCTCAGCTCGTCTGATTTTGCGCATACAGCCTGACGTTAATTGCCTGGGCGAAACCGGGTCGGATCCGGGTGGGCAAGATACATAACGCACCCACCGACAGATCGTTGTGTATTTGGTCGTCGTCAACGGCGGCTATTTGAATGATGTGGCGATGCGCAGAGGGCTTGCATAATCCTCCGACCGTCCGACGCGTGCCCGGGCGAGGGTACCGTAGCAGTCGCAAGTGCATCGTTTCATTTGCAAGACGCGAACTCTACACTGACGGCGGCGGGAATCGAGTCATTGCGGTCTTAGGTTGTGGCTTGAAGCTTGGGGATCTGCATGACTGTGCTATCCACAAATACATCCTGCGCGGGGGCGAGCGCACATCGTCAGCACAGAACTGTCACATCGAGGTCGAGGCAGTTGCGCACTTCGTCGTGTCAATAATCAGGCACCAAGATCCGGATGGGGAGGAAAAGGCGAAAGTGGGAGCAGGCAGAGATAAGCGCCGCCGGAACACCGACGCCGAAGTTCGCACGTCATGGGCGCCTGGGTTTGGGAGACGAAGCTCTGAGATGGCTCACATTGCATCCATCAGGCCGACGAGTGGGCCCTTCACGCGGAGATGATGTGGCGGGAATGATGCAATATGCGTGCTTATGTACATGTGTCTCTGACGAACCGAATGTCTGCTGTACACGGCGGGTGTTTGTATGAACGACCTTCGCCTGAGAGGGAGAACGAGTGTGATAGGTGCGCGAAAGCGGAAAGCAAGGTGTGCGGAAATGAAAATGGGGGCGGGTGGACATGCGCGAAAGCGAAGAGCAAGGTGTAATGAGTGGACTGGTGAGCAGAGCAAGCAGGTGTATGCGGGTGGCTATCTATGCGGGACGGCGAATGTGGGCATATGAGATGGCGCGAGGTGGCAGATTCCCGGGTCAATGATTTGAGGCAGCCGGGGCAATGGTTCTTCGTAATCTGTCGCGAATGTTTGCCAAGCTGCGCGACGCATGGACGCGCAGGTTGGAGAAAGACGTTTTGCGCTGGCTGTAGACATATTTTGTCACGGCATATAATCTTTCCCGGAGGGTGGTAACCAGGAGAAATGTGACTGGGGTTCAAACGGTGAGCTGCGGATCCTCGGAACTTGAGAGATAAGGACGACGTACGTATGATCTCCAGGAGCTCGTCCGAGGGTATCCGGTGAAGTTCCAGATATTCGTCCCTTTACCCGGCTGGAGGGAGGCAACCGGGCGGCTCTTAACTAAGGTGGAATCCGAGTATAGCGTCCTATCTCGCCATCGTCATCATCTAGAAGCTGCACGGACGAAGCGGCCGGTCAATCCACTGGAGACCGGCGGCGGCGAGCGGTACGCACTGCTAGTGACTCGGGTCTGATCTTCCAGGTGTATTCCATGCGTGTTGGAAGGAAGGTTTCGTCGGGCCTGCAACAGCAGCGAGTCAGCAACTGACTCATGGCGGCTACTGATCCTTCTTCCACTTCTCCATCTTCCCATCCACCGCGCCCACAAGACCCTCGGACGCCGGACGGACGAACGGACACTCACATAACGCGCACGAAGGCGGCGTCGAACAGCTCCGTTGTTCCCCTCAGGACTTCGTCCCCAATCTTGATCACCGACGCAACGCGCCCGTCCCACACGATCTCCGCTGCCACCTCCCGTCGGCGTCGAGCAGCGCCGTCGTGCACGCTCGGGGTCGCATTCTGGGAGTTTTTCGAGGGAGCGCGTCGAGAGGTTGAGGCGCGTCCAGGTGCTGTTATAGAGCCCGCGCGAGAGCGCGAAGGACCGGCGACAGGAGTGGATGTGCGGTAGAGGACTTCGCCCGTGGTGCAGTCGACGAGCGAGGTGTCCCGAATGTCGGGCGAAGTAAGGCGGAGGAGCATGTTGGTGAGTGCTGGTGTGCTACCGCGGTGGGTGTGCTGGTGGGCCGGAGCGTAGGATGGAGGTGGAGAGGAAGGGCGGACGAGCACGGCACAGATGGAGGCGGATGAGCGATCCCATTGTGCCCCGGGAAGGCTCAGGCGATAGATATACGAACAATGGGACCGATGGGAACTCCCCCATTCGCGTATTTCCTTTCATCAGAGGCCTCGATGCGGATGCTGACCACATGCGTCTCAAGGATTCTAGTCAGGGAGGACGGGGTCACGGAGGGCTTCGACCGAGAGCGAAGTATAAAGGGGACGCTGCTACGGGAAGTGGCTTTGAGCACGCGCTTGCGGAGATTGCGGGCGTGTGGTGCCGTCCAGCGCGTATGATGCAACTTGAACTTGAACTAGATGTCCATCTTCTCCAGGAGTGTCGCATGCGACGTAGATGCGAAGCTTCAGATATGGACATCACTGCTGCTGCGCCGGTGTAAAGAACGGAGGTGGCAGGAAAGCAAGGGGATAGCCCGGCGACCTGAGCCACGACTCCATGAGCTTGACACGCTCCTGCCGAATGGGAAAGGCGAAGGAGGACGCAATTCTGCCTTTTTAGATCGCTCGTTAGTCCTCTTTACCGACTCTTTCATCCCCATCCCTTCATTTGGCCTGAGCCACCCGCTTCGACCTTGGCGGCGATGTCAGCCACAGTTACTCAAGATGAGGCCTCAACAAACGCGATGGACGTACCCCAGCTCCTGGTCAAGTTCACATCGATCGCCCAAGCGTCTTTTCCCGGTTCAGGGCGACCACTGGAACTAATACTGTAGCACGCCAGCCTATGCCGCCCGCCCGCTAACGACACGGGAGTCTGGCGTACATCACTTATGACTTTCAGGCATCTGCAAGGTGAGCATAAACTCATTCAGGTTCAATCAAAATTCCTCCTTCTCACCTGAGAGGTATGCCCTGAGAACCTCAGGCCCAGTCATCCCAGCGCAGGCCTTTCCTGCACTTCCGCTCGTTCACCGACCCAACCGGCCTCTTCAAAACATGGCCGCCAACTCGAGCACGGGAACGGGACGGAAGTATTGGCTACCACTCTGGTAACCCTATTACACTCTTAACCAGAGGCTAGGGTCTCTAGACCGCCGGTTCACCAATTGGCCGCCAGCCGATCGCCTACCCCGCTTCCCCGCGTTTTCAGTCCGCTTCAAGTGCCCCGTCCGGATCCCGACGCCGTTCTCTCTCCATCCCTCCCACCTGCCCTCTCACATTTGGAACGCATTCGTGGACATTGAGATGGCCTTCGGTGAGCCCTTTATGTGTTGTTGCATCCAGTTGATCTTTAGCTTGTACGTGACAGACGCGCTGTTCGAGTCTTTCCGCCCAACAGCGCAAGCATTCCCCCACAAGGCGCAGGGTTGCGAATGAACACCCCAAGGGGAACCCAAGTGCACCTGCATGCGCTCGTACGTGCCTTCTCTCTCCCAGTCGCGCGTCGTGACGAACACTATCGTCTAGAATCCCCTCGCTTTCCTCTGCGCGCCGCGCAAATCTACCCCAACAAGCTGGCTATCGTGCATCCAGACGTCGAGCATCCCGAGTATACAACTATTCTGTCTGGTGTGTTCATGTGGGTACGCAGGCGAGATGGTGCGACTGACAGCACTCTGAAGGGCACACGTATACAGAATCTCGCTTATGGTCTCATTGAAGCGGGGATTCAGCCAGGAGATCGCATAGCATACATCGCCCCGAACACGTGAGTCTCTCATTCACCTTCCCCTCCTTTATGCTTTACGAATGCTCTGTGGCAAGTCCAGCTGTTGCTGGTAGGTCATTTTCTCGAACCTGGTAGACCGACCTAACGTCCTGCTATTCGTTGCGTGTAGAGGCATACCATGGTGTAATCGCGGCGAAGGCTGTTGTATGCCCGATCAACATGCGCCTCACGCATGGCGAAGTCGCATATATCCTCGAACACAGCGGCTCCAAGCTCATCTTCGTAGACCACGAATATGTCGGCCTTGTCAAGGGCGCGAAGGTCCCAGGATCGTCATAAACGACACAGGGAGGGAAGATTGTCCGTACGAGCAGTTCCTGACCGCTGGTCGCAAGTTCAGTGCCGAGCGAGGGTGGGGGGCCTTGAATGGGAACGTAACGAAGACGCGCCTTGTGCGCTCTGTTACACGTGAGTATGCCTTTGCTCGGACCAGGGACGTTGGATGTCTGATGCATGTCATGTGCTTTCGCAGCTCTGGAACGACTGGTCGGGTGAGCCGCGATATGTCACTTTCCCCAAGCTAAATGCTCACCTGCTGATGGCGGCGCAGCCCAAGGGCGTGCTTACAACTCTCCGAGGCGAGTTCTTCCTATCATGACCTTTGGGACGGCGTTGACATTGGTTTAGGTTCATACCTGGCCGCGATCGCCAATGCTTACGAGACGAAGTGAGCTGGATGCCGATTTGGTAAAGGCTGTCATACTGATTGTCATTTCGTAGCATGAGACAAGACTCAACATACCTGTGGTGAGTCCGAAGCGCGGAAAGATTTCCCCATGTCGCTGACTTCGGTGTTCTGACAGGGTACTTCCATGTTCCATGCCAGCGGATGGACGTTCCCTTGGGCGATCACGTTTGCAGCTGCTGCACAGGTCAGTTTACCGCCCCGTGGACAACTCCACTGTTTCAGATGGTGTAACACTTCACTGTGCTTCCTCGTAGATCTGCCTGCGTTCGGTGTCCTACCCGCACATTTGGAACCATTTGTTAACTCCGGAGCGACGCACTACTGCGGCGCTCCGACGGTCCAGGTCTGTGTGTTCCGAGCTCGACTTCTCGGGCACCACGATTATGACGAAGAACGAGGACTGATTGATGGGGCATAGATCGGGCTGTTCAACGCCCCACAAGCAAGACGGCTGAACAAACCGGTATACGCAGTCATCGCTGGCTCGGCACCCACCGCGCACCTCCTCGGTGAGCTTGAGAAGATTAACATCCAGCCTGTCCACGTTTATGGCCTTACGTACGTTTCATAACGGCTGTGGTCTTCTTCTGTCCGTGCTGACGTGTTCATGTTCACCCTTCTCATCATCAACATCAACACAGCGAGGTGAGGACAAACGTGTTTCAGGCTTTCAAGCTTCAGGCCTTGTAACGCACGAACAACGCTGACCCCCGTTTTTCTCCGCCCCAGACCTACGGACCCTTGACGAAATGCTACCCGCAGCCCTCCTGGGCCTCGCTCTCGCTCCAGGAGCGCGCGAAGCTCGTCGCGCGCCAGGGCCTGAGCTTCGCGACCGCCGAAGACGCGCGCGTCGTGTTCCCGACGGACGAAGGCGCGACCGACATCGCTCTCATCGACGTCCCCGTGACGGCCAGACGATGGGCGAGGTCGTCTTCCGCGGGAACATCGTCATGCGCGAGTACTTCCGCGACCCCGCCGCGACCCGCCGCGCGTTCCGCGGCGGGTACTTCCACTCGGGCGACCTCGCCGTCTGGCACCCGGACGGGTACATCGCCGTCATGGACCGCAGCAAGGACATCATCATCTCCGGGGGCGAGGTGCGTCGCGTCTGCGCCGGCGCCGACGTGGCTCCCTAAGGCTGACCCCGTTCGTCTTCGACTTGCAGAACGCGTCGAGTCTCGCGATTGAGCAAGGTGCGCCGCTCTCCCGCCCACCCCTGCGTAGTGTCTTGTGTGCGCGGACCCGACTCGTTGACCCTTGCTAACCCACGCTTCCCCCGCACAGAGCTGTCGACGCACCCCGACGTGCTTGAGGTCTCCGTCGTGGCGCGCGCGCACCCGAAGTGGGGCGAGCGCCCCATGGCCTTCGTCCTCCTCCACCCGGGGCGCGCGGACAAGTGGCGCGGCCGCGAGGCCGAGTTCGAGCGGGACCTGAAGGCGCACGCGCGCAAGACGCTCCCCGGCTTCGCGTGCCCGGAGTGGGTGTCCGTCGTCGAGCAGCTGCCTGTGAGTCCGCCGTCTGTGTCGTGTCGTGTCGTGTCTTGCGGCGGCAGCCTTCATGTTCTTCTGGATCTTCCGCGTTCGTCTTGGTCTTGGCTGGACTGGGGCTGACAAGTTGTACTTCGCAGAAAACGTCGACGGGCAAGATCCAGAAGGTGGAGCTGCGCAAGCTTGTCGCCAAGCTGTAGATACATTCGAAGACAGCACCGCCCTGTTTGAGGGTACAACGGATGGACAAGGGTACGGAGACAGGGGACCAGAAACTAGAGACGGGGGAGCGAAGATGCTTGTAGATGCTAAGCGTACGATCATATTGTATAAGGCCTTATGGATGCGATTGTTTTTATATGCGGAGGTGCAAGAGCATGAGTCTGATGAGTCGCGAGGCGAGAGGTATGCAGAAACAGCGCCGTTCTAAGCACGGGCCGTTCAAGAGACGGATGTATGGGGAGGTGACGGGGAGACGGACGGCGGGGGGATAGGTGATCGCATCAGATATATACAACGGGAGGTGTCGCGTGGAGGACGCAGAGGCCTACCTACCAGGCCTGTCCGCGACGACCGGGATGGCAGGCGTCGCCTTGTTCCGGAGGAGCGCAAGACAGTGCTGGCCACCACAGCTCGCATCGACCGCGGTCCACGAGCCACCCTCCTTGCGGACGACGACCTCTGGCGTGAGCTGCTCGTTCGGGTCGCCCTCGTCCCACCCCAGCCCGAGCTCACCGACGACCTGCCGGCCCCACGTGAGCAGCGCGCCACTGCGGGTGACGGCAAGGTTGTTGTTCGTGCCGCACGCGACATGCACGACCGGGTCGTTCGCGTCCGAAAACGTGACGCGCACGGGCTCGGGCACGCAGTCGTCCCACTGGCGGTCCTGGAGCGCCGGGTCGTTCGCGGCGAGGCCGAGACGGCCCTCGGCGGACATCCCGCACGCATATACGCGGCCGTCGGAGCTGCGGAAGAGGGTGTGGAAGTCGCCGCCGGCGATCTGGACGACGGTCGCGCCCCCGAGATCGACCTTGCCGAGGCCGTGGACGCGCGTCGGAGCGTGGACCTCCTTGTTGATGTTCTTGTCCGCGAGGCCGGTGCCTGTCTGGCCGTACGAGTTCACGCCCCAGCCCCAGACGTCGCCTTCCTCGTCGACGGCGAAGGAGTGGTTGTTGCCGGCGCCGACGAGGACGGCTTTGCGGCTGCGGGTGCCGAGGTGGATCTTCTCAGGCGTGGTGCCTGCGATCTTGCGGCGCTCGATAACGCGCCGACCGAGCTGGCCCTCCTCGCCGGTGCCCATGGTGTAGATGTTGCCCATATCGGTGAGGAGGATGAGGTGGTTGTTGCCGCTCGCGGCGGACACCCACTTCTCGTCCTTGAGCTCGAGAACGGGGACCGGGGTGTACTGCCTTTGGGAGGAGCTTGAGAAGCCAACAATTCCTTCGTTGCCCTGACGCAAGTGTCAGCGATATCATATAGGTGATCATGGCTGGGATTCGAGCCACGCGAAAACCGCAGGGATCGTCCACGCCGTAAACATCGTCGAGCAATGACTTGTGAAATGCTTATGCCTTCGACGAAGTCTGGCCCAACGCGACGGCCCAACTCGCAACGGCTAGAGTAAGAATGAACGAGACGTACCCGGAAAGAACCCCATGCACGAAGCTCGCCCTTGTCGTTAATCGCAACCGAGAAGTTGTCACCCGCCACGATTTGAACGGCACGGAAACCCTCCTCCACAAGAGTGTGGACAGGCACAGGTTTCCAGACAGGCTCTTGGGTCTTCTCGTCAACTTCGATGGCCATTTGATCGTTCTTCGGGTCGGGCATGTTTACGGTAACACGGCCAAGGGCACCGAGATCGTTGGTTCCGCAGGACCAGACCTATGGCCATATCAGTATCCACACGTCATCGAGATGAGTGAAGTCAAAGCGCACCGTGCCCTTCTCGTCCACGAACAGCGTGTGTAGACCACCGGCAGCGATGGCCTCAAGACCTGCCTCATCGCCGCCGAATATTCCGTCCGCTATGCCCTCTGCCACAAACGCATTTTTGCGCGGCTTGGTGATTTCCATGTTGTAATCCATCGCAAGCTGGGCCATCTCTCCAGACCCCCAGCTGAAGAGCTGGAGAGGAGGGCGGTAATGCTGAGGGGCGGCGGGGAGCGCATTGAGGGCCTGTGCGACCTTGCGCGGGCGGGCAGGGGCCTTGCCCTTGTCCGATGTCCTGGATCTCTCTGCCTTGAGCTTGGGCTTCTCTGTTTTAGGGTTATCCGGTTTGGGCTTCTCCGAAGTGAAGGATTTGCTTTTTGCGGGGGCTTTGGGTGCTTTGGCGTCCGCCGCGGGATCGGGTTTGGAGACGTCGACGTTGGAGGGGGCAGCGCGCAGAACGCGCTTCGCGGCAGGTGGTTGGTCGTCGACCTGGCCGTCGGCCCGCGCAGCTGCGCGAGAGCGCGAAGGCGGGGGCTGAGCGTTGCTGGCGGCGCGAGAACGCTTAGGAGGCATGGGGGTGGTGGTGGTAGGGGAGGAAGGGAGAAGAGACTGTGGTCTAACCCATATGTCCGCCACGGCCGAACGGGCTTTCCACAGCCACAACCGAGGCGCGCAATAGGCGCCTATACTCGGAAAAGTTCAACAAAAACGCGTGACGAAGTCGCGTCTCGCCACAGCACGTGAAAAGCATGTGACTAGTGGCTCCTGCTTGGCTTTGTTTGGTCTCCGAACATCCCCAGCCAAACTGGGCCAAACAGCCCGACGCCGACGACGACGACGACGACCACAACGACAACGCCTAGGACCCCCTCCTCAACCCTCCCTCCGCGCTCTGTAGTCCTCCTGGCACGTAACTAAGAGGCAAGATCCGCCCCACTGGCATTGGCATGGCCCAAAGGCGTGCTAGGCACCGCACTGTTTCCTTCCCGGACGCCTCTATTCACTCCCGACGCAAACTTCAGGTCCGACGCGCACCAACAAGTCAACGACGCGTATTCCCCTTCCCCACTTCGTATATTGACACCGAACCTTCCTCCTTCGCGTCTGGCAGATCTTCATCCTCCTCCACTCGCGCTGTACTCGTACCTGTCCACTTCAACCTCCGTCGCCTCCCCTCACGCACATTCTCGGGTCACAAGCAAAGCATGCGCGATGTTTCGAATGGATGCGACGTGTCAATTGGTATGAAGCGCAAGCGAGCGGTCAGCGGGGGCGAGAACACGGCCGGCTCAAGAGGCGCCCGCAGCGGCGCCAAGCGGCTGAAGGCGACGGTCGAGTCTGATGATGAAGAACTGCCGAACGAGATGGAAGTGGACGATGAGCAGAGCTGGGACACGTCGGAGGAGTCTGGATCGGAAGATGGGCTGGATTCATGTACGCTTTCATTTCCCTGTTATCACTTTCCTTGCCCACATATATTGCAGCCGATAACTACCTCATCGAAGAAGCCCCTTCCCAGCGTCTTCTCCGTCTACGCAAAGATGAGCTCGTCCGCCTCTATGGCGCAGCCGGTCTCGCCGACGACCCCGACGTTCTGACCAAGAGCGACATCGTCGAGGCCATCCTAGCCGCCCGTGACGATGTGGCTGACCTCCCCCCATCTTCCCCTGGCACTCACGACAGTGGCTCCAGCGATTACTCCTCAGATGGTGGCAATGTCGCTGGCGGTGAAGAAACCGACATCGCACGTCGGTTCCGGAACGGAAACCTGCACAGGAGGGCTACGGTGAACGAACTTGGCCGTCCAGTGCGCAAGCACATGCCGGATCGAAGTCTCTCTCTGGGCCACCTTCACCGCGGTGCTGGCGACTCATCGCCCACTAACGGAAGGCGCAAACGGGGAGCATCTGATACATTCACCGACCAGTCCAATGGTGTTTCCACTAGGAGGTACGTAATACTGCTCCCCGCTCGCCACTCTTGCTCAATATACACCAGTCGCGCCAACAGCAACGTTAGCTCAAGCAGATCCTCCCCGAGTTTTTCCAATGTTGCCTCCATGCTTCCCTCCCCTCCCATCACTCGTCTTCGCACTCGCAAGGCCTCGGGCGAGGTCAACCCTAATCCCAGCTCATCGGGCGCCAACAAGGGCAAGGCTAAAGCTAAGCATGTCGAGTTCAGCACCTCCGTGGAGGTCAACCGTCTACCTTCAACATACATCGACCCTGACGAGAGTGACCTTACCGACCTCACCGAAGTCGAGAACTCGCTCAACCAAGCGAAGCCCAGCCCTCGTCGTCTCCGCAGCAAGAGCTCAACGGTCAAACTCGCTCAACAGAGACGAAGGTCGGAGGATGTGGCGGAGTCGAGTCGACGCGTCGTTCCCGCACGCAAGACCAAAGGCAAGGCGGACGTCTTTACCGAGGGGACAGACGAGGAAGACGAGGAACATGAAGAGGACGAACTTGTCTCAGATGAAGGCGAAGGCGAGATGGACGAGGTGCAAGACACATCAGCACAGGCCACTCCGAAAGCAAAGGCGCCTTCATATGGGCGTCGTACCCCAGTACGGAACCGCCTTCGAGCCCGCCACCTCCAGACGCATACCCCTCCCAGCGATGGCGACGACGAAGGAAGCGAAGAGGAAGGCACGGTTGTCGCTGGTGAAGAAGGCGATGATGAAGGCAGTGACGAGTGCGAGGAGGAGGCTGTCAAGCCGCGCAAGCTGCGCAATGGCAAGGTCGTTGGCGAAGGTGAAGTGGAAGACGATGAGGAGACTGTTGGGGAAGAGGACGAGGACGAGGAGGTCGATGAAGACGAGGATGAGGATGACAGTGAGACGGTTGATAGCGAGTCTACCACCTCGACTGTAGAGGAAGCTGAAGAGGTCGAAGCCGAAGAGGTTATGGATGATGAAGGTCAGCCTCCTTTCGGCTCATAGATGTTCTTCTCTGACCATCCACAGTCGATCTCACCCTCGCTACTGCGAAGACGCTCGTACGCCTTCGAAGGGATGACCTTGTGCGCTTATGTGATGCGCGCGATATCGATGCCAGTGGCACGAAACCTCAACTCGCCGAAGCCCTCGTACAGTGGCGCGACAAGCACTGCAGCGAGACGGCCTCATCTGCCCCTTCATCAACCGGTACCGCTCGACCTCCGTCCACCGCGCGTCAACCCCCTCGTCGCCGGAAGACTCGTTCAAACTCCGATGGCACCACACCACCAGTGCTGCTACGATCGCATGTGCATATGGATGAACCCCGGACCCCTCCCATCTCTAGTCGTCGCGATGCTGAAGGCGAGCTCGAGCTCGACTTGGAGAGCCTCGGCTTGGATGACCGCGAGATCCCGCCCGAGAAGCTCACTAAGCTGGAGAAGATCGGTAGCGGTGGTTTCAAGGACGTTTTCATCGGCAAGTTTAAAGGACGCCGTGTTGCGATCGCCGAGTTCCGTGGCACGCTCAGCCAGAGTACGTCTTTCAATTGGCCGTGGCGTCTTTCACCTTATTTATGGATGTGTTTAGTGGACGTCAAGGAGCTGAAGCTGCTTGGGGACTTCGACCATCCTAACATTGTTCGCTTCGTACGTGACTGATCACTCATATATTTCCGCGTCCTAATTGTTTTGCAGCTGGGCGTCAGTATCCCGGAGAACACTCGCGATACGCCGGTGATGATCGTTAGCGAGCTCTGTTCCAACGGCGATCTCTTCGATTACATCCGAAACGTCAACCCGCCGTCCCTGTACCGCGTGGTATGTCCTATTCCCGGTCCACGTTCTACATGTTGTTAACCCTCACTGTAGCTTTCCATCATGCTCGACATCGCCCATGGCCTCGAATATCTGCATACGCGCAAACCCTCTGTCATTCACCGCGACTGCAAGTCTTCAAACATCCTCGTTACATCGAAAGGGATTGCCAAGATCACCGACTTCGGTCTGGCCAAGGTCAAGCAGTCCACCCGCTCTATGGTCCGCAGCTTGGTCGGCACCGTCAACTGGCAAGCGCCGGAACTGTGGCACCCTCACCCCAAGTACAACCATAAGGTTGACGTATTTTCTCTCGCCATGGTGTTCTGGGAGGTGCTCCAGTGGCACATCCCGAACAAGAAGTTCCCTTGGGAGGGCATGAACGAGCATGCCATTTACGATGCTGTTGGTGCTAAGCGCCAAAGGTATGTTCCAACAGTCGTCGTCGTTGGCTCATCTAACTCTCTGGTCTTAGACCCTCCATCGCCGGACTCCGCAAGCAATGGTGCCCCGAGATCGTCGACCTCATCGAGAACATGTGGGCACAAGATCCCGCGGATCGGCCCACCATGTCTGGAGTGGTCGAAGAACTCTCGAGCATCGTCCGCCAGTATCGTTAGTCTCGCAAAACGCCCCGTATCTGGGCCTCGACCTCTCAGCGCCTTTTCGTTCCCTCAGACTTTACAAGCAAGTTAAAGAGTAAGCTACCCACACGCACTACTACTACCCTGCCCACGCGGGCATATGCACTTGGACTCTGGTATAACCCTCCACGCGCAGCCGTTTATAGGTAGATTCGCATTTCACACTTGACCCCGCCCGCCGCGCCTCATTACCATGCTGTTGGGGGCCGCTGCTGTCGTTTTGTACGGAGTTTGCTTCTGGTTGTATAGCATTATGTTCCCGTGCTGGAAGGTCGTCATTCCCCCCTCACATCTCTCGTCTGCCCCAAGCCACCTACCTATCTCTATCACTAGTTGCATATGTCTTAAACCAAGCATCATTGTATCCTAGTCAACCCCCGCAATGCACCATGTCGCTCAACTGTAACCGTTCCGCGTGTTCGCGAGCTCGTGCGCGCCCCTCATCAAAGTAGCCAGATTCGAGGCTTCGGCGACGTGAAGAGTCGATCGCGAGTATTGGGCGATGGTGTCGCTTTGTAGGATGAAACAACTTGCTCGACGAGCGGTGCATCCATTGACTTGGGGGGCCCGGGGGGGGGGGGGGGGGGGGGGGGCCACGACCACCCCGCGCCCGACTAAGCACGCCAAAGTGACCCTCTCAGATTCAAATAAGTTATTCCCACCGCTGTCGCCGGCATCTCAAGATCTCACACTCGCCATCAAGCAATATGCCGTTGACCCGTCCTGGGGGGACAAGGTTTAAGTATACCGTACCGGGCCGCGATTCGTGAGCCGAATCGACGTCCTAATCATCCCATTGGGAATGGCGCGAGCCACGCCCAAAAGGAGAACAAGGCTCTGGAGCTCGGTGCGTTCCAGATGTTTGCGAACATGACGGGCAAATCGGAGCGCCCTTTCGACTGGTTCGATCCCGTGCACGCGAATGGCGAATCGTAGGGGCCAGAGAGGGGGTTGGTCGAGATCAGATATCTCGGACGCTGAGAGCCAGCGCGCCGACTCGTGCCTGGCATGCGCTCGTGGCTGACGCTCTGGTGGCCTCGCGGCTGTCGGACGTTCACTCCGAGCGAGCGCACAGAGGATCCGCGATGTCCTGTATCGTACTACTGTGTGCCCGGAGCTTTCGTGTGCCCGACTCACTGACCCTCTTCCCATCTCTCCTGACGTGCATAACGTCTAGTGCGCAAAAATGCGCCGGTGGTGTCCAGGGAAGCTGCATGATTACGTGAAGTGTAGGCTAATAATGTCGTATGTGCATATACAAACTAAGTGTGTTCTACGAGTCAAGTCCTTGAGCCGGTCGGACATATAGACACTTGGAAGCATGCGGGCTTCATCGTGCACGCATCACTGACAAAGCGGGTCTCTGTCAGCGACATCGGAGTGCGCAGAAGATCGCAACGGACTCACCAAGGAGGTCGGCTGGAACGGCACCGTCACCGCCGTGTCAGCCGCTCCCACATCGCGCACATTCCCCAGCGCAGCCCAGGACCCCGCCCGGCGCAACCTGAGCGCGCGGGGCACCGCGTCGTCCTCCGCGTCCATCGCGACGTCCAGGTCGAAGTCGAAGCCGATCCACGAGCCTCCCCGCGCCTTTCCCTTTCCCTTTCCCTTCCCTACCGCGCCGCCGCCACCGCGGCGGTCGTCCGCGATGTCCAGCATCTCCATATCCTCGTCGAGCCTCCCAAGCGTCTGCGCGACCCAGGCGGGGGCAACGGTCGCGCCAGCGAGCACGTCCACCGGACCGCGCACGGTGGGGGAGAACAGCAGCGGCCGGCTCACGAGCGCGACGGACGCGTCCTCCTGCGACGCGGCGGCGGCGGCGGCCTTCGCCGCCGCCTTGCGCTTGCAGATGCCGCACGGGCAGCCGTCCTCCGCCTCGACGCCGACGGCCTCCGCGCCGACGTTGGGCGCGGTCCGCGCACGGTCTTCGTAGCCGTAGACGCGCCGCACCTCCAGCTCCACCGTGCTCTCGAGCCGGAGCGAACGGAGCGTGTGCGTCGGGTCGTCGTCGTCGTCCGTGCCGAGCGTCAGCCCGGAGTTCACGGGCGACTCCGCGTCCGCTGCGAGTTCCGCCGTCAGCCTCGACTCGCCCGAGCACGCACACGTGCACACTCGCAGCCTGGCGGGGGCGCACCTTGGATCACCCTGCGCAAGCCGTCCGGCCTCGCCGCCGCGCGCCGCTTCCCCTTCAAGTCGGTGCCCACCTCCAGAGGGGCGGCCGCGTCCTCGCTCCACATGCTGCCTTCAGAAGATTCGTCCGAGAACTGCGGGGCCGGGTCAGCCGCGCCGCTCGCCGCTCGCCACCCACGGAACGGAAGAGAACGCGCGCGCGCACCTCCTCGAGATCCCACACCGCCGGCCTGAGCCCCATACCGACCTCGTGCTCGTGCTCCTCTTTCCTGCACGCGCGCCTCGGGGCGCGTTCTTCGTCCGTGCGCCGCCTCTTCAGAGAGGCCCGGTGCCGGCAGTGCGGCTTCGGCTTCGAGCTGCGCGCGTTCGCGTGCGCCGGGTGGTCGGCCGGGGGGTCGTTTGCGGACGGCTCGCGCTGTGCGATCGGGCGTCCCGGGTCGGGCGCGAGAGGCCCAAAGAGCGCGGTGTCCGGCGGTGGTGGGGTGGACCCCGTTGGGAAAGGCGGCGGTGGCGGGGCGGGCGAGCGGGAGCGGGAGAGGGAGAGGGACGCGGAGGTGCGGCGCACCTTCGCCTCGATGCCCGTTCCCGTTCCCGCCCCCTTTCCTTGCCGCTCCGAAGGCGCACCGCCGCCGTCGTCCGTCGGGTCGTCACAGCCAAAGTCCAAGGCGAAGTGGACCGCTTTGCGCTTTGGCGGGCGCGCGACCGAAGGGGTGGCAAGCTCCCGCTTTGTGCGCTCGTCGAGCGCGTCCGCCGCGACCGTGGGGATCTCCGTCGTTGCGGGCTTCCTGGTCCAGTCCGTGCACGCGTCGTCGATCATCCTAGCAATCGCGAGATCCACAGTGGGAGGTGGGGGACAGAGGTGGGGGACGTCGACGGTGGTGACAGTGGTCAGCCTCGGGCAAGCCGCCACTGGGTGCTTTATACGACCGGGTTGGTGCGTGGACCGCGGGCTATGGAGGCTTGCGTTCTCCGCGGAGGCGGGCCCGGCGCCACGGGCGTGTTTAAAACGCTATTGTCCCTCGAGGCTTGCGCCGTCCTCCGCCTCGCGGCGCGGGCGTCTCTGGAGTCCACAATCGGCGCACAATAGGAGGTTTGAACGACGAGCGAGGAGCGTAGGCTCAATGCCGGGATGCTTACCTCGGGTTTCGATGAGTTAGTGGCCCGCCAAAGCGCATGGGTTCTCGGGCGTGGGGGGCTCGTACGTTGTGGACGATCGCTGTCGCCTCCTGCCTGAGTGGCCAGCCGCTTCAGGGTAGGTCAGCCACCACAAGTTAAGCGCCTATTGCCCTCCCTTTCGTTGGTTCGTTGTGTAACGAATTCAGCGGACCACTTTTCGGAAGACACCTACATATGCGTTCAAGTACCAACTGGTTTGAGGGTATACTGGGCGAACCGCGCTGTGGCCTCGGGGAACTCATCGAGACACACCACCGACTTTGGAAGCCCATCCCGAACATACCACTGGTTAACTGTTACGTACTCTAGTGCAGCACCAGCTGGGCTCGGATGCACCGACGCATTGCCCTCTCACGCGATCACACAGGAGGAACCGCGCAGCCGCGCTCGAACAAGCCTCCCTGTCAGCCAATGACGCTCGCCAGAGCCTCTAGAGAATGAGAATTAGGTGCGGCAGAAAACGAGGCCTATCGTACAGCGAGACGAGCGGGGCTCGGCAAAAGCGGAACGCGGGGGGCGGGTCGTGCGTGCGTGCGGGTCGTCGAGCGTAGTTCCGGGTCGGGTCTAGAACTTGGGCAGAGCAGCAAAATAAAAGCAAAAGCGAGGAGAGCAGCGTTGAAGCCGAGCCGAGCCGAGGTATCAGGTATCATCCGATGCGCGAACCAAAACCAGCCCCCACCCCTCCCTCTCCCCCTCCTCCCAACACGGTCCCCACCTAGAGCACGTACCGGAACTCGCGGTTCTGGCCGTCGGTCAGGTCGAGGAACGCGCGGTCGACCTTCCGCTCCACCGCGTGCCCGTCCGCGTCCGTCGTGGTGATGTACACCTCATCGCTCTCCGCAGCGGGGCCCTCGCGCTCGCGCCGCGCGTTCTCGCGCGCGAGGTGCACGCGCTGGGCGAGCAGGAGGAGCGCGGAGGCGGCCCAGCACGCGGAGAGGATCGCCCACGGGATGTGGTTCCGGGGCTGGTAGGCCTTCTTCCAGTACTGCGGCCCGGCGGAGTTGCCGACCGCGTAGCCGATCATGACGATCGCGTTCGTGGTGAGGCCTGGGTGCGGGTGCGGGGTGAGCAGAGAAATGGGTTAGGCGAGAGAGAGGGGGAGAGGGAAAGAGGGACGGACGTTTTGTGTGGCCGGCGGTGGTTGAGCCGACCCAGGCGAGCATGACGACGAAGGGGGCGATGGAGGTGATCGAGATCCAGTAGGAGAACAGGAGGCCGACGCGGGTCGAGGACGGGAGGGTGTTGACGAGGATCGAGCCGAGGATGGCGACGGCGTAGGCGATGATGCCCGACCACGCGCGCCCGTTCTTCCAGTACGCCGCGGAGGTGACGGTGCAGAAGATGACGATGACTGCACGGTCGCTGTGAGCATGGGGAACGGGAGAGGGAGAGAGGGAGAGGGACGGGACGCACTCTCGACCACGCCGTCGACACAGCCGATGAGTGTCGTCTGGAGCGGCGTGAAGCCAAAGCCTGCGACGATGATCTGGCGCTGGTTCGAGAGCGAGTTCGTGACGTTCCTGCACCCGAGCACGCGCGTGGGTCAGCGGCAGGCGCATGCATCAGGCGAGAGACGGCGCAGCTCACGAGATCGCGGCGAAGAAAAACCAGATCCACGTCTTCGGGTCCCGCAGTGTTTCGATGAACCTGGACGGCCGCCGTCAGCACTCAGCCTCGCGCGCGTCGATGGGGGGCACTCACTGGTCCCGCTTGAAGTGCTTGTTCTCGACCCCGGCCTGGTTGACCTTGATGCGCTCGACGGCAATGACGCGCTCCTCGGGCGTGAGGAACCACGCCGTCGCGGGCGAGTCCGGGAACATGAACCTGCCCGCGCCCAGCGCCTGTCAGCATGCGTGCGCAGGGAAGCCAGCGGCGGGGACGGACCAGAATACGACCGCGGTGACGAGGGTGATGATCCCGGTGATGATCATGAGCCTGCGCCGCGTATCCGTCAGCGTTCACGCTCGCGAGCACGGGGACGCGCGCGGGGCACACGCACCACTGCCAGGCCTGGAGGACGTCGTTGTGGATGTGGAGCGTGCCGTACGCGACGAGCCCGAGCAGGATGATCGCCGCGCCGTTCATGAGGACTGCGGTGGGCCGTCAGCTGCGTCGGCGCGTGGAGGACGAGGGGGACGGCGCCGCTTACACCAGTAGCCCACCCGCTGCGTCTGCTCCTGGCGCGTGTAGAACATCGAGGTCACGATCATGAACCCGGGCGTGATGGCGCCCTCGCATATGCCGAGGAAGGCGCGGCACGCGAAGAACTCGCCAAAGTTCCTTGCCGCGGCGTGGCAGAGGAGCGCGACGGCCCAGACGAAGATGTTGAAGCTGTGAGGGACGGCGCGTTAGCGTGCGGGGCCCTCGTACAGGCTGCCGTGGGGATTGCAATTCGGGGTGGAGAGGTGAAATCCGAGCGCGCATGACAAACCGCGAAGGGAGGCACAGAGCAAATTGAAAAAGGGCGTACCTCATCCATTTACCAACGGGGAGGTACTGCAGCGCCAGGTTTTGCGGCCACTCGAAGGCGAGGAAGAAGAGGTAGAAGACGGTGCTGAGCCAGTTGAATTGGTTCTGGTCGATGTAGTGTTTCGGGCCGTTCCTGTCGACCCACCGCGGTCAGTAATTTCGCGCTCCAGGAGGGAGGAGTGGTACGCACAGAAGGCCAAGGACGGCAGACTGGCCGAGGGTGGTTTTGTCGGCGAACTGCATCCTGCGAACGCACACGGGGAGTGGGTCGGGATTGCACAGACGACTATGAGGGAGAATACGAACATGTAGAGGACTGCGTCCGCCGCGTCAGCCAAGGAGAACACCGCGACAGGCGAGGAGGTACTCACTGCACATGAGCGGCATGAGGTGCAAGTCGATCTTCCGCCTGCGAGCGCATGATGCCGGGCCCGTCAACCTCTGTCGTCCTCCTTCGACGGGCGCAGAAGAGGAAGGAGACGCACCTGACGCGCGCAGCCTCGGCGGGGTCGAGGACAAAGTCCTTGCCAGCGGTGAGGGCGGCCGCGGTGTCGAGGTCGGCGGCGAGGACATGGTGGGAGTGGGGTGCCTTCTCGTCGTGGGTGCTGCGCTTCTCGAGGGAAGAGTTGGACTCCATCTCTGCGCTCATCGGGAGGAGAGCGGGTGGGAAGGGGCTCGGGAGGAGGGTGGTCAGCTCAGGCAGGCAGACCGGGGACGGGAGCGCGCGAGGCGGGAGCGGGGGCGGGGGCGGGAGGGAAGCGCGGACGGGGCGCGCGGGAGAGGGGGGCGCGATGTTATATCGGCGGAGAGACGGGTGGGCGGAGGAGCGTCTGGTGCAGGGTCATACGCGCGAGGGCGGACAGGCTGATTGAACGCATTTCCGCGCGCGGGCGTTCGTGGTGGAGAGGGAAGAGGGACGCGGATATCGATGCTGTGTCCGCTCCTTCGCGCGACTCTCCTCCGGGGACCGCCCCGCCGGGTCTTGTCTGCTCATCGCACCGCCCGCGCTCTCGCCGAAATGACGGTGGCTGGAGCTAGTTGGGACAAGGCTGTCTCCTGTCCGTGGCCTCGGTCCTGCACGAATTGATCTCCAGCGCGGGCGGGGGCGGTATATGCAAATTCTGCGTCCAGGCGTAATTGTCATGCTCCGCGGGGCATCACTCGCCAAAGCTCTGTGCTGAGCGTACTGCTCAACGTCAACCTCTGCCAGCCTCCCTTGCTCAACAGCCGGCGGGGTGCGGGACACCTTCACGGAAGCATCTTCCCAGCCACGCGCAGGCTGTCAGTCTGTTGTCGGGGAGGCTGGATGGACGCCCTCCGAATTTGTTGTGGCTTTCCGATCAGCCGTTCCCCCAGCTGCGCGGCGCCCAGTCTCCAGGAACTTCTAGCCCCGTTGCCCGACTGAACAGGTTTCCAACATGCCGAAAACTTGACGAGGATTGCCCTGCCGGCATCAGCGGCCAGCCCCGCAAGACGAATGCTCTCTCAGGCCTTCAGACCTTCAGGCACGACGCGATAAGTTCTTCAAACTGGGCAGCCCGATGCTCTATACCAAAGTACAAGGGCGTACGTATGTATGCACACAGACATGCGTCTCCCTTACAGCCGCCGCAGCCCCTTGACCTCCCTCCCCACTCTCCGCACACGTGTACACCACCTACTCGCACCCGCCCACAATTCGCAGCTTCGCGGGCCGCCGGTGGTCGATCAGCTCGTTCGCCGCCGTCATCCTCCTCACGCGCCCACAGCGGCGCGAGCTCGCGAGCCTTCCGCCATCCCGCGCAGCCGCGTTCTCGAGCACTCGAACCCGCGTCCGCGCCCCCCGCCCGGCGCCCCCGCACCACTTTCGGCCGCGCGGGGTCGGTTTCAGGGTGCGGACGCGGTCGCGCCCCGACCGCCCTCGGAGGCTGCGCGCGGCGTGGTGGCCAATCGCGGGGCGGGGTCGCGCGTGCGTGGCGAGGCTTCTGTCCAGCGTCGAGCCTCGACTGTGGTGAAGGCAGCCGTGCGTGCCTGGGACGGCTGTCCGCGATCGGCCGACATCGCGTCGCGTCACGGGCGTGCGCAGATGTCGATGAATCGATGACGGTGTGTGGACGCCGGAGGAGGAGGAGGACGGACGGCGGCGTTGGCCTCTGCGCACATGCAGGAGCTCCTCGTTGGCGCCGGAAGGCGTCGGCTCGGGGACAGCATCTAACGAGCACTAGGTTTGCTTCGGTACTTCGACGCGCGATGCTGTGTGCAACCTTCAAGCTCAAGCTTCAAAGCTTCGAGTGTATGCACCCCCGGCTCCGAATCGCGAACGCGCTCTCCGTCTTGCAAACTCCGTCGTGGCGGGTTGACACCACCAGGCTGACTGCGCCCCGCGTCCGTACGCGGAGCGGGCCACGTACCTCCCCACACGCAAGAGCCGAGCCGGACGGTCGCGCTCGGTCGACGCGCTCCGAACGGTCTTCGAATAGTCCGGCGTGTATACGTACAGTCCTACAACCGCGCGCCTTTGTGCAGTGCACTTGAGGCTTGCTATAGAGCTTGAGCACTGCGCCGTCGATCGCACGATCGGTGGCAATGCCCACCGCCGCAGATCGAGCAACCCCCGAGGCACGAGGCTCGCAGCCTCCCGCGCCTCCCTGTGTGTGACGGGCGTCATGAATGGGAACGACGCGAGGTTGTGGTCGAACAGCGCGGGGAGGAGGAGGGACCGAGTCCCGACCGAGGACTGCGATTAATGTGCATTGTGAAGCAAGTTGGGAACGCGGGCAGCCTCGCGGAGGCGCGGTCGCGGCGGAGCTTTCGCTGGCCACGGGATGTCGGTTTTTACGTCCGTGAAGGTGCTCAGCAGGAGGTTACACCGGAAAGACAGGGGCGCATATAAGGGCTCAACGCAGTGCACCAGCGCGAGCCTAGGGGCCATCTATGTCGGTCACGGACGGGCGCGGCGAAGATCACCGGTCCTGTGCGTGCCTCCGTTCGTGCTCGCGAAGAAGTCCCACCAATCGTACGGGCGATTGGTTCCGCGAGCGGGTTGACGTAAGCGAAGGCGAAAACCAGGAGTTGTGAACACGCCAGGACGACGCACTTGAGCTCTGCAGTCTTCGAAAGGTGCACCGGATTTTTGGTCCAGTAGCCAGTAGTGAGGATGGGTATGGAGACAGAGGTCGAGGGCGGACGTGGAGGCAGTCGGCGTGGCGCCATCGATTTGTTCGAAATGCGACCTGGGGGTTTCCAGTGCAGTAGGGGAGTCACCAGGAACCTAGCTGCCTCTGCCTTTTTCAACCCGTTCCCACGCTTTGCTCCCGCCCCTCAACAAGCGCCTACGCTTGTGAAGTCAACTTTCATGTTAAAACTCAGTACCTCCTGCGCTCTTCTCCGTATGTCTGTCTCGAGCCCTGGTAGTTCGCCTTCCTTAGAAACAACACATAGTCTTGTGGCCCTCGGAAATCACTGGTCAAAAAATTGCGTGTCAATTGGGGGCCACACTCGTCGGAAATTAGGTGAGACTTCGTGGCACCCTTCTTACCGGTATTTATTAACCAGTACTTATACCCCCCATTTTTAGGACATAGCAGATGCTCTCAGCCGTGGCGGTTCTTGCTCCTGCTCAACGGTTTGCTCGGTTGGCATACTAGTTAGAGTCGGGCGCCGCTCCTTAGACAGACAAGTTCCCCTCATGACTACTAGCTCTACCCGGTCCCACAACCTAGGTCATCCATCGGTCTCCCACATCATGACCGCCACATAAACGTAAGCCCTGCCCCTGCGTCCCGCTCGTCACCCCCAACTGGCCAAGGTCTGGGGCGGGTCCAACTTCCTTGTCCCCCGAAATCGAAATGACACAGTTCTCGGCCACTCTCAGCCGCCGCCCCGGTGCGGCATTTTCGCTCCAGGTGTATGTGTTCGGCACCCTTCCCGTGCTCCGGCCGCTCATTCGATTCCACAGCTTCACGCATGCTATTGAAACGCATAGATTTCATTCAGAAGGTAGTGTTGCGACCTTCAATGGACGCCATGCCACTTTCTTTTATATGCTGTCTTTACATATGTGAGGTGCGTGGCGAATCGTGGGTCGCCTTTCAGCAGTGGTCACGAAAAATTGGCAGACTTAGACGTTTGTTACGATCTCAGTCCGCGGAAGGCGGGATGAGGGTCTGCAAGATCGCCCTGTTCACGTATGTTCCACAAGCTTTTTAATAAGAATCCATTCATTCGCTTCACCGGTGTTTCAACTGATTCTAACCGCAGAACATCTCTTCGTGTCGTGAAATAACGCGCTTCCTTGAGATATAGTCCGTGAAGTCCAAAGTCCAGTGTAACTATCCCTGTTCAAGCGCAAGAGCCGACATAATCCCGACGATTCCGGAATACTGCCACTCAGCTCTCGAGGATGGTGAACGCAGGGCTGACGTTGCCGGAGTCGCCGAGCACTGCGAAGCGCAAGCGTCAGTAAGCAGTCCAACCGCCAGCAACGTCACACTTCTATACTCACAGACAACCTCGTAGTCGTCGCGAGTCTGCACCCAAGGCACCGTGATCTCGACGTGGCCCGCGTGGAGGTCGAAGTTCTCGGCCAAGATCACTGCAGCGACCAGTCGCGTCAGCGCGCTGAGAACGCTCCCACTCCGACGCGACGCTCACCGGGCATCGGGGTACCGGTGAGACGGAGCAGGATGGTCGCGCCGTTGCTGACGCTCGCGGGCGGGTTCGAAGCGTCCCTGTCGGTGTCCCGGAGTTCGCCCGGTCAGCTGCGACTCTGCCTCGAAGTGCGGGGGAGGAACGCACCAGGTCACGTTGTGGCGCTCGCCGCTGATCCACGCCGTGCCGCTGTGGGGGTCGAGCACGGGAGGGCTCCAGATGTCGCGTTTCTCGGCCGCCGGGGTGGCGGACGAGCCCTGGGCGGCGAGCATCGTAACGAAGACGGAGAGGACGAGCTTCGTGAAAGAGAACATGATGGTGGATTGGGTGGAAAGTGTGTGAGTCGTGTAGAGGAGTAAACGCGGGCTGAAGGAGGCTGAAGGAGCTGACTGAGGTTCCAAGGCGCAAGGCGCAACAACTTATATACCTTTCGTCGCTAGCGAAGTCCGGATACTGCAGAGACCCGCTCAAGTCCGTTCACCGTCAGGCATTGATACCGAGGTGCGGCTTTCCCTGACCATGTCACAGAATACTGATGCCATGCGATGTCACTCGTCCTTGTGCATAGCTCGCAGCACGTTTAGAACAATTTGGTCAGACTTTTGACGTAGGATCCGCAGTGCGCACGCCGGTCATCTCGTCCCGCACTACCTAATCCTAGCCGCAAGCTCCGTGAGCAAACCTCGGCTGGAATGTCCGATCCATCCAACTCACCCGGTCATACCTCAATGCCCGGGCCAAAAAGGGAGAAGCCTTGGGTCCACAGCAACCGTCACGACGGCCGTTTATCCCCGATGGTCGTGTGTGGCGCGGAGTTCACCATGGTGTCGGTGTTGAACACTCAGATAGACATTCGAACACCTTCTGGAGATAATACGACGATGCCACTCATCATGATTTTGTTCGGTTCAAGTTCCAGGTAGTAATATACTCCTCGTGAGATTCCCCATCGCTGGGGATTGCCGCCATTCCTCAGTAAGAAAATACACTTTCTCAAAGAGTGTGACTGCGACTGCCCGCCGCCCGGCGATGCGGCGTCCGTGTGCAAAAACATTCCACGTGGACTTTGTGTACGTGTACGATGTCCACTTGCTCTCCTACTCGGATGATTTCCAACCCCCGAGCCGGCTTCTCGGATGCTTTCCATGTTTTGGCGCAACTTGAGTCCTCGAAAGTTGACGCCCTATTATTCGGAGTGCGCATTCAAGCTGAGCTTGGAGATCGGATCGGAGAACAGACGCAGAGCACCACTTCCGCGCGGAGTCTCAATGTGAAGTTAGACGCTAATGCCGGCGTTTGCGCGTGCATCCCCCCTTAATCACTGTCTACGCAGTGCCACATCTTTTTCCGACGAAGCCGTTCGACGCGCCGTGCAATTCGTGTCTCTCGTCGTCGGTTCTCGTTAATATGCTCACCCGTGAGTTATAGAAACCCTGCCCACCTATATCGCTTATCCATCACCATGTACTTGCAGGACACGCCACGCGTGGCACGCTCTCATTAACACGCTACATACCCATTGAGGTCGTAGAAACGGTGATAGACGAACTCGGTGCACAGGAGGACCTCCGCGCTCTGTCGTTATGCGCGCGCGTATGCAGTACCTGGCTCCCCCGAAGCCGATTCCACTTTTGGCGCAAGGTCTTGGTCACTAGTCGAAAAAAGCTCTGGGCGATTCTTAGGGCGCTGGGGCACGCCGAGGACATCAACCCGTTGGTACAGGTCCTTCGACTGCAGAGTCAGGATTCCGGTTACGTGTCCCCGGCTTCGACGACTGGTGCTGACGACTCGTTCATCTTGCTCGCCATGGACGAGCTCCTCCGCCGCCTCCCCAACCTCAACACCTTGGAGATCGTCGCACGGGACGAACATCTGGACTTGACTTCCCCAGATGTATTGATCAGCTTCTTCGAGTGTCATTCTCTCAGGACGCTCGTTCTCGAAGAGTGCCGTATCCCCTCTTCTGCGTGTTTGCATCAAATGCTCCGTTCATTGCCTGCCCTACGGGAAGTGCGACTTTGCGAGGTGGATTTCTGGGAAGGACCAGGAGAGACCCCTCTGGACTATAGCAATCTACGCTTGCAGAAACTCACTTTGGTAAGGTCGTCGACGCTATCCGGAGCTCCGGAGTCCGCGTCATGGCTGACATGTTATCGGGCAGCATTCTTCCGCCAACCCGCCCCCATTACTCGAGGGAATCCTCAATGGCAGCGCAACTACGCTGACAGACCTTGATATTAGCTGCCAGTCATTGTTCGAAACAGGTGAGAATCCCTCCCGGTTTCGATCGCGGCCAATTTAGCAGCCAGCTGATGAAGCTCCATTCGAACACGGGACTAGGTACTGTCATGGATCTTCCGCGCCTCCTCCATCTGATGGTGAAGATCGATTTGGATGACGAAGACATCTTCCGGGAATGGGATCCCGAACAGTTACATCCAACCAACAGCAGACTTCCACCGTCATTACGCTCCTTGAACATCACGCTACACAGCGGCGCTGTTTCTTGGTTCGGTGTCGATCTCAATGAGAGGCTCAAGCAAGAGATCTCCGCCTTCACGCGACTAGTGCAAGAGCACGGCATTCTCAGGACGAGCGGGATCAAGTGCATCTTGGAGGACGTGCACGAAAATCTTCGCGACAGATGGCTCGCATCATTGGAGAAAGTGTTCTCAGTCTTGCATGGTCAACATCTCCTGCAAATAGAATTCCGCCGAATTTCTCGTTCGTCCATCTCTTTAGCTCACGCATGCCACGGCTCCCCGTTGACGTTCTCCCTCTCTCGTTGCAGCGCGGGATATGGCGACCTATGGTCACATCAGTCCTGCCATACACATGGCCTTCGCGGAGAATAACCAGTGGGCGGCTAGCTATGCGAAATGGGGCTTCCCTGGAGCCGGCTCAGTGATCATCTGGGATGTTACTTCCGGAAAACCAGCACTGGAGCAGTGGGACTACCCAGTCGCCCAGTTAAGTCGCGAAGAACCGCACCCACTCGTTTTCTCCCCTTCAAACACCCTCCTCGCGTATTGCACACGCCATCTCCAGAAGATCTTCCGCTTGCAAGAGGCCGAAGAAGGCACAGGAACTCACCGCCGTCAGTGGCAAGAGCTGGGGGGTATCGATTTTAGAAGCCGGATCGTCCGCGCCGCCGCATGGACCCCGGACAGCAAACAGATCGTCTTCCTGGTGGACGCTGGCGCCGTCGACATTTGGGATGCCGAGACTCTCACGCACACTCGCACACTCCTTTGCCCCTTCCCGTTTGTAGGCAACGACGATGAGTTGATCGGGGTCACCGCGGCAAGCCTCTCGGTGTCTGCCGACGGCCAGTTCGCTCTCTGCTACATAGACAAGTCCTACAATTTCGGACCCGTTCACAGCGAACACGTCTGCGTCTGGGACCTGGTTTCCTGCACGTGCTCTCTCCGCTTTCCCGCCCTCGCACAAGTCCGTTCCCCCGAGCAGGACCGTATCAGCGAAGTTTCGTTCCGCCCCCCACTCGAGGACGCGGCAGACCCCCGCCCTGGCCACTGGGACGTGCTCGCGCACTCGGCCAACGGCAAACTATTCCTCGACACCGCGGCGCAACACGTGGGCAACGACGGCGGCCCCTCAGTACCCCTCACCTCGCTGCTCGAAGGCTTACATACGATAGACATGTCCCCAGATGGGCGCTTCGCCATCTGCATTGGGCCGAGGGACGGGCACCCCGACTCGAGCGTGTACCGCATCGTGGACACACGCACCAGAGAGACGGTCTTTGAGCCGTTCGAGACCGAAGAAAGCTGGCCGGCCCGCTTCTCGCCCAACGCCTCCGCGGTCGTGTTCTGCATCGCTGGAAGGCGTAATTCAACGCAATGGGGGTACTTGAGTTTGCAGGACGGGATCATGTACGCGGTCCGGGTCCCGGAGGGGCAAGAGGTGCACGGATTGGTGCTTTCGGAGGACGGGTCGTTGGTCGCGCGCTCGTGCTGGAGCGGCGCGATGATCTTTGATCGAATCTCCAATGCAATGCAGGCGGTGGATCAAGGCTGACAATAGAGCATGTATTATCGACAGGTGATGTGCATCGTAGTAGACGTTTTGCTTCAGAAATCAAAAGAAAGGAAGTACCGCTTATACGGCGAATAGCCTCCACAATCAAAACATACCGTCCCCCAACGAGAGCGCTCTTGATACTCCATGTACAAATTCGACGCGCAACCTGAGAAGAGATGCTTCCCCACCCGACGTCCGACCTCAGCCCACCAGAGGGTACTTCTCCAACACCTCCCAGCCTTCCACGGGCCCGTCGCAGTTCACCAGCCATATCTCCTCCCCTCGAAACCCCTCAACCAACTCGGGGTCCTGCCCCTCGCCCCGCTCGTCGAAGTAGCACGCGAGCGTGACCTTGCTGTCCTCCGACCCCGGAGTCCCGCTCTCGAGCACGCGGAACTCGGTCCGGAGCATCCGCGCCGTCACCGCGCGCAGCCCCGCGTCCGCGTCGTCGATGTAGTACAGCGACACGTGCGGCACCGGCGGCACCGCGCGGGCGCCGTCGGGCAGCGCCGCGCGGAGGTGCGCGCGGAGCGCGGCGAGCGGAGAGGCGGGCGCGGCGTGCACGGCGAGGTAGACGGACATGAAGTACTTCGCGCCGACCTCGAGCGAGCGGAAGGTGATCGGGATCGTGGGTGGCATGGGAGACATGGCGGCGCGGAGGGCGGACTCGGAGGAGGTCGCGAGCGTGACGTGCGGCTGGAAGGTGGGGAAGGACGAGGGCGATTGCGGCGCGGTGAGGGGTCGGAAGGCCATCGCGGTGGCGATCTTCTTGGAGGTGCTTTTGTCGGGGACGAGCCAGAGTGAGATACCTTAAGTGTTCAAGGGAAAGTCTAGTTAATCGCGGCCCGATAGGAGTGGTCGGATTCTGAAGGAACACACCCATGATGATGGTGCACCCTAGCTAGTCTAGTACTTCGTACCGTGGGGTGTGTTCGTGAGCTGGCTCGATCCAAGGAGCATTGGCGGTTGAAACCGGCAAAGGCCGGGCACTGCGGAACGCCGGTCTCACGCTCCTGGCCATTGGAATCTCCCAGGACTGGCGAGTTGAACTCAACTCGACCAACTGCATCGACGCGTGTATAGGGCTGAATCTAGCATCTCACCGCCCTTTCCGTGTGTAGGACTTAGGCACGTATATCTGAGTACTGTGAGACTCTATGACTGCACGACAGCGACGATGGATGCCACGAGCTGCAGGTTTTTCATTCCGTGCTCAGCGCTGCAGGGGGTTTTGATGCTGATACACCTGCCACTTCTTTGCAGACGCATGCTCCCGTACTAACTTGTTAGCCGCTCGAATCAACTGTATCGAACTTCCATCGAACTTTGTGCTCTCCACATGTATATCTTACGGAGTCAGGTGAGTGTTGCTACCGTATCTCTTCGGAGATCACACAGGCTGACCCAGACCCTGTAGCGCCTGCTTGGAGGCCATCTCCTTAGCGGGACCTTTCTGCGCATTCACTCCCTCTCCCACGACTTCGTTGTCGACTGCAATGATGAGTTAATGGGCTGCTCATATTGGAGGTATAGACAGTTCGGAGATGCAGTACTCACGGTATGCGGTCATATTCCACTCCTTGTTGATGTACTCTTCCTTCCAATGCAGAGCTGCGAGCCGACCTTGCTTCTGCAGGTCTTCTCCCAGCGTGAGGTGAGTGGTTCAACTCAATGTGGTATCACCTAGGCTTACAATTGTTCAACTGGAGAGTGTAGCCTAGATTCCCAGTAAGCCAGCATGACGGGAAGGATATAGTTTCAAGTGCACTCACGAGGCATGTCTTATGTGAGTACTTGACGAGGTTTTAGAGAAGTGAGGGATTGTGCTGGAGAATGACGAGGACGGCTCTCATTTTTCATGTCTTTTATATGACTCGCGACAGTAGCCTGCTGTTTGCGGTCTCTGTCCACTTTCGTTCAGTGGGAAAGGTCTATGAGATGTGTTGCACGCATCGGTTCCATCGTCTGACGGTATCTACTATGCTCCACACAAGCTAATCGGTGTTGACTCGTCGCAGAGCTATACGTTGACATCCGCATACACCGGCCGCCGAGGTGTAGGTCCATGTCTGGTATTTACAATCGTTCGTTGGTACAGACAACTAGTATGGTCCCGGCTACCCTCTGTTTTGGGACTTGGTTCGTCGTCTTCATTCTGTACGCCGTCATCGTAACTCCGTGGGCGGGGATGCATCGTATTACTTTGGTATAAATATTCGACAACATACAGGGAACACTCACTCCGGAGTTAACGGAGTTCCTGCCTCATCAGAACACACCCCTATCAAGCACGGTCTCATCTGCGCCGGCAGCGGCCAGATGATCCTATCCATGGACGCTTGCATTCCCTGTCATGTCATCAACAGTTTCGACAGCGACACTCACTCTCCACGTCTTCGTTTCCGGTCTCCAAAGCACGTATTCCTACCAATTTCCATGAATCCAGCGATGCGCAGACCACTCGTGCTCCCCCGTATGTTTAAATCTGTAAGCAGCGACTGGAATCTCGCGCGTATGAGCTCCAGGAGACTTCGAACATAGGCGTTGAGTCCGCGTGTACCTCGACACCCACAATTACGTCACTCACCGCCCTGTCTACAGACCTCTGGGCTTTTTCTCGCCAGCGCGAGTCGACGTTTTGAATCCGGGCCCAATACGGCAATCGAACGCGTACATAACTGGCCCAAAGCGTACAACGCCACAACTATGCATCCTCAACGGTTTTGGCGACATGACAGCATTCCCGGAAAACCCGATGACGGTGCTACTGCTCGATCCGTTTTGGTACACTGCTACAAGCGTCGAGCATCGACATCTCAAGGTAACTCTCTTGTACCACCACCCACATATACGCATGCTACAAGAGCCTGGTAGTGTATTGCCGTCCGGAGATATGAGCTCCGCGGCACGGCGAACCAGCTTCCCCGCCTCCTCTCACCATCGAAAGCAACCACCGCCACCCTCTCGATGACAGGAGTTGGAAGATAGCCTTCTTCGCGATGCGGTCCGAGTGCTGGAGGCCTCTCAAGCCGTGCTGCTCGAAGTCGGAGGCACTCCATTGACGGAATAAGACATCGGGGGATGGCCGCCGACGCGCACGGCGGAGTGGACGTAGCCAGGCTCATCCTGATGCGGTGGCATGGCATAGTGGAGGGCCAGAGGAGGCGTGCGACCCAGAGGACGACTCCGCCTGGTAGTCGTGCAGGTGTGGGTGGTGCGAAGGAGCGCAAGCGGTGGGAGAGGGGGTTTAGGTCGTGGAGGCGTCGTCGGGTGGTGGCTGCTCTTGGGAGGTGACATGTATTCGGAGTCTCGAGACTACCCTCGTGAGACGGAGGAGAAGATGCGCACCGTGATACCACGCCGTGGAGATGGAACGTACATATCGCAGCGGCCGTTCAGATGCGATCCTCGACGTGGCAAATCCGGTCTACAGCCGCTGCGTTCGCATGCGGGCTTGGGTTTTGTTCTCTGGACGACTGCTGCATTAGTGTCAATCAAGTAATGTGTTTGTTAGCCCACACAGCGCGCGAGCTCAGAAGCGCGTTGCTCCATACTTCAGTTTCATCGTCCCCGTGATCTGCCTAACAGCACCATTAGCCCCGTGTGCCTCCCACCAGGCCCTAATTCCAGAAGAATCTCGTTAACCAGGGTAGGTTAGGCTGCCTCGTCGGGAGGGTGTTGTATCCCCTGATCCACAAGACCTTTATAGCTTCGTGGATCTCGTGAATCCTCACGGGCGCATCCCATACGTTTTGGGAGGAAGGGTTTGTACGGAGCCGCTCGAATAATCAGGGAAGGAGAACGGGAAACATGACCAAGCACAAGAGTCACGCGCGGTTCACAAGTCCCGAAGCAGATGGACATGCCGGGCTCCTCCTTGAGCCCTTCGCCGCAAATGAGACAGCCGGGCCCAGTACTGGACGGATCCAAAGGTACGCGCCAGATCCTCTCTATTTCCTTCACCATCGTCCTGACGTGAGCGTAGCACGTGCAAGTCCAGAGTGCCCAAAGAGCGACCCTCAGAAACACCCGTGCTGCGCATATATCGACTCATCAACGCCTGCGTCCGAAGACCCCGCGACCCCGCTCGACACCACCCTCCTGCCCGCACTCCATCCCGCGACCGCCTGAGAGATTACGATCGCGGAGCAGTGTATGCTCGCCAGCGCCGCGGGGGCGAAGCCCATGCTTACTGTACACGAGGTCCGCGCCACCAAAGCACGCGCGGAAACCCGTGGGGAGCTCTTCGCGGCGGACGGCGAGTCCCTCCACCAACCTGGTCGAGCTATCCGAAGGGGACGCGTCGTCCGCGTGGCGGGACGGGGCTGGGGGTACGTGACGCGAACGTCGGACGTGATACGTGCGTGCGCGGAGCGATCGAACGTCGTGGGCGCGCGGGCTCGGCTTGGGGGGGTCCAGGAAAAGAGCTTGAATTGGGATTCGTTGGCGTATCAAGACGAAAAAAGAAGGAAAGGGCGATGGAGGATAGACGAAGCTGGTGGAGGGCTGCAAGTGAAACGGTGCTCACAGGTCCTGTTTTCGATCAGCGAAACGCGTGCATCTCGTCTGGACAACCGCGAATGGGCTGAGCGTCTGGGTAGCGCGCCGCGCGCTGCGACCTTGTGACAAGAGCGATCCTGACAGTATTGCAAGAGCCGCTGGCTTGAGGAAGTAGATGCGCGGAATGCATCACTGTCAACTGAGTCGGAGTGTCGGGGAAAGCGACGGATGCGTGGTGGTAAGTCGGAGTGGGCAGGACCCTCAGCCAGACAGTCACTTTGGAGGTGAGCGAAAGGGAGAGGTAAAGTGAGGAATGAGGCCATAGCGTCTATGCAGCCGTGCGGGAAATGCCGAAGTAGACATCCTCAGTACTTATGATGTGGCCAGATCGTCTCTCTCCCCCTTTGTCTTTCCTCCATACTCGTCTTCAAGTAAGATCTGCCCAATATGACCTTAGGATTCTCGATACATGAATGTCACCTTGTTTTCGACTGCATCACTGCTGAGAGCCGTTTCTGGTGAGTCCCAGTGAGTCTCGTAGCGCGACACCTGGGCACAGGTAGCGCTTTGTCTGGTCTGGGCGTCGGGAACCAGAGAAAGGACCCGTCAACGAGTTCACATATGCGACTATTTGTGTTAGTAGCTCGTGGAAGAACGCTCGTGGCGACATAAACGGTCTCTCGGCATCCAATCATCGCCCTATGGTGCAGTCCATTTGACCACCACTACTTTTGTACAGCGCTTCGGGAGCGCTCAATAAGCACCCAATTTCTTAGTTCTCTAGCCAATCACTACCTTTTCGCTGTCTGAACAAATCCCCAAGAGGGTTTGTCGAAATTCTGAGTTTGAAGGATTTTCATCTCCCCACTATTGCCACACGTGCTGATGGATGACTAATACAGTCATGTGATGTACTAAGCGCCTCTCTCTAAGACTTCTTTTGTGCGATTGCTACAGTGACCAGTTCAGTCTGGACCAGTACACGCTCATCAATTTGCTACTGAACAGAGATAGTACAATTAGATACATAAATAGCGTGACTATCAGTGCTCGCAGGACAATTTGGCAATCTGGGTGATGGCTTCTAGCAGGTTCGTCTCCACCGCACGTCAATGATGATCTCAGACAAGTGAGGCAGAACTGGATATCGCTACAAAAATTTCTCATTTTGTCCAGAAATATATTCTATACATGTGCATGAGCCCATTATTGGCCGTCTTCAGCTTCTGGACTACATTTTCAAGTGTCTCGAAAATCAAGTCTGGCTATTGCCACCACGTGACTGATTATGTAAGCTGTGCGAAAGTAGTGGCGGCCAAATGGACTGCACCATAGCAAGATAGTGCTTGTTTCTAACAGGCGTTAATGGTAACCGCGCCAGCCGATAGAACGCGGGTCAAATCATCGATGTCTTCAATACCGCAGAAGTCATATAAGTACAAGGGTGGCCAGGCTTCTTGTAATCTCCAGTCGGCCTGAGCACAACGTCGCTGTTCGAGTACAAGTGGGAGCCGCACACACCCTCGGGTAAGTTTCCTCCCAACCCTCATCTCGCGCGCATCCGCTCCGACGCACAGATCTCCCGCCACATCGAGGTAAGCCACAGAAGTTGTCTGCTACCCTGTCATGCTAGTGCTCCCACTAACGCGCGGCTCGTTCCAGCGACCCCGCCACCCGATGGCCGACTACTACCAGAAAGAACTCGCCAAGGCGCAGCGAGCCGTCACCGAAGCCGAGAACGCGCTCTTCGAAGCAGAGCACACAACCCTCGACGACGCCGAGGCCGCCCGCGTCCAAAACGGGGACGCCATCGTCTCGACCCTGCGCATCGCCGTCGCGAGCGCGCGCAGCGACGTGCGGGTGGCGGAGCTCGACGTGCGGCGGTGGCGCCGCATCGAGGCCGAGACGATGGCGGCGGAGCTTAAGGCGAGGCAGGTCCGGGCGCGCGCGACGGCGGTGTGGAACATCGTCGCCTGGAGAGTGCGGGCTCGGCTGGGCAGGTTGAAGGAGAAGGAGAAGGGGATGCGGCGGGCGATGGAGCCTGGGCAGCGGCCGCGTGAGTCCAAACGGCGGAGCGCGGGGGCGGCGCGGCGAATGGAAACTCGCCAGACGACGCGTTCGAGGAGAATAGAGACTCGGTCGATGCGTCGAAAGAACAGTGGCGGGAATTAGTCACGACGGGCAACGGCCTAGCTTCGGGGCTCGAAAACGCGTAGAAAAAGCCTGTGAAAGATGACATTTCCAAGGGCAAAAAAACAGGAGCTAAGATGACCTTTTCTCCACCTTGTTCGACAATAACACAGGTCATCACTTGTAATTACTTCTTTGTTACTCGCATACTATACACGTTCTATTGTCTTTGCTCTTAGCTACATCAAGAAAAGGTCACCTAAGCCTCCGTTTTTGTCCCCTTGGAAATGTCATCTCTCACAGTCTTTTTCTACGCGTTTTCGAGCTCCGAAGCTAGACCGTTGCCCGTCGTGAGTGGTCCCTACACTCGCGAGACTCGTTGTGAGACGATTGTGACGACCGACGAAACGCGGTGCGTCTTTCGTACTTTTAGAGTTGATGAACCTTTTGAGCGAGACTTTTGTATTGTCTCGCAAGTGCATGTACAAAAGAGGAGTCGCGACCGGGCCACTGAGTGCCTCGGCGCTCAAAACGAGTCCACTCACATCCCGTTATTGTAGCCGCTGACCTCGCTATGTTCCCACATACCTTGTTCGAGCGATGCTCCAAGCAACATCGCCACGCCCACACAGAGACAACGGATGGTATAAAACATGGACGGGGAATTGCTTGCTCCTACCCGCCCCGCTCAACTTCTTCACTGACAACTCCGACAGCCTCTAGTCCGCCTCCGGAATGTCATTCTACTACGAACCTCATCCAGTGTACGCTACCCTTCCCCACTGACGTCCTTGTGCCCTGCTGACGTGGAATCTCCAGCATCCCCGAGCCGCGAAGAAGTCCTCGCGACCACGTACCCCGCAACTACAGGACCCCGGCCCGCAAGCCCGCGTCCCGCAAGCCCGCGACCCGAACCAACGAGACCAACGCCGAGAAGGATCCCCAGCGGACCGCAGTCGCGAACCCGCTGCCCCCCGGCGGGTACGTGCGCTCCCTTCCCCACGCGCTCGAGCCGCGAAAACTGACGCGCAACCGCCGCCGCACGCAGCCCCGTCCGCGAGCTCGTCGTGCCCGAGGGCACCGGTGCCGGTGCGCCCCTGGTTGTCGTCACCGCCCCGGGGCACTTCGTCAGCCCGTCTCCCGCCGCAGCCACGGCTCCTGCCCCACCGGCCGACGCGCGCGTCCCAGGTCAACCGCTCAGCAGCCCCTCAGGGACGTCCTTGCTCATCGAAATCCGGCGCGACCCCTCGCCGCCGGACCCCCCGTGCGAAGCCACGGCCACGGCCACGGCCACCTCCAGGCGGGCAGCAGGCGGGCTCCGCGCGCCAAGCACCCGACGGAGGCCCGCAGAGAAGCACGACGCCGAGCTCGAGCTCAAAGCCGCGCGCGCCTCGCTCAAGGAGCACCACAAAGACCTCCTGCTGCGGTTTACGAAGGGCGCCACGGAAGCGGGCAAAGGGGAGCTCTCGGCGGAGCGCGAGAGGCAGATCAGAGAACACCCGACGTTCCTCGAGGACCTCCTGCAGGCGCTCGGGTTGCCCCGCGAGGAGGTCTCGGCGAACTGGCGGAGGCAGGGGAGCGAGAGAGTCGAGGCTACGGAGGCCGACGTGTGGCGGGCGTGCGCGGAGGCGGTGCATGTCGTGGCGGGGGTTACGCGAGTCAGGGAGGAGATAGAAGCGGGGATACGCTGGGAAAGGGACAGGGACGAGCGCAGGAAGAAGGATTCCAAGAAGAAGAAGGACCGCAAGAAAGAAACGAAAGGTAAAGGGAACAAACGTCCACGTCCCGACGCCGAGAACACAGAACCCGACACCCGCCCGAGCAAACGCAGCAAAACCACCAAAGGCGGCAGCGGCGGTAGCAAGGCGAACCCGGCGGCCGGGAGCAAATCCGGTGTATCTGGGGTTCATGCTGGCGACCCCAGCATGATCCCCGAATACATAGAATTCGCCCACAACCAGACCGTCAAGCACTCACGCCGACTCTCGGAGTTGCTGAGTGGCCCAACGAAACCACGGTTCCTGTTCTCTGAGGCCCGCGCGGAGTACGTTGGGGCGAACAAGAAGCTCCTCAAGGAACTTATGGGAATGCTCGGCTTGTCCAGTGACGACTTATGTCCGTGCTGGAGGTACAGAGACAGCGGGGTGTCTGCAGCGGATGCGTGGAGAGCATGCGCGGCCGTGATGGGTGTCGTGGCCGCACGCTGGAGGGTGCGAGAGGCAGAACGGTCGCCATATCGCCGTTGAGTGGGGGAATGAGTGACCTGGATTGCTGTGCTGGGAAGTGGGAGTGTAACGGATTCAATCATACATGTACGTGATAATCAGAGGGAGACGGTGTTGATACAGGCAGTAGTATACAGCACCTTTCTACTCGTACAGGTCCGCAGAAGACTGGAAGGAGAGTAACGCGTACGTTCACGACGCCGGCTGGCTCTTGAGGCTCACCCACGACTCGCCTACGCCGGTGCCATACCCGCCCTCGTTGCTCTCGACATCCGCCTCGCTGCCCGTCTCGGAGTGGGAGCGATCACTCTCAGGCGTTCCTGTGGCCACTTTCTCTGTGGAGGGAGGCGGTGCGATATCAACGGTCGGGGCGGCGGGAGCGACAGGTTCAGGCGGGGGAGGAAGCGCGACGCGCGGTGGAACGGGCAGAAGGGAGTTGCGGAGGGAGACGAGGAGGTAGGGAATATTGAGGAGACCATCAAGGATGATCGCAGGCAGGTGCGAGGCGAGCGCATATGTGCGGGCTGCGACACCAAGCAGTCAGCATCGATTCGACCTGAGCGAGGAAAGGCGCACGACTTACCTCCAGCGCCGACGACCACCCTGTCTCCCCACACGAGCTCGCGCAGCCTCCCGAGGCTCATACGAACCGCCGAGCACGCTCGCTCGCCCCTCCGGCCGCTCCCGACGACGTCCGCCACCGTGCGCACGAACGCCGACACTTCGCTCGGCTGCCGCCGCATCCCCCGCGCGCCGCCTTGCTCGAGCAGCGACGCGAACGCCGCCCCGTACGCTGCTTGCTCGGATGGAGTCCACTCCTCGAGCGAGGTGAGGCTACCCTCGAGCGCGGCGGATGGCGCGGGACCTACGGCGCCGACGTCGACCACGACCACCTTGATGTTGCGCATCGCATCGGCCGCGGGGATGCCGACCGCCGAGGCCGCAGACGCGCGAATCTCACGCCGAAGGACCTCGACGCCGCGCAGCGTCGCGGCGGCGCTCATCGCTTGCGCGCTTGCGAAGGGAAGACCGACGCGTGCGTCGGTCGAGGGCAGGCAGACGACGATGCTCTGCTTTCCGAGACCGTTGGCAAGGGTATCGCGGGCGCGGGCTGGAGAAGCGCGTAATAGGGGCAGGAGCGCCTGGAAAATTTGGAGCGGGGTGATGTGCGTGGCTTGAAGGTAGGATTGGTAGGACGTGCGGAGGTTGAGGTGTTCCAGAGGAGCGATGGAAGGTGGGGTGGCGGATGATGGGAGGGTGAGAAGGGACACGACAGAGTGGACGAAGAGGTGGGTGGAAGAGGGAGCGTGCGGGTCTCCGGCAGCGTTGATGGGGAACCTGCGGGACATTGTGGAAGCAAGAGATCGTAGGAAGAATGGAATCATTTCGGGCTGAGAAAGCGAGACTTGTGAGCTTCACACGGAGTATGATGCTGGATAACGTACCTCTGTGGGGTCTAGGACAAGGGCACGAACATATCCGTGGCATTTGCTTTCGATCTCTTCGACGGCTTCAGGAGTAGAGACACTAGTGATGACAATGTAGCCCTTCTTCTCGAGATCGAGAATGAGAGGGAGACCAAGAGGGTTATCACCTCCAAGAACGACTGGGAGCGATGTCGGTCAGCACTGTCGGGCCTCGAACGAGAACACAACAGCAGAGACAGCACAGGGTGCTAGGCAGGAGGATTCGATTCCGTGGCTGGGTGTATGCGGCGGTGGAAGCGGCGAGGGGTGTCCCCAAAACTTGCAGCAAACCAAAGAAGTACTCACCAACGACGTTCCTCCTCTCCGTATTCGCCGCTGCATGCGCTTGCCTCCGCATCCCAACCCGCCTATGTCTGAACCGCGGGGACGCATACCCGACGAGCAACCCGGCGCCAACTACGCCAACGCTGATCCCGGCGGTCGTCCACGGATGATCGGCGACCCAGTCCGCGGTGCCGTCAAAGAAACCCTTGGGCGCAGGAGGCGGCGGGGGTGGAGGCGGGATCTCAAACGCCCCGAGGCCCTTCTTCAGGCTCGCGGGAACGGCTTGTGGACTGTGGCGGAGAACATCCTGCCAGAGGCGATGGATGGTCTCGGAGACCTTGGGCAAGTCCGGGGTCGCGGCGTTGAGGCTGGAGACGACGAGCTCCTCAACGCGCTCGAGGTAGTCTTCGATCTGCTCGATGGACGGGAGCGGCATGGTTATTTGAGGACAAGGACAGGGTGTGGGCGGCGAGGAGGTGGGATGGAGATCGCGGCCGGTGCGGAGGCGAGAAATAGGAAGGCGTGCGAGGGCCGCGTTCGCTCGCGGCTCGGCGGGCCACCGACGGTCCTTCGGTCCGTCCCGGTGACACATCCACGGCGCCTGCACGATCTTGCCCCTCTGTCCTGTTCAACACCGTCCTCTCATGTCTGAACTACACTTACATCAGGGTCTACACTTCTGACTATATGGAATTCTTCCAGGTACGCACAATCGACGCTTTCCGGACGTGGAGACGAACCGGAAGCGTCGCCGCCGCAAGGCTACGTATCGTCCCCGGCATCTCGAGAAACACGTACGACAGCCGCCGCACTCGTCATCTCATGCCGGGCACTGCCGACACAAGGATCCCCTGCAGATTTCACTCAAACAAAGCCCCCCTTGGTGCCAGAGTTGAGGCAGAGGTTAGAAGACGCCGTAAATGGTAAGTTGAACTTTTGGCTCGTATACATAGATCTCTGGTCTGACACCCACCGGTTTGCCGGGACTCAAGTACTCACGGGGGGCCTCAGCGGTTTACTCCCACTGTGATCAGTGTGCAGAAGTGTTGGTCACAATGGATGACTCTCCGTAAGGAAATACAGACGTGGTGGAGGCATTCCGTTGACGCTGGCTTGACGCCAGATATCCCTCTCGTCGCTTAACCCCGCTTAACGCTCCGAAATTGCATTTACGGGTCTATTAAAAGTGGTCTGGCTTACGGACCGTCATCCAATTTCATGCCAATCATGTGCTCTCGTAGCTCCTAAACACCAGAAGGTATTTCACCAGATGATTCTTGGCATGATGCGAGACATGATGGCGAAGTGCGGACTGGAGGACAGCGGGGCTTGCTTTTCGCAATGTGTCGACATGACTGTGAACGAACGCTTGCGTGGATGTGCTGTCTCGATTATTATCAGCCCGCCGACTCGGGTCCAAAGGAGAAACTACGGACACGTGACCGCGTCGGATTGACCCCTGGCACCCGACGTTTTGGTGACGGCACCGCGCGCGAGTCGGAGGGCGCTGATTGTGGTCGACGCTCTCTGGTCCGGTGTCGACTGCTTTCTGGTCTAGTGTCGTCGACTGCTCTCTGGTCTGCTGCCGCCTCATAGAGCTGGGTACGTCCGCCGCCGCCGGTGACAGCCACGCCCGCTCCTGCTCAGAGGCTGTCGCGTTCAGATACCCCAGACTATCAGCTGCGCTGAACACACGTTCGTCCACCGTTCTGCCCGCGGCTCCGTGGCAGGCCCACACTCGCGCTAACCTCGGTGACTGTAACCCCAGGCTTCCGTTCCCGCTGTTCTCAGGCCCGCTGCCTCCCGTAGACGCCGCTAATATTTAAAAGAGGAACTGCTCGCGCGCGATGTACGTCCCCGGCCTCCCGCCCTCCTTGGTCGACCCCGACTCCTCCGCGCCCGCGTCGCTCGTCGCCGCCGCCATGCCCGATCTCCCCTTCGCCCCATTCCTCCGCGAGCTCGCCCAGCCCGTCGGCAACCTCCTCCACCTCCCCCACTTCCCCCAGCACTTCCCCGCCCTCGTCTACGCTATGCTCGCCTTCACCGCCCTCCACCTCGTCATCTCTCCCTTCCTCAGCGCCCGCATCTTCCCCGTCAGCTACGGAAAGCTCCGCACAAAACGCCAGATCAACCAGTGGTACGTCCCTCCGCACCTTCCGCGGAAGCTCCCGTGGGCTCAGGCCGTCTCGGCACAGGAACATTCAAGTTGTCTCCCTCCTTCATGTCTTTATCGTGCTCCCGCTCGCCGTCAGCTGCTTCTCCTCCGAGACCCTCAAGGCCGATAAGCTGTGGGGCTGGGACGACCGTGTCGGCACCACCGTCGCTGTCGCATGCGGGTGAGTGCTCTCTTATCCGCGCCCCCGTCCTCCCGTTCTCAAAGCCGCGCTTCACGCGTGTAGCTACTTCCTCTGGGACGCCCTCGACGCGATCCTCAACTTCGACGACCTCGGTTTTCTCGTCCACGGTGCGTCCCCTCCCGCTTCTGGCCGCGCCGCCTCGTGTGCGGCCTCGCGCGGCGTCTAGAGATCTGACCCGTCCCTTCGACGCGTGCAGGTGTGTCATGCTTTACGCTCTACATGATGACCTTCGTGCGTATCTCCCTCCTCGCGCGACCCACATGCCAGCTTATACGCCCACCACCCACAGCGCCCCTTCCTCGGGTACTTCGCGCCTCGCTTCCTCTCCTGGGAACTGTACGTACTGCCCTCCTCATGACTCGACCGCGCCGTCTCACGTGCCTCGCGCCCCGCAGGAGCACGATCTTCCTCAACGTCCACCGCTTCCTCGACAAGACCGGCCACACCGGCTCCACCGCGCAGTGGCTCAACGGCGTCGTCCTCCTCTCTACCTTCTTCTCCGTCCGGATCGTCTACGGCTGGTACCTCACCGCGGGCTTCCTGCACGCGCTCTTCGCCGCGCGCGCCGAGCTCTCCCCCGTCTACCTCGTCCTCTTCACCGCCGGCAACCTCACGCTCAACACCCTCAACGCCGTCTGGTGCGTCTCCCTCCGTCCCTCCCCCGCGCGCGCGCACAGCGCCTCCCCACAGTCGCGTCGCGCGTCGCGCGGACGCGTCGGGGGAAGCGCGGCTGGTGCACGTGTGCCCCCGCGGAGGTCCGGATCCCCTGCTGACCTTCTCCGCGCGGTGCTCCGCACAGGTTCTACAAGATGGTCTTCGCGGTCCGCAAGCGGTTCGACAAGGAGGCGAAGCCGCTCCGCGACTCGGACGCGCCGAACGGCACCGCTGCCCCCACCCCCGCCGCGAGCAACGGCTCCGTGCACTGAGCAGCGGGCGTACGGTGCGTTGCAGTCTCGCTCGAGTCCCGGCGCGAGTCTCGGAACGTTGGGCGTACGTGCGCGTGAGGCCGCGGGCGACCTGAGGCACGGCGCACCACGCGTGCATGGCTTCCTTACACTCTATGCTTAGTGCTCATGGGTTCCTACGTGATACCCCGTTTGCTGCTGTCATGTACATAGACCTGTCAGTGAATGTACGCGTCTCGAAGGACGCAGACGTTACAACGTCGCAGGTTGGTCCGGGGAGCGCGAGCGTATTCCATTAACTAGTATGTGACAGAACAACCCCAGGCGCAACCACCCTCACGCCTCCAGGTGCAGCCGGATGAAGAACACCTTCCCGCACTCGGGACACGCGCCCGTCCCCGCGATGGCGTCGAGCACGCACCCGTGGCAGAACATGTGCCCGCACATCGTCGCGACCGGGTCCGCGCACGGGCTGCGCTGGCACGCGCGGCAGCGGAACGACAGCGTCGGCGCGGCGGCGCCCGCGGGTTTGTCCCCGTGCGCGCGCGAGCGGGTGCCGTACGAGGGCGGGGGCGGGGTGGGGGTCCGGTCGGAGTAGGCCGGCCATTCGTGTGCGGAGGCGCGCACCGGGCCCGACGACGACGACGAGGCGGAGACGGAGGTGCGGGTGGGGGCACGGGAATGGGAGTGGGTGGGGCGCGGGGTGGGAGGCGACTGAGGGAAGCGGGCGCGGTGGAGGTCAGAACTTCGAGTGGGATCGAGAGAGGAACCGCGACGTACTGCAGGTGCCGCGGAGTGGGGTGAGTAGGCAGGCATGTAGTCGTTCAGGTCCGTCCACCGTGGGGGAGGCTGCGTGGCCAGCTTGGTGCTGCGTCAAGGGCACGTGCTTAGCGTGGTTCACAGAGAGATGAGATCGTACGGGCTCACTGAGACGATGACGACGACCGCACTGAGAGGGCCGGATGAGTGGGGGTGGAGGCTCGTGAGGGAGGTGAGGCCGTGGCGTTCGGTTCGTCGTCTTCGTACTCGTCAGATAGCACTGACAGTGCGCGAGATGCGGGGGCAGAGGCGTGGGGTAGAGATTTGTCCGCCACGTGCGCGGGCCTGCTGGGAGCGGCGACGGAGGCCGGCGTGGGGGTATGTTAACAGTAGGTTGTGGCGTATTAGCTTTCTGTGGTGTGGGATTCAGAGATTTTTGAGCAGACAGAGGTTTCTGTGGTGTCACGATCGTTGCCAGCGCAGCGGCAGCAGAACCAGGGGGCGGACAACGTCCCTTATGCTGGAGAGAGGCGGGAGTATGAAACAGGACTGCATATAACGACCGTGCGAGATGGGCTCACCTTGTAGAACACGTCAAGGGACACGAAGCCCATGCCGCATGTACGGCAAGTAGGGTGGACAGTGGACTCGGTGTAGTGCTGTTGCAGCGCTGCCGGGGTTGGGAACGTCGTGTTGCACTTCTCGCACAGAGTACTCGTCGGAGGCTTCGGGGGCGCGCTCTGGAAGCAGAGAAATGGGATAGTGTCGTGGAGTGCAGCATACACGGCGAAAAGAACTCACAGTTGACATGGATGGCCCCGGAGCAGCCAGAGTGGGATTTACCCCTCCACTCGACGTGCCGGCCTGGTTGTTGGGGGTTTCAGGGCTAGGATATTGGTGCTTCTTGCTCTGGATGTGAGTGGTGCGCTTCGTCAGGTCGGAAAACACCACGCAGCAGCCCCCTTGTGAACACATATACGCAGGCATGTGCTTGTGACCCTTGTCTCGGGCGTGCTGTTCGCAGGCGGAGATGTCTTTGAAGGTGGCCTTGCATTGGTGGCATTTGGTAGGGATGGCCGACATAAGGATAGGGTGTGCGCGCGTCTGGTGATTCGTGAGGGGAGGATATAGGTGGAGGAGAAGCAACTCGATGTCGACGGGGAGCGGAAAAACCGGTCGCGGGCAGCAAGTAGGATCCAGTCAGGGTTTGTGAGCGGGCCACTGGAGGCACGAGAAAAGCGTGTCAAGAGTGTTTGGGCAAAGATGTACCATAGTCGTGGCAGTTTTTGCAGGAGCGCGGACGCCGAGGGAGAACTACCGCAGCAGCATCCGAGTCTACCGCAGGCGCCTACCGAATACCCGAGTCCGATCTTCCCGGATGTCTGCGCAGGCCCTCTGGACGTTGGTCTCATGCATGTACATTAGTAATTAGCTAGAAGAACGACAGGCCCTCAAACAAAGCACTACTATATACACCTATGCAGCTGGCCAAGATCCGCTCACAGTTCAGTACGACGTCCGGACGACATCTAGCATGCTGTCATGTAAGACCTGAGGGGATGACTCCGATGTATACCGCCACGAACTCCCTTCACAGACGTTGAGTCCCCTAGCCCTCCAAGTGCAGTTGGATGAAGAACTGCTTCCCGCACTGCGGACACGCTCCCGACTTCGCGATCTCGTCCATAAGGCACCTATCCCGTCGGTTCCGCGTCAGCGCTCGACCGCAGCTTCAGACCGGAGAGCACGACGCACCGGTGACAGAACATGTGCCCGCACATAGTCGCGACTGGGCCTGCGCAAGGGGTGCGCTGGCACACGCGGCAACGGTAGGAGAGGTCGGGGCGGTCCACGTCTCCGTTCATGCGCCCTTTCCGGTGGCCGGAGTGTGAGGGCGGAGAGCGCCCAGCCATAGGACTGGAAGAGGCCAACCATTCGGGGGTAGAGGCCGGGGCGGGTCCCGAGGACGAGGAAGAGGCGTACACAGGGGCTCGCGGGGCTGCGCGCGCGTGGACGCGCGAAGGAGGTGCGTGCGTGCGGGGTACATCGCGCAGCTGAGAGGCGTGCGAGGAGGGTGCGCGCGGGATCTGGGGAGGCTTGCCAAGAGTTTTGTCAATTTTTGGCGAATAACGAAAAGTGGAGGTTGTAAAGACATACATGTAATGGCGCGACTTCATCCGCGTATGCTGCCACATAATCGTTCAAGTCCGGACCCGAGGATGGACTGGCTCTGCCTCGGCACTACGACATGCGAATATAGTCAGCGCAAACCAAACGGATAGCTATAAATTCTCACACGTACCGTATATAAGCCGACAACCTGACAGAGGGAGTGAGCCGTGTGTGCATGGGAGAAACCATGGTGCTTGATTCAGGGGAGAGGAACGGCTCCTCGTCTTCGCCAGACGATACAGAGAACGCACGGGACGCAGCTCGAGAAACGGGCGCGGTGGGGCTCTCTGTCACTTGAGCAGGTCTGGCAGCGACGGATGCCGGAGCAGACGGAATATGACTGGAAGATTCTGGGGCCACAGCAATAGGGACCTCAAGCGGTGGGGCATGCCGGGGTGTCTCAAGTCTCTGCGGTGTGGCGGGCTGGGAGGTAGCTTGCATTTGGGGGGTGGTCGGCATCACCGGGGTGGCCGGAATCTGAGGAGTTGCAGGCGTGACAGACCGTTGGACCGGCGTCGAAGGCTGGAGTGGTGTGCTTGTCCTCAGCGGTGTAGCCGGTCTCTGTGGAGTGGCCGGTCGAGCAGCTCCGTAAAACCCGTTCGATATTTTCGGACTGAGAGTCGGACTCTGGACTACCGCAGGAGCAGGAGCCGGAGCCGGACTCGGAGGCGCCGTTGCCGCAGCAACAGCAGCAGCCGAAGGAGGGGGCGGGCACCTCCCCTTATGCTGTGAATGAAGACGGACTAAGCCCAGAGTGCGGGCAATGGCATATGCTAATGAACGTACCGACAACATCGCCGTGAGCGATTCGAAGCCCATGTCGCAAACGCGGCAGTGGGCGTGGATGAGCGGAGTGTTGTTGTAGTGCTCCTGCAGCGCCTCGGCTGTCGCGAAAGTCTTCGCACACTTGGTGCAAACAGAAGGTTTCGCCGCTTGCTGCAACGTGCGTGTGTAGCCAACCGTCGCATACAATATGGGAGAAGGAGTCGGGACTTACGTTTGAAGGCCCCGGAGTACTAGGAGCGGATGGAGGGGGAACCTTGCCATCGTGCTTGTCCTGGAGGTGCTGCTGCCGGTGCTGGATAGCGGAGAACACCTTCGCGCAGTCCTGGAAGGGACAGAAGAAGGCAGGAATGTGGCGGTGGCCCTTGACCCTAGCGTGCTGCTCGCAAGCGAGAATGTTCTTGAAGACCACTTTGCATTCGTCGCACCTGGCGGGGGCATCAGACAGCGTACTCATCTTGCAGGTGCAGCGATGAGCAAGGCGAGTGGAAGCGCTGGGTGTGGGAGCAGCAGGACCTAGAAGCGGATGTAGAGAAACGAGAGGCGGGCAAACGCCCTGCCGGTGCTGCCTTTAAAGCACGTCGAGGGCTCGTGCCAAACGACGCGTGCGAGGACGGCGCATGGTGAAAGAAGCTGACAGGTGCGCTACGGTGGTGACCGCAGAGCGCAAATGCTGCAGCACAAGTTCCCAGGAGGAAGGCGCTTCAAAGCCCCACCGGTATATCCCGAACGCCATCATCAGCGCCGTGCCGCAGTGAGCGTGCAACTGGATGCGAAGCTGCGGGACGACATATCTCACATGGATTATCATACGCACAAACATAAAAGCCACCAGTTCCAGTCTTAAAGCACCACGCTTTCCACCTTCACCTGAGTCACCTTGCACAGTTCCTGCAGCTTATACGTATACTTCGCCTTCGCCTTCCACAGCCGAGTGCCCTTCTGGAAAATCTTGGTGGTATCCGGAATCGACGCTTGTACGATGCTCAGCTCGACCGTCGCCAGCCGCTGGTGCGCCAGCCTGTTGTACCGCTCCAACTCGTGCACCATCTCCTCTCCGAACCCGTCCCTGAGCGACTCCAGCGTCCCATTGTCGATCTGCACCTTACTCAGCTTCCGCCACTTCTCCGGCATCTCCCCCAGGGCCTCCCACAAGCCCCGCGGGAATGGCCCCGACTCGGTCGACACGACCCACAGGTCCTCCAGCGCCGGGAACAGCGCCAGCAGCGCCCCCCACGGCCGCTCCTCCATGGGCACTGGGGGACCGCGGCGGGGTCGACTGGCGGCGGGAGCTCGTTGAAGGAGGCGCGGAGCACGAGGTGCGTGACGGGCACGCCTCGCGCGCCATACTCGCTCGGGAAGCACCCCGGCCGGAAGAAGTGTCGGACCGCGTACAGCGCGTCGCACAGGACGTCCCTGCGCCCGGCGGCGTCATCGAGCGGGTTCGCGCCGTGAGGGAATGAGAGCGCTGTGGCGCGGAGGGTGAGCGCGGGCCCGCCGTGCCCGGAGGCGAGCAGGATCGTCGCGGCGCGGTCCGCGGGAGGGCGTGCGGGGTTGGGCATGGAGACTTCGACGCGGTGGACGGGGAACGGAATGGGTCCGAGGGGGACGAAGGGAGGTAGCATCTGCGCGAAGATGGAGTCGGGGTGGTGTTGGGGCGTGTGCCCGGCGAGATGGCGCGCAGTGAGGAGGTACTCGGAGCAGTTTGGGAAGGTGACTGTTGTGAGCAGGTTGGCGATGCGCCCGGGACGTCCTCTATGACGAGCCTCTTCACGGAGAGAAACTTTGCAGGCTGAAGGGGAGACGTGTGATCGTCTTTGGCAGTAACCTCGGCGGCAGGGTGTTGATTAACTCGAGATCCTGAGGAGTGCCATCGGTGGATGCAAGGGAGGCTATGTGAGGGTGCTGTTCAAGAAGTCAAGCTTGAATATGCTGGACTGGTGATGCTTCTCTGGTAGCGTTTCTGGGCGCGGGTTCGCAAAGGACGATGAGAAGCATTCAACCTTGTCGACGACGTCCGCCTTGAAGTTGATCCCCACGCCGGCCACCACGAGCTCTTTGAGAGCCGGTAGCTTCTGCTTTGGCAGGCGGATGTCCATGACCTGATATGCACCGATCCCGGAGACGACGTGAATCTCGAGCACCTCCAGTTTCGGAAGCTTGTCCTTGAATAGAGCCAGTACCCGGTCGAGGTGATTGCCTTCACTTTGATGCCGACGAGATTCTTGTCCACGTCGAGCGTCCTATCGATATCAGGGACATCGCGCCACTGTGAGGGATCACGGTCGAACAAAACCTCCGCATCGATCGGCCAACGTAGGGAACTAGCTGAAGACCACAGGGGTTGGATTAGTCTGTGTGTGAGCCACCAGACGCGGGGGGCACAGGCATACCTTCCATGGAGGATGCGAGACACAGGGCTTCGGGGAGGGCGTGCATGAAGGACGGCGACATGAGCCGTCTCGTGAAATCATGTCTGGTGATATATACCGTCATCGTACCCTGGAAGGTCAGTGAGTGGCCGAGAGCGAGACCACAGCTGTTGCTGGCCACTGTCGACCTCGGATCGTGGTAAAGAGCCACTTAGTTGAATGGGCGGACGAACGCTTTGTCCCAACTTTGTCTGGTCACTAGTGCAGTGCCACTGTGTCAATGACCGCCTGCCCAAAGAGAACTCCCCTGCAAAGGAAGTTTTCGGTGTTGATGTTGAAGTGGAAGATGGAGTGTGCATCTCGGAAGGATGTCTCGACCCGAGCCATCGTCGCCAGACTGGGTGCCCAGATGCCGGGAAATTGAGTCAGTGTAAGGTGTCACGACTGAGGACGACGTTCATTCGATGTCGTCGAAAGCACACGGTGCATCTGGTAGTGTCAAGAGTACTGCCCAGGAAGTGGGACCGAATCTAGGAGGGCAGGCGTCGAATACATGGAGGACGGAAGGAGTCGGTGGCCATGGATCTTAAGGGTGAAATTTCGACAGGTGTCTGCATAGAGGGCCAGATCAAGGACCCGACTTTCCGCCCACGCAACTTGGGGCAGAGCTTTATAATCGGTGACGATGATGGCGATCAAGTTCACATCTGAAGTTAGAGAGCAGTCTGGGTTAAAAGGCACTTAGATTGCAAGTGCTCCCGTAGTGCCATCAAACGAGGAAGCTGACGACGTACTAAATCTAGCATTGGCGGTGCGAGCGTTTGGACGAAGGACGAGTCCAGTTCAATGCGCAAGCTCGACAAATGTGACAAACCCTGCCCGTAAACACGAACAAACACTGCGAGCCTCAGACTGCAGACCAGTGGCAGCCTCCCCTCCGTCTACTCCAAGTCTTGATTGATAGATGCCGTCTATCCTCGGTCTTCCATATGATGTTCTCCAACACGTTTTCGACGAGCTTTCTGGTCCCGACACACTCCACTTGATCTCTTCCCAGAAGCACCTCTACAGCGAACTCATAGATGACGACCACACATGGCGACGGTTCTGCCTACCCTATGGCGTCGCGGATAGAAAGTCTTTCCAAGATCGCTCCTTCCGGGACATCTATGGACTATTCCTGCATATATACGGCCCCCTCCTTGGTCTCTGGTGCAGCGATTATCCTTTCAGGGGCAACATATTGCAGTTCCGCCTCCTACCAGATCATCAAGAGCGCGACGGGGAGCCTGTGATGGTCGGGGATGTGTGGAAGTTCACCTTCCAGCCTGGGCAGCCATCACCTCACCTCCCGTACTACGTTGAGTTCGTTCAAATTGGTTTCGCACCTCGCACAACCCAAGCCGATTCCCCTGCCAACGACGTGTCCATTACCTGGCACCTCCGCAACGAGCACGAAAGTCTTAGCTTCCTTGCGCAGGGCGGGCCGTGGAGACGTCGGTTCGACGGCAACGCATTGAACAATCCCTCGCTGCATCTCATCGGTCCCAGCGATTCGACCGTCCAGCTCAGAAACTACTTCGCGCACCCAATAACGAACCCGGAGTTCCCAGAGACCCCCATAACACCCTGGTACGACTCCACCCGACGCACGCCGCACCTCCCCGTCCAGAGCCCCCCGCCCATCCTCCTCACCCCGCCGCGCTGGTACAACCGAAGCCCTGCCGAGCTCCGCTACATCTCCGGTGCGCCGAAGCCGTTCTCGATCGCCTTCTCCCCTGAGAGCGCGTCCGAGTCGTTCGCGGACCTCCACCACCCAAACCACGAGCTGAGCGACCGCTACGCCATGCTACAGCCGCGCTACTTCCCGCTCCGCACCGTCGTCGAGGTCGGGGTCGACCCCGCGTCCGCCGCGTGGAGCGCGAACTCGCTGGGCGGGCTCTGGCTGGGCGACTACGGCCCGCACGGGACCGAGTGCTTGTTCATCGAGTATGACGAGGCGGCGGGAGAAGTGCGCGCGTGGAAGATTACGGGGGATACGAACGTCCCGCGCGGGGTGTGGAGCTGGTGCGCGACCGTCACTCACGACGCACCGTTCACGGACGTTTCGGGCGTCACATTTCGGGGGTTCGAGGCGCAGGGGCGGTTCGCGCAGCATGGTTATGTGTGAGTACACAAGTCAGTTGTGTGAAGTGTTGGGCTGAGGTAAATTGGTCATTCGTCTTAGGGAACCTACGCTCATACCTGCTCACCTCATCGTGAGCGGGGCGGACGACCTAATGGTTAGTTTTGATATGGCTTTCCTCACTCGCTATGCGAGGTACAAGACGAATCGAGGACGGACGGGAGAGAACGCAGTTTCGGTAGACGAAGCGTCGTAGATGCCGATGTAGGAAGGAGAGAGAGATGGCCTGAGTGAGGATATGTAATATTACGAAGCGCACATTTCAGGTACATACAATGTCCCCCTCAGTCGGAGTGATTTCCTGCTTTACATCCATGCGTCATCGGGCGTTGAATCCATGCCGACGTGATTATGCAACCTTGCGCATTCCATGCATAAGCCCAGCCTGTGATTCTTCAAGTTTTATGTCAACTCGAGTTAATCCGTTATGCCCCCGCCTCGCGGGGCTTGCACGGACCACTTCATTCGCCCATCTAGGAACTGTCATCGCGTGCGAAACGAAGACACTGACAGCTGCACCAGCCTAATAAGCCCTCAGCGTCGGTGGGCAATCCCCGGTGTCGTCCCCCTGTGTTCCATGACCTCCACCGTGCGATACCCACCGTCGGCCCACCAGATTGAGATGGCGCAAGTCGGGGTGCCCGCGCCACACTCGACTCTGCTTCCTACCATCACCGACTCCCCGGCTGCACTGCATGCGACTTCCTCGGACACCTCTCCCGCGGCCGACCAACAAGACTCGCCCACGGACGTTCAGAACGATGCTGCCAGCCCCGGTCGGTGGCAGAGGATCCGAGATCACTTGGGACTCTCCAGCACGAATCCGGCCATCACACGGCGAAGGATGTTAACGTTCGTTTACGTCGCCAGTGCGGTTGCGCTCAATATCATCCAAGTACGTCCGCCTTCGCTATATCGCATGACCTACCACGAACGTATTTCCCAGATTATTGTGGTCATCGTCATCCTTGTGGTCGCAAGCCAGCGTCCCGCCCTCAAGTCCAGCGACCCGGCACCATCGCAGCTGCAAGCCTGCTCTTCGTTTGCGTGGGCGTGCGTGGTGTGGCTGGTGAGACTTGTCGTGAGGGTGTACACCATGAGCTGGATCTATGCGTTCGGCATACGCCTGTGAGTCCTTGATTATCCGATCTCGCCCTCAGACACAATGTTGATGTGGAGCCTGGGCCGCGTCGATGCTTCCAGTCGACGGCTCGTGTCTCAGAGCCAGCGAGCACCCACCACCCAAACTGCTCCGTCTGCACCGCAAGCAACTTCGAACAGTCAACCGTCCACCTCTTTAGCCAACCCTGTGCAAGGAGCCACGGCTCAGAGTCTCAACAACATCCCAATGCGTACCTACAAAATCCATCTCTTGTAAGTCTTTCCTATATTCTTCATGCGTTATGGTCTTGAAACCCGTCTTGTTAGCGTGCACAGGATCGTGGATCTTCTGTTCACCGTCGCCTGGCTCGTCACGGTCGTCCTGGTCCTCGACTCCCGCGGCAGGGAATGCTTCCACTCCGCCCCGCTGATTTTCGGCATCACCTGGGGTCTCGCCGGATTGACGTGCTTGAAGCTGATGTTCCGCCCTGTTCTACTGGTACGCCGTCACCCCTCCTTTCGCCATCATGTGAATCTAACTCCCGCCAGTGGTTCCTCTTTGTACGAGGGAGGAAACGGCCCGTCCCCGCTCACCTCACCCAAGCACAAGTCGACCGAATCCCGCTTGTGCTCTACATCCCGCCCCCACCGAGCGAGCCGTCCTCCACTCGCTTCTCCCAACCCGCGTCTCCCGTTCGCCCACCACCCAGGAGCGGACGCCGGTTCGTCGTGTTCCCCTCACGCCAAGCAGACACTGCGCCCATGACAGACGTGGACGTCGGCATCGGCATGCCCCAGGACATCGACGACGGATGGGATGAGAACTGGGTGCAGGGTGTGCACCCCTTCGTCCGGCTCCCGGAGAATCTGGCAACATGCATGATCTGCCTGGACAAGTACGAAGCTCCGCCCCGGGCCGCGTCGGCCTCTCCACGCGGCCCCATGCAACCCCACACAACGGGTGGACGCGAGGAGCAAGTGGAGGTCGAGCCATCCCTGGGTGGAGAAGTGCCCGCTGTCGAGCCTGGTAACCCTGCGCCGGAGCCGCTGCGCTTGCTGTCCTGCGGACACGCGTACCACGTACGTCCACTTAATATGATCCGTGCATGGTGCGAAGAGTACTGAGACCGTGCAGAAATCTTGCGTGGACCCGTGGCTGATCACGAAGTCCGGCCGATGCCCATATTGTCAGAAGGAAGTCGTGATTCCGGCTTCTGTGAGCAGAAGGTGGTGGCGGCGCGTGTGGTCGTGGTCCTGAAGGGCGTTCTCGTCACGTTGCTACTCTTGCTTTGCTTTCTGCTTGTATCTGCGTAATTGTACTATACCTCAGTAGCGATCTGTGTCACGACCGTCTAGTAGGAAAACTACTGACTCGTGCTACGAAGGATACGCTCCACACCTTCGACGCTCTCCCGAGGCTTGCTGCTTCACCGTGAACTTTGTAGCAAGCGTAGTCCCACCAGTAGTAATTGAAACGCAAGTTCCAAAGTTCTCCCATGCGGGATCTGAATTGGCCGAGAGATGGCTACAGAGGTACGATAAAGGAATCAAGAAGCTTCTTGATAGGCTAGCCCGAGCGAGAAACCCGGAAGCATACACGGTCTGTAACCGCCGAGTCCGGACAGACGGTTCGAAGTTGTGCGTGCAACCGCACACTAGGAGGAGCTCTCCGAGGGTGGGCTTGACTTGGGCTTCTGCTTGAGATCCTCCTTCGTCCACGGGGCGGCTTCCCACGAGTCCAACGCTTGACCCACCGTCTGTGCGTCCCAACGTCCCTTTGCGACCTCGCGACCTTCAAGATGGAGGGCAGGGATCCAGTAGACGTACTTGTTCTTCCAACGCTCCTGCCCTGGGTCCTGGATGTTCACCGTCTCGAGCTCGAAGGCGCGCTGCTGCCGGACCTTGGCCAGCGCCGCCTTCGCCACCTGAAATGAGGGCATGGACATGAGTGCCATTGTAGAGAGCATGAAAGGTAAATCGACGATGCGTACATCGCAAAGGGAGCAGTTGGGACCGGAGTACAAAGTGAGGCGCGCAATGCCGAGCCCCCGTGACGCCATTGGATGATTGATGTGAATGAGCTGGAGGAGAGTCCAATGAAACCGTGAAAGTTGCGCCTTAGCCGGCTCGAGGAGAACGCGAGGTGGTAGCTAGCTAGGTAGTGCCAAGAACTTGATAGCCCTCAGAGTCTGAGGATTTCGGCGAGTGCATCGGAATGTTTTTAACTCTATAACAATGCGTAAATGTAATATAAACAAGGCGCTATAGCCAAGTGGTTACGGCGACAGATTAGAAATCTGTTCTCCTTTGGAGGCGCAGGTTCGAATCCTGCTGGCGTCGGCATTGTTTTGCTTTTGCGTCCGTCCCTCTCGAGGTTCGAGTGCGCTGGTGTAGTCTTTGAAGCGAGTATGATGGTTCCGGTTGGATATCTCAAGGAACAGCGTCAGACCCTGGGGTTCAATCTCGTAATCAGTATGTTCCTCCCATAAGGATCTTTCCGCAAGCGTGCGAACCTGATATAGCCTACCACTCGCCACTCCCGGAAGTGTCCCGGCCATTGCCCTATGCCACACAGAAAATATCCGATCCCCTCCGTTAACTCTCTACGGCGAGTGGCGTGTGAGAGAGCCCATGTTTCAGAGCTCACTTACACATTCCGTCTCGCTTCGTTCTCTTGCATCCGAAGTTTTCCGAACACTCCTAGTGGCGTCCCCTTGGCGCCCCGATTCCGCAAGAGTTGGAAGCAATCGAACCCTTCGACAGCACACGAGGGACTGTCGCAGGTTTGCTCTCTATGATGAAGAAGGGCGACACTTCCCTCGGGCTTGTGTATTGCATGGCACAGGCAAGTCGCGTCCCCCTCTTTGCGCCAGGCTTCCACTGACGACTCTGCTCCATGCTGTGGTGTTTTGAATAGCGTTTATTATTTCCATGACGGTATGCGCTGGCCCGGGACGGCCAACGGCGAAGGGGGACACGGAAGACGCAGCTGCAAGCGTGCCAGGCATATGCCGCAGTGAATGTCATGTGAGCTTCATGATGTTCTGGTACTGTTTTTGGAGACAAGGTGAGTACATTGACTCGCCGATTCGTGGTAGATTTGACGAAAATTCAGTATCAACCATCATAATCCAGCTCTCTCCGAAATACAAGTTCTTTGGGCAAATCTTGGTCCACGTCGCGCTTCAAGCACGAGAATGACTCCTCAGCGACGATATGCGCCTCAAGCGCACTCTTACCACCAACTTGACTACAGACGTATCCATATTCGACGCCTTCGTACTGGCGTAGGTTCAATTTCCTAACATCGCTCATTCCTCGACTTTCGCTGATCATTTGTGGTTTTCACGTTGCCTTCGATTACGTTCTTATCAGTATCTGGTTCATCTCGGCGCTCCTCATATTTCACCGAACCTGGACCCGATTGTCCCCTCGGGCTGCGACTACTACCAACGCCATCTTGTACTCCATCCTGGTCGGCCTCGTGGCTGAGATCCTACTGCGGGTATGTTATTCACTATGCCGTCGTCTCTAATGTCTAGCAGTACACAGCAGAAGATGAACCGCAAAGGATTGCAAGTACTCAGTCAAGAACAAATCGATCGACTTCCTCTTGTACCCCCATCCCGAACGGGTTCCGTAGACCCACTGTCCCTGTACGTGCTGCATACCCCGGCCGCCGGTGCCTCCAGTTCAGACTCCAACCCTCAGGTGGACGTCGACGGTTAGTGTTTTTCGGTGCTCACCGGACCCACTTCGACGCCATCGCCGACATCGTCCCGCCAACACCTGTCGACAACTGGAGTACGCCAGGGTCACTCCTGTTCGTCCGCCTGCCCGACTCTCAGGTGATCTGTAGTACAATTTGCCTGGGACTATACGAAGCTTCACCGGGTATCTTCGCCGCCGCTGTAACATCGGCGACGTCCCACGGTCGATGGTTTGTGGACGCGCGATCGATGGGCAGGGTGCTGACCGGGGCCACGAGGTTCGGGGAGACGCCGTCCCGGGACGAGAGCAGCACGAAGAGCATGTCGAGGTCGGGAGTCAGCGTTCTGGCGACTGAGGTAGGGCGCGATTTGCCAATTTGAACGGAGTGTTCCCGCCGCTGCGTTTGATGCCCTGCAGGAATGCGTTCCACGTACGTGATATTGCTGGGTCTAAGTGTCTGCTTTGCGACGCTGATGCATTGTATTTTGCGCTGTCAGCGATTCCACAGGCGTGCATCGACCTCCTGTTTACGTCGCAGTCGAACAGGTGTCCAATCTGCCGCGCGACGGTCCACGTCTCCTAGTGACCCTGTGTCAAGCCACCGTCGACAAAGTCCCCGAGACCGTTCAGGCACTTTTGCCGTGGCATGCCGTAAGTAGCGAAACACATGGTCCCTTTCTTCAATTTCCCATCGATACGAGTGGACATCATCTCACGCGGCACAAGTGTCAAATTCCTTTATACCGATGACGTCCATACCCGACTCCCTCCCTAGCGCGGGCAAGCTACGACCCAGCCCTGTCTGTCGTTATCGTTGTACTCTTTTGCTATCGAAATGAAAGTCGTCTTTCGAAGTCACCGCCCGAGTGCACCGCCAAGCCTCGTGCATTGTCGCTCTGCGGTCGGACAGGCGCCGCACCGGGACTAAATAAGCTCTTCTTCTTCAGAGGGTGCCCAACGCTCTTTGCAGACAGCCACCACCTCCAGCCGAGGTCCAGAATGGCCTCAGTTGTTCAGCACCCGCTGTCGGCTGCTGAGAGGACGTTGCCGGACGCAGTGCATCCCGTCACCGACGTCCTGCGGCCCGGCTCTCGCGCGAGCAGTGCCACCATCCCGCCCTTGGACTCGTCCCCCTTGCCTCTCGCCCCCACAACCTCCCATGCCCCCACCGGCCCCCACAACAATCTACCCACCCACTTACCCTCACCGACTGCGACAAACCCAAGTCTCTGGGAAAGGCTACCAGAGGTTCTTGGATTCACCGGCCGCGACGAATACCCCAGGCACAGGCGTCAAGAGCTCGTGTACACCGTCGTGTCGACCGTGTTCAATGTCGCTCAGGCACGTTCGCCTCTTCATTACGCTCGACAGCTGATGCGAGCCTTGGGTCTTTTCAGGTCGTCGTAATCCTCACCCTCACGATTCTGGCTGCCCAGCCGCGCCCAGCCGGCCATGCAAACACTGCCCTATCGGAGCGGGATGCCTGCTCGGAAATGTACGGCCTGGACATCTTTTGGCTCGCGAGGCTTCTTCCCAGATGCGTCACTTTGTGGGTTATATTCTGGCACAACGGACCACGGTGAGTCCCAGTGATTCTTGCCCCCTCTCCTCCCGCTCACGTGCGGTACGTGCAGGCGAGTCCCACCACTTCCTGACGCGGTGCTGGCTCCTCCCACTTCGACCACCACACCCCCACACCCATTGGCTCCCATGAACGCAACCCGCCCCGCAAGAAGGGGTACCAGCGAGACCACCCAATCTGAAGCGGTCGACTTCCTCCCGGGCGCGTTCGCGTACGACGCATCGCAAATTTGCCCGCTCACGAGCTCGTCCCGAGTATGCCTGTTGTAAGTTCCCCGTCCGAACCACCTTTCGTTGATGTACCGACGCGGTCATCCAGCTGGCACAAGATCGTAGATCCCGTCCTCATCTTCATCTGGCTATTCCTATACGTGTCCTTCGTCGTCCAACATGCTCGCTTCTGTCACCGGCATGCTCTCATGGTCGCCGGCCTCACGGATGCTATATTGACGGTGATTTCTATCACATTACTGCTCAGGGCAGCAATTTGGGTATGCGCACTCACCTTTTGTGTCATGGTCGTTCGTTGATTGATCTCTTGCAGTTCCTACGCCGCACTCGCATTGCGGCAGCACAGCCTGCGCCGCGGCCAGACAGGCTTTCGAAAGCCGAAGTGGACCTAATACCTCTCGTTTTCTATGCACCCCAAGAACCATCCGGCGGCACCAAGGTCACGACGCACTCCCCCTCTCCCCATTCATACCCTCCTGCGAAGCCCTTCGGCGGGCATCGCTTCGCCCTGTTTCGTCCCTGCCATACGAGGATGACCAGCAAGGATTCGGACCTCGAGAGCGGGGAGGCCGCTACTATGGAATATGTACTGCGCAGCTGGAAGCCGGGCGAGATCCCCTTCGTGACCCTCGACACGAACCACGATACCTGTTCCATCTGTCGGGAGGAGTATCAAGCTCCGGCACGCGGTGTCCAGATGGCTTCGAAGCCCAACCAACCTTCGGCGGGCACTGAGAACCAGGGAGCGGTACACGAGGCGACGTCCAGTCAAGATGGCGCAAGCGACGGGGGCTGCTGCGACTGCTGGGATGTCGCCACGCATTCCACGTAAGTCTTTCTTGTTGTCTTTAGCGTCGCACAGGCCAACTGAGTTCACGGTCGTGATGCAGAAAGCATGCATTGATCGGTGGTTGTTGGACGAGTGTGGACGATGTCCCTTGTGCGGTGCTGCCGTTGAAGTCGCACCTCCCCACAAGAAGCGCTGGTAGCAGCGTGATCCATCGTAGTCGCGACCTTCTCGGCTCGTAATCCCCGGTTCGGCTTTGAATATCTTGCATGCCCCCACCCGCTATTCTCACACGCTGTACATCTGCTGTATCCCTGCTCTCGACCCCGCTCCTGCCATACCACGCACATATTCGCCTCGTTAGCTGTTCGTGTCACTCGTCCCCCTTTCTTTGTAGCCTCCATCGTGCCCATACTAGTTGTATAGTTCATCGTTGATTACGCGTTGTTTGCTTTGGGCGAATCACGACCCATGGTTCGTGGAGAGTTGTAATACATTATGGATTACCCCTCTGTCTCGACCGCCATATGGGCGACGAGCCCTGTATAGCCAGAATGATCTATAGCATCAAGCCAATATATACGCCATTAAATCCCAGCAAGGTATACCAAAAGCCCCAGAGATGCAATAACGACATCCAGGAGACGACGGAAGAAAGGAAGGTGTGTGCGCCCGTTGGGTTCAGAGAGGGCGGACGGTCTACAACAGGGACCACGCCATCTAGATGCACGAAACGGACAACGTACCGCGCGCCCGGAACCCCGCGAGCCTCTCCGCGAGCTCGCGCTTCAGCTCGCGCTCCGCCCCGGGCCGTCGCACGCGACGCACACGCGCACCGCGAGCCCGCGGAGCTCGTCCCGGCAGAGGCCCGCGTCGATGCGCGGCCAGTCGAGCGCGGCGAGGTCCGCGGGCGCGCCGACCTCGAGCGCGAGCGAGACCTCCTCGAGCCGCGGGGCGCGCAGCGCGCCGAGCATCGCGGCGACCCACGGGAAGAGGCGGCGCCCGGCGGGGGCGCGCGACGCGCGGGCGTCGAGCCCGCCGAAGTGCAGGGCGCGCAGCGCGGTGTTGTGCGCCAGGCTGAGGTCTTCGTCCGCGAAGGTCAGGACAGGGTCGGGACCGGGACCGTTGGGGGGAGCGGGGGCGGGGTCGGGGGTGTCGCCGGTGGGGAACTCGACGTGGAGGGTCTCGAGGGACGCGCCGGACGCGCGGAGGAGGTCGCCGACGGGCTTGGTGTTGGCGAGCTCGCGCCAGCAGAGCTGGATCGTCTGCAGCCGGGGCTCGTCCGGGCGGCGGAGGAGCCACTCGGTGACGAGCGTGGGGGACGACGCGGGGTCGAGGAAGAGGTAGGAGAGCTGCATGCGGCCGGCGGGCTCCTGGGCGTCGGCGGGGGCGTCGGCGTCCTCGAACGGGGACGGGGAGTCGTGCGCCCAGGAGACGGACTGGAAGTAGAGCTCGCGCAGGGCGGGGAAGGCGGAGAGGAAGAGGATGACGTCGCGCGAGGCGGCGAAGGAGACGTCGAAGAGGAAGAGCTGGCGGATAGAGTCGGCGGCGGCGGTGAGGGCGGCGCGGGTGGCGGGCGCGAGGGCGTGCCAGCGGATGCGGGCGAGGGCGAGGGCGGTGAGATGCGTGAGCAGGGGAAAGAGAGCGGCGGTGGCGTCGACCCAGCCGTCGTCGACCCGGGGGGAACCGTCCGGGGCGATGCCGGCGTGGTCTGCGTTGAGGGAGAGCTTGCGGACGCAGAGGGCGACAGAGGGCGCTGAGGCAAGGAGGGCGCGGAAGCGGGTCAGATCGTCGGCATGGCGGAGGCGGACGCTGCGGAAGAGGTGGAAGCGGCTGCTGGGGAGCCAGTCCTTGCAGGTGAGGCTGCAGGCCCGGAGGGAGTCGATATCATCCCATAGGTGGTCGATGGTCTCGTCGCAGAGCTCGGGAGGGAGTCGGGTGCCTGTGCGGGCGGGTATCATGCTGTGCTCACGGCGGAGAGTCAGAAGAGGAATGCACGGGGAGGGACGCACTCACAGGGCATATGCAAGGGAGGAGAGATGCGGAACAGCTGCAGAGAGCGGGAGAGGTGCCAGCAGAACAAGGATTAAGTAAGGCCGGCAGGCGATCCGATGCTGTCGCCCCGCGCAAAAAAGGGTGGCAGCATGGCCTCCACAGTGCTGTTCTTGCGCTCAATGTTGCAACTGCCCAAAACGAACCTTCCGGTTGGCCATCTCGTTGCGGTGGCATGCACCGAAAAGGAGGGTTTCATGCAGTATGCGTTACCCGTATATATCAGGGGGAGATTAAGGCACATCCCCCGATAGCTCAGTTGGAAGAGCGTGAGACTGTAATGGTTACCTTTCATCTCAAGGTCACTAGTTCGATCCTGGTTCGGGGGATTGTATCGAATGGTTCTCCTTTTGCACTGTGGGTCAGCCCAACTCCAAGTGATAATTCAAAGTTGGTTTGTCCACAATGCTGCTTTCTACCTTCGCCATCGATCACTCAAGAATTTGTCTTCATGAAGAGGAAACTATTATAAACGAGTGTATGGGCACAGAACGGGGCGACAAGGTAGACAACAGGAAACACTGTATGGACAACACCACGGGCCAAGGCATCCAACCGACACATCCCGGACGAGCACGCCAAGACGTGCCCCGGCAACTTGTGGTTCAATCATCGACAACGAGCGTGTGCGGCCGCAGCACGTGCGGCGCGGTCGGACGGGGCGGAGGAAGAAATCCAACGGAGAGAACCGAAAGGGTATCACGGCGCGGGTCGCGCGGCGACGTGCAGAGGGGTAAGCGCGTCGCGCGCGGGGTTCGGGTCCAGGGCGCGGACGCGCGTTCACTGCGCCGCGTTCGACGGGCGCGCGTTCGTCTGCTCCTTGAGCGCGAGGAGCTGTTTTGACCGGAAGGCCTCGTAGTGGATCTGCGCCGTCGTCTCGATGAGGTCTTGGAGATGTGTCCTGGAGAGGAAGGAGATGAGACGCAGACAGATAACCAAGTGGAGAGGCATTACCTGGTGAGGAAGTTGCGGAGGTAGACAAACTCGCAATGCTTCTCATCCTCGACGTTGACAACGCCCCAGCGGTTCTTGCGGCCACGGACGGGCTTGCCATCGACGATGACTGTGCGCTCAGAGCCAACAACCGCGAAAGGGATCATGTTCTGAGCGGAGATTGAGGAGGTGCAACGGCAGATGGCAGTGTGGAACTTACACGAATGCTCTCGTTGAGCTGAACTTCCTCCTCGTCGTTCTCCTCAGTGTCGAAGGGGTAGAGGCGGATGTTATGGTACAGCAGCTCCTCACGAATCTACAGAGCAGACATTATTAGCCCGGACTATTTCCGTCAAGTGCTCCCAGGCAGAGACGGACTTTCTGCTTGAACGCATCCCGCTCCTCGAGAGTCAAGCTGTCGGACTTGGCGATGACAGGGACGACGTTGACGACCTCACTGAGCTTCTTCATGACAATAACATCAATGGGGCGGAGCGAGTGGCCAGTGGGGTTAATGAAGAACAGGCAGCAGTGGATACGCGTGTCCTGGATGTGGCGGTCGCGTTGAGCGGTGAGCTCCTTGCGGAGGTACGCGCTGTGCTGATCCTTGATGTACTTCACAATCGGGTCCCAACTGGTAGGAAGCACATGAACGGGTCAGTCGCATACAAGGCAGACGCGAGGTGGACAGGAAGCCAGGAAGACGCGACCGAAAACGCAAACACGTACCAGTTTTCGTTGTTGATCTGGTCACCATACCCAGGAGTGTCAACAATGTTGAGGCGAAGCTTCACACCGTTCTCGACAATGACTACAACCCGGCGTTAGAAGACATGCGGGGGCCGGAGCCCTATAACGCGTACCGTGCGAGACGGGGTGAATCTCCGTCGTCTGGCGGACAGGCTCATCAGCCTCAAGACGGCCCTTGGAGTCAATGAGGTGGGACGCAAAGATGGTGTTGATGAGTGTCGACTTTCCAAGACCGGTCTGGCCTGCCGGACGCGTCATCCAGGTGAGCGGACGTGTACTCGCAGACATGAAACGCGGCCGGCGACGCACCACAGACGATGACATTGAACTGGAAACCGCGCTTGAGGAGCTTGTGCTCAATCTGCTGCGTGATGGTGTCGAAACCGACGTAGGAGTTGGCACGGATCTCGTCAGCGGACATGGTGGCGGCACGGGAGGAGGGAGTGCGGGGCGGAGCGGGGCGTGGGCAACGACGAGGAGATGGGGGCGGACGACAACAGCGCTGTCAACGCGGAGGCGCCCAATTTTCCACCCCAGGCCTATCCCGACGTCTACACTGGAAGCCTTTCGGAGTCTGAAATTGGAATAGAATCAGACCTCTTCCATGGTTATCCGTTATAGAGCCTTCCGATAAGGGCTGTTGAATCCGTTCTTGCCGCTCGATCGGCGTGCGTTGCGCATCGTAACATCTTACCGTGAGCCGTCCGCAATCGCACCCCCACCTCCCGCCATGGACGCGTCAAACGCGTGTTCCTTATCACCATCACCCTCCACATACCCCACGGATACCCTTGGCCGAGTCCCGCGGAGTTAGGCACATATAAAGAGGTAAGTGCACGCTCGTATACCCTCTCTGCCTGCTCGCGTGGCCTTACTCGAGTACAGTACATACGAAGTGCGAATGCCAGGATGTCACCCATACTACCTCAGGAACTCATAGATGTGGCCATCAACCATCTCTGGAACGACATTCGAGCTCTCGCCGCTTGTGCTCTCACATGTCACGCATGTCTCCACTCGGCACGGACCCACCTCTTCCGCGATCAACGCCTCACTGGCTCAAAAGACTACGAACGTTTCGCGTCCCTGCTGGAACGCTTCCCGGAGGTCACGCGTTATGTCCACAAGCTCTCAGTCACCGAGCCAACAAGCAACTCGTATGCCCAACCATGGGTGAACCATATCTCGGGCCTCATCGTGCAGCTCACTCGGCTCGCGTCTCTCGAGCTCATCGGCCTCCGCTACGTTTCGCTGGCACACTGCGCACCAGAGACGCTCGCCGCGTTCGGGCAGCTCAGCGAGCTCGTCTTCGCCGACGTGCACTTCGACCACTTCGCCGACGTCCACAAGCTCCTCGCAGCCGCGCGCAACGTCGACAGTCTCTGCTTCTACCGCGTCGGCTGGGCCCACGCGACAGGCACCCCGCCGTTCGAAGAAGCGCCTGCTCCCCCACCCACTCCTCTCCGCCTCCGCAGGCTTGTCATCGACTCATGGGCGGCGTCGCTCATGTTGCGCGAATGGGTGCTACCATGCGCCGAGCAGGGCGACTTCGCGATCAAGTCGCTCATGGTGCGGTGGAGGGAGCGGGACGCGATGGACGTACTCGACTCGCTGCTTCGGGTTTGCGGGTCGGCTTTGGAGCACCTGTACCTTGAGCTGCCGTCAATGACCGAAGGTGAGCATCCTCTCCCGACTGCTCAACTCTTCCTCAACACGTGGCTAGTCGGTCTTGGTCATACATGAATAAATGAGAAGTTCATGGTGCTTGAACTCATAGCACATGGCACATATACGCTCATCATGCAATGGATGCTCCACCTGAGAACCATCTCTTAGTGCATGAATGCTCGTATTGCATAGGCCGTGGCAAGGCCGACGCCACGCACTAGCTACGAGCTTTTCATCTGTATCACGTCAAGTCGAGAGCTGACTAAATTGTGTCCGCAGAGTTTTCGAACGTGCCCACGCTCGGGCTCAACACCGGACTTCGCACATTGGAGATCGACGGATTGGTGCTGCCGGGCTGGGCGGGCTGGGCATCGTCGCTGCTCGCAGGGTTGCGGACTGTGCAGCTGGAGAAGCTAGTGGTCTCCATGCTCGTACTTCGCAACGACGTGCTCCCGAGCTTCGAATGGGGTCAGCTGGACGATGTGCTCGCCCTCCCGCAATTCGCTACCGTTGCGCTCGCCGTCACCGTCAACCGCGCGCTTCACCCAAACAACGATCCAGCTGCAATGCGCGACGCTGTGATGGCGCATCTCCCCCGCGTGCACCACCGCGGCCGGCTCTCCATCAGCTGCTCCTAATCTATTTACATGTGTCTGGACGCTTGTTTATAGATCTTGATTGTCATGCTGTTGTATATTCCTGATCCAAGCATCTAATCCGTAGATATAATGTAGGGCTCGCTTATAGAGTAGCTGTAGCAACCTCACGCGTTTTGTCACACTCTTGGACGCCTGCGGAGGTGGTCGAGAGCTTGGCCTATGTCTGACCTTGTCTCTGATGCGATGCAAAGATGTTTGGAGGTGACGTACGTATATAGACGCCCGAAAGTCGCATGGAAACAAGGGCCGCCTTCAGCGCGCGACGCGCCTCGCCTTCGCTCCTGCCCTCAGCCTCAGTACTTATGCCCTAAGCCCTTGCCCCGTCGCCCTTCTTCTCACCCTTCTCTTCCCTGCACCCCGACATGTTCTGTCCCGACGAAGGCTACACCGACGAGGACATCCTCAGTTCCGAAGGTGACGTTAGAGCCCCCGGGTTACGCTCGGTGCGTGAGCGCGAAGGTGTGTGTGTTCTGTTGTTCTGTGCGTGTGGCGGCGAATGTCTGGCTGACTATATGCATCGCATACGGGATTGCTGCTGCAGAAATGGCGTATAAGATTCTCGCCTCTCTGCCCCGGTCAAGTCTGGCGGTGCTTCAATCGCGGATTGCCCCTCTCCTTAAGCTAGACATTGTCGGGGTACGTCTCTGCATATGCACTCCCTTTTGCGCGCATCTGCCCTCCGTTATCCTTCCTGTCTCCTTGCCCTCACTATACCTGGAGGCTGACACGAGGTTCTCCGGCAGCTCCTGCCCACAGAGATAGCCCTCTGTGTCTTCGCCTACCTTCCCTACCAGTCGCTCCTGACGTGCGCACTCGTCTGTCGACGCTGGCACGCTCTTGCGGGCGACCAGTCGTTGTGGAAAAGCCTCTGTCTGGAACGGCAATGGGAGTGGCGCTCAGCTCCGGATGCTTTCAAGCTTGAGCGCGACCGATGTTCCGAATCGCGCGGAGTGGAATTCGAATCAGACTCAGATGACGAGGGCATGGGTGATGAAGAAGACGACGACGAGATCGTACCGGCAGACGACTCTGGCATCGTGTCTATGGACATCGACCCACCCCCATCCCCACTCGCGGCGGCATCTACCACCAACCCTACCCGCCTCTCCGTGCCTACACACATTCTCACCTCCACCCCCGGTGCCGGGCCGTCTTCACCAGTACGTCCTGTACGTCCGCGCACACGCCATTCTGCCCCTACGGTAATGCAATCACTCGCGAACGGAAGGCACGCGCACCTCAAAGCCGACTACAAACTCCTTCACCAGACCCACATTCGCCTCAGAAAACGCTTTACTATGGGCTCCTACACCCTTTCGAACCTGCAAACACGCGGAGCGCCGAACTCGCATTCGAACACGATCTACTGCCTCCAGCTGTACACGTACCCTGAGACCGGGAACCAAGTACTCTTTACGGGCTCCAAGGACCGTACTATCCGCGAATGGGACCTGGCCACGGGTGCAGTCGTGCGAGTTCTCGAGGGCGTCCACGAGAGCAGTGTATTGAGCATCTGTGTGCACCGCGGCCTCCTCGCGAGCGCAAGCAGCGATCGGAGCGTCGTTGTATGGGACCTGATGAAGAACGCGCCGACCAGGATCATCCGGGACCACGTGGACAGCGTCCTGTGCGTCCGTTTCGACGACAAGCGACTCGTGTCTTGTTCCAAGGGTGCGTACCATTCCTCTCTCGTCGTAGTCTGAAAGCTTACGTTCGTACTCATAGACCGAACTGTTCGGACATACCTCTTCCCCGACCTCCGTCCGCAACACGTCTTGAACGCGCACCGGGCTGCGGTTAATGCCGTGTCGATTTCCCACAATCATATAATCTCAGTCTCGGGGGACCGATCCCTACGGCTATGGGATGCTGACACCGGTGCACTTCTCCGCACATTTGAGAACCACCATCGTCGGGGGTACGTGCTAAGCTTTGTGCGTCCTCCGCACCTATCTAACTCCGATGCGATGTGCTTGTCATCTCAGTATCGCCTCCATCGACTTCAAGTATCCATTCGTGCTGTCCGGCTCCTCCGATAAACACATTCGCCTCCTCGATGTCTCTACCCTGCAGGGCTGGTCGACGTCTCCATCTGGCGAGAAACCTCCGTCGGTGACACCCGCCGCTACGTGTGACGCGTGCGGCGCGAGCTCGTCAACAATCGACGGCACGCCACAGACGCCTCTTCGAAGGCGTGCGCACGAGGACCTTGTTCGGAGCGTGGCGCTCAGCGACGACCTCGTCGTGAGTGGCAGTTACGATTTCACGGTTAAGGTTCGTGCTAGTTCCCTTCTCCCCTCCACACGTCGCTCGTCCCTTTGTTCTGGTCCCTACCACCACACCAGAAGCGTCGTTGACCATGTGCGTTCTCTCCATAGGTCTGGGACCGTAAGACGGGTGCGCTCATTGCCGACCTCGCTGGTGGACATACCGGAAGAATTTTCTGCGTAGGCTTTGATAGCGCCAAGGTATGTGTAGCGCTTTGTGTACAGCGCTCTCAGCCTCTGGATCGTGGGTAGTATGCTGACGTTTGGTGGCACGTGTCTTTTTTGGTTGCAGATTGTTTCTTGTGGTGAGGACCAGGTGGGTTCAGAATACACACTGCACGGACGCCACTGACCTCTTTCCCTCGGCTCTCTCCACCAGCGGATATGTATTTGGGACTTCTCCCACGGGATCGACACCACATTCATCAAGCTCTAGTCTCGGGCTGTGTATATCTCTATTCATTTAGCTCTCTATTCATGACATTACTCTTGACATACCGTTCCTCGCGCGACTGCCCGCTACTTGGCTCCCGCCCGAGACCATCTGATGCTCCGGTGTCAGACCGGGCTGGGAAGCATCGCGGCAGGTCGCGGCACGCGGTGCATATCCGCCCGTCCCGGGATGTTGCCCCGCCTTCTGCCTTCTGTTCCGTGGCCGAGGTCGACCGTGTGTGTATATTTGTGCGTGCCTAATCCCCTCCCGCGTTCATTAATAGAGCCGTGCCAGATCTCCACGCGCCGAACAAGACGTGGGGCCATCGGTCGGTGGCTGCCCACTATACCTATACAACATCGCGCGCGCGCGCAGATCGGATCTCCGCGGGGACCTCTAGCAGGAGCAGGCTTGCTCAAAGGTTCCGAGCGGCGCTTGCCTCCTTTGCTCGCTACACGGTCCCGCGAAAACGGGCATTGAAGGCAAGGGCAGTGGTTCATGGGAAGTGCGTGCTCCACGGGGAACGTCTCATACGGCTCGGCCGCCTCCAAGCTCGACTAGCGGGGGGTCTGAACGGACTTAACTACGTGCAGCGCCGCACTAAGGGGTTTCCGCTCCCCCGAGACCCTTGCTCGTCCACCCGTCCAGACGAGATCAGATACTGGGAGACAATCGCACGCCCCAGCCCTCAGAAAACGCGCTCGGCGCAGCCGACCCTTGTGTCCTAATTGCGCCATCAGATGTGAGCCGCCTCGCCGTCCATGCGTCCGTCCGTCTGACTTTCCGCGTCGCAGAGCCGATATGGGGCAGCATATAAGCGTCCGTCGATGCTTGTTTTCTTGCAGACTCGCCACAGATCTAGAGGCCCCCCAGGCAATCGTCTCCTTCATCCACGCGGAGCACAATCTCGCCTCAAGCTCAAGGCTATCACCCGGGCGTAGTACCCAAGCATCACTTCACCACGCTCCGTCCCCACAGCGACTACACCATGCCCGTGGCCATGGTCCTCCCAGCTCCTCTTGCTGCCGCCGGCAAGCCCGCCCAGTTCGCCCTCCCCGACCTCGTGGGCCACTGCACCTTCCCGCTCACCTACCACCCCGCCGGGGACGCGACCGCCGCCGCGTCCGTCGCGTGGCTCGCGTCCTCCTCGCCCGAGATTGCGGGCTCCCCGCGCGCCCTCCGCGCCCTCCACGGACTCCGCGCCGGCGAGCTCACTGCGATGTGCTACCCAACGTGCGCGCCTGAGCGGCTCCGAGTCGTCAGCGACTTCATGTACTTCCTCTTCCGGCTCGACGACATCTCGGACGGGATGGTCCGCGCGGGCACGCAGGCGCTCGCGGACGCCGTCATGAACGCGCTCTGGTTCCCGGACCGGTTCTTGCCGACCGAGAGGGAGTGCGCGAGGGAGCGGGAGCGCGGGAGGGGGCGCGGGGAGAGCTGGCTCGCGGCGGGGCGGGGGGCGCCGCCAGAGATGAACGCGGCGAAGATCGCGAGGGAGTGAGTGTTCCGCTCGCTCTAAGGGAACGACCCGCCACTGACAGCCTGGGTTTTTGCGATTCGGCGTAGGTTCTGGGTGCGCTGCACGCGAGACGCAAAGCCGGGTCCGCAGGCGCGCTTCAAGGAGCACCTCGAGCTCTTCTTCGAAGCCGTCCACCAGCAGGCGCGAGACAGGGATGCAGGTTCGATCCCCGACCTCGAATCGTACATAAATGTGAGAACGCTCGTCTTGGCTTCTTTCCGTCCTCGACGGCGTGGCCGGGCTCGCGCTCAGGGCTCAGAGCCTGCCTTCCACTTCGCCCCGTCATCCCATCGGGCCAAGTATCGGGGCATCGGGGCATCGGGCCCTACGCTTCGCGCGCGCCAGGGCGGGTGCGAGTCCGGTCCCTGACCGCCTATGGCACCGCTGCATTGCGCTAACCACTCTTCCATGCCCGCAGGTCAGACGCGACACTAGCGGCTGTAGGCCGGTGTTCGACCTCATCGAGTACGCGGCGGACATCGACCTGCCCGAGTGTGTGGTCGCGCATCCGACCATCAGGGCCCTGAGCGACGGCGCGAACGATCTCGTCACGGTGCGTCTCTTTCTTGCCAGGGTCCTGTGGAGGCGCGCGCTGACCAGGCATCCGTGCGCAGTGGAGCAACGTCAGTAACTAGCGGTTGGAACGCTCGTGCCAGATGCTCACTAGTGCGCGCAGGACATCTTTTCCTACAACAAGGAACAGGCTCGCGGCGACACGCACAATGTACGTGGACAGCGTGGGTTTAGGCCCGCTACCACCCCGGATCGTGCCTAACGAGTGGTGCCTGCAGATGATTGTGATCCTCATGAAGCTCCGCGGGTGCGACCTCCAGACCGCGGTGGACTCCGTCGGGGACCTCTGCCGGCAGACCATCGACGCATTCGTGGCGAACCAGCGCGCGCTGCCGTCCTTCGGCCCCAAGATCGACCGCGATGTCGCGCTCTACGTCCGCGGGCTGCAGGACTGGATCGTGGGCTCGCTCCACTGGTCGTTCGAGTCCGAGCGGTACTTCGGCAAGTCGGGGGCGAAGGTGAAAAAGCTGGGGATCGTGAAGCTGCTCCCGCGCCGCGACTCGCGGCCCGCGATCCGTCTCGTTCCGTTTCTTCCTCTTTCGCACGGGCGGCATCCTCGGCTGATATGTGCTGCTTCTCGTTCGTCGTGTCGTGCTGTTTGCTAGCGCGGTGGAAGCGTCACTCCCTTTTCTCTGGCTGGACTATTTATTTGTCGTTTCGATCGAGATACCGATTCCATTAGTACAGTCTACTTCACACTTTCTAGTTAGAATCGCAATATACACAAGGGTCGCAAAGATAGGACTGGAGAGAAATAGATCAGAGTTCATGCAGGGACAAAGCCAGATTATAGCAGCAGATGACAGCAGAGCGAGATGCATAACACAGCGAGCGTATCAATCCGCGAATTGGACAAGTTTGCGTTTTTTCTGTGACGGCTGTTGGACTTCCGCTTCAATGTTAATTTCAGTGACGTCTGGTGCCTTTGGCCGTAACGCATCGAGGTCGAGAAGCGGGATGTTGAGCTGCAGTCGTGTGGAAGTGGGTATTGGTAAAAACGTTGGATGCTGCCAAAGGCGATGTCAGAGAGTAATCGACGCTGACCACCAAGAATTTCTCACAGCAATGAAGTCACGGATAGTTCGATCGTCCGTAATATCTTTGGCAAATTCTTGCTGGTTCTCCTTGAGCATTCTGCTCCTCGATACTATGACCTCCTCGGAGGTGCCTCGAATAGCGAGGGTTTTCACTGCAACAGGTTGAGCGTCCATGCGTTTGTGGGTGGCATGGAGCACGCACCGACAACTTCCCGCGTCTGTCCAATACGGTGCACACGCTGGTTTGGAGGGTCAGCCTGAAGTACAGTGGAAACGATACGAATGTACCTTGATGGCTTGTGATTCAACATCGGCTTTCCAGACGGGTTCACAGAAAATCACGCGAGACGCAGACACAATATTCCTAATAAACATGCAGGTAAGCACCAAAAACAGCGATTTAGAAGGCAGAGAACTCACAAGCCACGGGCGCCGTGCTTCAGCTCCATCAAGATGACACGATACTTTCCCGACGTCTCGAACGTGGTGGGGACGCTTTGCTTGAACTCGCCCGTGAACTGGAGGTACTCGATCCTGGCAACATCGAGGCCTTCCGCGACGAACGCCAACGTTGCGGGAGACGGCGAGAATATCAAGAACTTCTCTTCCGAGCTGTGCATGAGAACCTGAGGGGCACGCGAAATCAGCAACGTCAAAGGTCTGAAACGAGTGCCCTCACCTCGTTCAAAATGAAATCCAGCTTCGTCGACGTCGAGTTCCCGATCCGTACGTCCTTCACCTGGCTCTTCTCCAAAAACGCCAACTGGACCGTCCGCGGGCCCTCCGCCTTCGGCGCGCCCACGTTCTGGCCCGCGGCTTCCGCCTTGCGCCGCGCGACGCACGCCTGGTGCTCCCCCAGCATCTCCGTGTACTTCTGCTCCGCGTCCTTGGGTTTCACGGCCGGCACTGCCGGCCCCGCCGCCGCCGCCACGCCCGACAGCATACGGACCGCGGCCGTCGCCGTCTTGTCGCCGCCCTTGCCCCGCGTGGACGACTTCCACAGCGTGCGCCGGACCGCGTCGATCTCGCGCAAGACGATCTCCTCCCGCACGTACCCAGCGCCCATCTGAGCGACGTCCCGCAGCGGGTGCGCGATCACGCCCTTGCGTAGCTCGGCGAGCGCGGGCCCAGCGACTAGCGCCTCGGGGGAGGAAGTCGAGAGGCAGGCGGCACGGGCAGCGGGGGCAAGCATATTCCAGGCATGGAAGATCGGTGGGGGCATGCCGGTCGTGCGGTGGAAGGCGTGGTAGTGCGCCTGGAGGGCGGTCCAGATGGGATCTTGAAGGGCGGTTTGGCTGGAAAGGAAGAAACGCTTGAGCAAGGAGGGTGAGAGTCGGCAAGGAGCGGGATGTACATGTAGAAAAGGGCCTGCTTGGCGAGCTCGATGTCTTCTGGGCCCGCTTCACGCTCGTATGCGGTCTTCACGCAGCCCTTAGCGTTGCGCAAGATTTCGTCGGCCAGAGCCATGTCGGCGTTGTGCAAAAACATGACGCTTTGTGTCCCTGAGTCGACACGAGGTCCACTTCAAGAAATAGAAAACTTACTGAGAGATGTTGTCGACAGTGTTACGGAGGGGCCCGACGTTCTGCGAACATATGAGACACTCAATTTAGGCTTAGTATAATCCTGCTCACTCGAGGATGGAACAAGTAATCCTGATGATTGTTATTATCGGCTCCAAAACGGCTATAAAAGCGAGATTACACACCTGATCTGTCCTCTGGGAATCTATGGCGTTGATCGCGATCACAGCTTGCATGTAGTTGTACGTCTTCACTGCATAGGGATCTAGGTCTAGAAGCACTACATCGCTGTGCAGCGCTGGAAGGCGGACTTCTTGTTCAACGTCTTTGATCCTACAGCGTCTCACAGTCAGTATGTCGCGCATATAGTTACCTAGAAAAATGTTTACCGATGTCGGACCATGGCGGTCTCCATCACTCGTGTCAAAATAGCGACGTCTACAGGCAACGGCCCTTTAGTGTCGAATATCGGCTCCGCGACCAAGCTCGTAAAAGCGTGAGGATCGTGCGCGAAGGGTGGCATCCCCAAGAAGTCAGTAAACATTGTCCCAAGGTCCCGGAAGCTCTCGCGCTCGCTCTTGTGCCACACGCGTTGCGAGAGCACGCGACCACTTGGGGTGCTCAGATCTTTGCTGTCTGAGATCACCCCGTCGCCTTGGTCTTGGATGTCGGCGGGGTAAATGAGCTGTGCATCGATATCTTCTTCGAGCACCTCGCTCCCGGAGCCGAAGTTCAACCCAAGCAAGTCGGCTGTAATGGGGGCAGTCAGCGGTATGCACCATGAGCGAGCTGGTGTGATGATCACATGTCGGGGTGCCGGTTACGATCCACCGTCGCTCGACGCTGAGCGCGTTCGTGAAGACCGCGTAGCCGGTGCGCTTCTCCGTCGCGTTGTGTCCTTCGTCGACCACAAGGCGCTTCCACCGCACTTGGCGGAGCGGCGAGACGTCCGGGCGCCGGCTACATATGCAGAAGGGCACCCGGGTGCCTGAGATAACTTTGCATTTGCACGGCTTGTATGGGCCCTTGTCGAGGTTCCCCTTCTTTTGAGCCTCGCGCGCGACGCCTGTGGGCCGAAGGGTCAGATAAGGCGACTAGACACATTGGGTTCAACAAACGCGTATGGCTCATAAGGATCAGCTAAAGGCGATGGAAGTCGGCACAACACACAACATCGACAACGCAATCGAAAGCTCACGTCATAGTCCGATGCCAACCACGGCGCGTCCGGCAGCTTGTCGTCCCCTTTGACGTACAGATACCGCAGCGCGTCCGACCGACAGTGCTTCAGTATCTCGCTCTGCCACTGCATCTGCAAGTTGTCCGGCACGAACACGAGCGTCGCCCCGCTCAGGTACACCCTCCGCGGCGCCGCGCGCTTGGCGGCCCCCGCGCGCCCCCCGCCGCGTCTGGCACGGGCGTGCGCGCGTGCAGGTAGAAAGGCGTGTTTGCGCGCAGGGGCGCGAGCAGCCCGCGCTGGTCGAGCTCGTCGCGGTGCATCCGCAGCACGTTTGAGCGCGGCGCGATCCTGCACGCGTGCAGCGTAAGCTCCACGAGCGAGGGCACGCCCTTCGGCGCTGGGTGGGCGGGGAGCTTGGCGCGCTCTGCGGCAGCGCGGGCGTCTGGAAAGTGCCGCAGCGCGAGTGGCGTCGTGGGGGTGCGTTGCTCGAGGGAGTCGATGGGCTCTTCGGGCGCAGGAAGCGCGTCGAGGGTGGCGAGGATTAGTGACAGGATCATGAGGGTTTTGCCCGTTCCTAGGGGGGCGAGGGTCGGGACGTATGTTGAAGAACGGGCGGAAGGGTGACGAGGCACTCACCGAGCTCTTCGCACAGAATCCCGCCTTTCACGATCGGGACGTGACGCTTGTCGGAAACGACCTCTATCGTCGCGGGCTGGAGGTACAGCTCGCTTGTGGAATTCACGCCCTCGACACCGCGCAGAGGCAGATAGAGCGGATGGTCCATCATCCCCGTGGCTGTCTCGCGTTCGATCATCGTCGAGACTGTCTCTGTCTGATATATGTGCAGGCGGGTCCCTGCCTGCAACCCTGGGACATTGTTGACCATGCACGAGGGCCTCGGGGACGGCAAATCGTTGTACAACTCGAGCAACGTCCGATTATCCTGAGAGAGAACAGCGTCAGATTCGAAAACCTCTTAAGCGTCCGCTGCGACGTACCACCGATTTCGGCCAGAACAAGCGCGGAGCGGAGCCCGACGCATGGTTGCCGTCCCAGAGCGTGCGGTCTTGTCTGATTTGCGTAAAGAGCTTCCGCAGCCCCTTCTGCGCCGCCTTGAGGATGACGCGTTCTTTGCCCCTGCGCCAGTACAGGCTCAGCTTGCCACCAGAGCCCGCGAGGTCCCATGGCACGATGTAGACGCGGATGATGAGCACCGCCGGCGCGGTGGCGTCGATTTCTGAGGCCGTCTTGATGAGATACGTCGCGACGAGGTACTTGTGCTTGACGAGGAAGCGGAGAGTCTCGAGGAGAGCGTCGTCGGGGACGTGGGCGCGGAAGGGTGAGGATGATGGTGTCCCAGGAAGGGGTGCCCAGCCGTCCGTCGCGATGTCCTCGGACAATGACGGCCCATCTTCGAGAATAAACACAGGGATGGAAACGGTGCCTGCAGGGAGGAAGCTAGGCAGGGTGGCAAATAAGTTATTTGCAACAACCATGGCGAGGCAGGATGTTGTGGCAGAAAACTGCACTCCCCAAGCTTTGTTTTTGAAACTATATTTTACGTAGTCTTGCTTTGATATTCAAAATAGCTTTGAGCCTGATTTGGGTGCTGACTTCGTGAGGGTGGAGGAACAAGAGAGATGAAGATGTGGCTGTGCTTTATCCTGGTCTTTGAACGTGTCTCACCAAGCGCCCACTCACGCCTCGAACTCGCCGCAGCACATGTGTCAAGCTTTTAAGACATGTAAGTAGGCATAGAGTGCATACGAAACCATATCTCATTTGCTCTACTCCCAGACGTACGACACCAGACATCACAGTCGTCTGACAGAAGTGTTACTCCAACGAAAGATGAAAGCAGGACAGTCAGTACGACAGTCACAGCAGTGCCGTGAGACGAGATAAGCGGAGGGCAACAGAATCGGATGCGGCAATTAGCTGTATGCATTTCATTTTATCGGTAGTGCAAGGGTCTACAGTAAGAAGGGTCCAGCCTTGCACCGCCGCGACGCACGCGTCCTCGTCCACGTCGAGCCGGTGCGACTAGCAGCTACCCGCTCATGAAGACTCGCCCATCTCCTTCGCGAGCTGCTCCGCCTTCGTCTTCACGTCCTCGATCGTGCCGACCATGTAGAACGCCGACTCGGGGAGCGAGTCGTGCTGGCCAGAGAGAATCTCCTTGAAGGAGCGGACGGTGTCCTTGAGCGACACGAGACGACCCTCGAAACCAGTGAAGACCTGCGCGACCGCGAAGGGCTGCGACATGAAACGCTGGATCTTACGGGCACGCTCGACCTACGGAGGCACAGATTGTCAGGACACCATTTACATCCGTTATCAACGGAAGGAGGTACTTACGGTCAGCTTGTCCTCCTCAGACAACTCGTCCATACCCAGGATAGCAATGATATCCTGGAGCGACTTGTAGTCCTGAAGGATCTTCTGGACGGCGGTCGCGACCTCGTAGTGCTCCTGGCCGACAATACGGGGGTCGAGCATACGCGACTTGGAGTCGAGGGGGTCGACGGCGGGGTAGATGCCGAGCTCGGCAATTGAACGGGACAGTACAGTTGTGGCGTCCAAGTGAGCGAAGGTGGTGGCTGGAGCGGGATCCGTCAAATCATCGGCGGGCACGTAGACGGCCTGCACAGACGTGATGGAGCCCTTCTTGGTGGTGGTAATACGCTCCTGCCTATAGGTCAAACAAGCGCGTTAGAAACGTGTGCCAGGACGCAAATCATAAACGCGACGTACATGCCACCCATGTCCGTCGAGAGCGTGGGCTGGTACCCGACGGCCGAGGGGATACGACCGAGAAGGGCAGACACCTCCGAACCCGCCTGGGTGAAACGGAAGATGTTGTCGATGAAGAGCAGCACGTCCTGGCCCTCCTCATCACGGAAGTACTCCGCAATGGTAAGACCAGTAAGCGCAACACGGGCACGCGCACCAGGGGGCTCGTTCATCTGACCGAAGACGAGAGCGACCTTGGAGTCGCCCTGGAGGTTGATGACACCAGTTTCAATCATCTCGTGGTAGAGATCGTTCCCTTCACGGGTACGCTCACCGACACCTTGTGGAGGCTTTGTCAGAGCGGATATAGAGCGCATACAAGCGACAAAGCTCACCGCAGAAGATAGAGAAACCACCATGAGCCTTGGCGACGTTGTTGATGAGCTCCTGAATGAGCACAGTCTTGCCGACACCGGCACCACCGAAAAGACCAATCTTGCCACCACGGGCGTAGGGGGCGAGGAGGTCGACGACTTTGATACCAGTCTCCAGGACCTCAGCAGTGGTCGACTGCTCGACGAACGCCGGGGGGTCGGCGTGAATCGGGAGAAGCTTGACGCCCTCAATGGGACCACGCTCGTCAATGGGCTCGCCAATGACGTTCATGATACGACCCAGGGTCGCAGTGCCGACGGGGATACGAATGGGGGCACCGGTGTCGACAACCTTCTGGCCACGGACGAGACCCTCGGTACCATCCATGGCAATGGTACGGACCGAGTTCTCGCCTAGGTGGGCAGCAACCTCAAGGACGAGGCGACCACCGTGGAAGTCGACGACCTCAAGGGCGTTGAGAATCGGGGGGAGGGTGTCGGACTCGAATTGGACGTCGACGACGGCACCGATGACAGTCTTCACGTGGCCAGTCGCAACAGACGCCTCGGTCGCGTACGTGCGAGCTGTGGGCGACGAACAACGGGGAATTCATGGGAAGCCAGGGGAAAACGAAAAAAAAAAAGGACGCGTCAGAGAAGGACAAGGGGTAAGGAGGGAAGGAAGAGACACGAACCAGACTGAGACGCGCCAGCATAGCGGGGGAGAGCGCGTTGTGATGAGGAAGGAGCGGACGCAGCCCTGGCAATGGCGGGCGCGGCAACAGCGGTGGAGAAGAAGGCGTTGGTCCTCTTCGCGCTGTTCAGCGCTCTGCGAGAGAGACGGTGTACGCCGCGCGAAGTGAGCATCGTGGACGTGGACGGAGGAGGAGGTGGTGAGCTGGTGAGAGCCGCCCACCGACACGTAGGGGAGTAAAGTTCGCCGTTTAAACTCCGACGCCCCGTTGCCGGCCCCTCCCGAGTCCTCGCCCGTCTCTTTCCCGCCCGGTCCGTGCGGCGTGCCCGCTTCCCGTCTCCCCAACAAATCCTGGCGACCGCACGCGTCCTGCGCACGTCTGCGGCTTATTTCCGCCACGCCCGCTGCTCGTCGCCGAGGCAGACACGGGTGCGCACGCGCCCGCCCAGGCCATCGGCCGATTTGCGGGCGTCTGTTCGGAGTACTGGCACCGGGACCCCGGGGACGGGCCGCGCGATGCGACAGGACGACGGGCCGGCAACGCAGAAATTTTGGAGAGCAAACGTCTCAGGGAGCCATCCCAACCGTGGACGGTATGGACAAGGGGAAGATGTTGTTGCCCGCCACTACGCACGTTCCTTGCATCCCTTTCCCCGCACCCGTCCCAGGCCCACGACATAGCCAGTGAGTACATGCCCGCCTTTCGCCCATCGCACCCGTACTGACGCGGGACAACCCAGTGTGCGGTATCCTCGGGCTACTTCTCCAGGACCCGACGATCGATGCCGCTTCTGAGATCTGCGAGGGCCTCTCCCTGCTCCAGCACCGCGGTCAGGACGCGTGCGGCATCGTCACTTGCGGTCACAAGGGTCGCTTCTACCAGTGCAAGGCCAATGGCATGGTCAGGGATGTCTTCGATGCTCCCGCCCTCTCCAGGCTCCTTGGAGGCATGGGTGTTGGCCATGGTGCGTCTCTTCCTATCTCTCTGCATTCCTTTCACCAACTGGGACTCTAGTGCGCTATCCGACCGCGGGCAGCTCCAATCACGCGGAGGCACAGCCGTTTTATGTCAACTCCCCCTACGGCATCGTCATGGCCCACGTGAGTTGCTCATCTCGCATTGCGCGATCGCCCCCTGCTCCTCGCCTTCGTGCTCGCGTCGTCTAATCTACGCGACAGAATGGCAACTTGATCAACTCTCCCTCCCTTCTCCACTTTATGGACCATGTCGCGCACCGGCACATCAACACTTCCTCCGACTCCGAGCTCCTCCTCAATATCTTCGCCGACAACCTCCAGAAAACGGGCAAGTTCCGTATCAACGAGGAGGACATCTTCTCTGCCATCGGTGGGCTCATGTCCCAAGTCAAGGGCGCGTACGCCTGCGTCGCCATGCTCGCCGGCTTCGGTATCATCGCCTTCCGCGACCCCAACGGCATCCGCCCCCTCGGCATGGGCTCGCGCAAGGCCCTCGGTGGCGGGTCCGGCAAGGACTGGCTGTTCGCAAGCGAGAGCGTCGTGGCCGACGCGAGCAACTTCACCGAATGGGAGGACGTAAAGCCCGGTACGTGTCCCCCGTGCCCACCTCGCGCGCCGCTGCCCATACTCCGCGTGTTGCGCGTCCCCCACCCCCAGGCGAGGCCGTCATCATCACGCGCAGTGGCGTCTCCCGCCGCCAGATGGTCACCAACGCGCCGTTCGCACCCGACATCTTCGAATATGTCTACTTTGCGCGCCCAGACAGCGTTTTGGACGGGGTCAGCGTCTACCGGAGCCGCATGGCGATGGGCGACGCCCTCGCGGACGAGGTGCAGCGCGTACTGGTCGAACACAAGATTGAGGTCGACGTCGTCATCCCCGTGCCGGACACATCGCGCGTGGCGGCGCTCAACCTCGCGCAGAAGCTCAAGCTGCCGTACCGCGAAGGCTTCATCAAAAACCGGTACGTCGGTAGGACGTTCATCATGCCCGGCCAGCAAATGCGGCGGAAGAACGTGCGGAGGAAGCTGAACGCGATGGCGCTCGAGTTTGCGGACAAGAACGTACTAATCGTCGATGGTACGTACTACATGCGTATCCTTGCCTATACAAGGCTGATCGTACGCGCCTGCAGATTCGATCGTTCGCGGCACGACCTCGAAGGAGATTGTACAGATGGCCAAGGACGTCGGAGCGAAGAAGGTCATTGTCGCGAGCTGTGCGCCTCCTATCCGGTACGTGCTCCCGACATTTCATTTCTCTTCCTGTACCCACGCCTAACGCCTCGCCCCAGGCACGTGAACGTCTACGGCATCGACATGCCCTCCCGCACAGAGCTCGTCGCGCACAACCGCTCCGAGGCGGACATCGCCCGCGCGATCGGCGCCGACCTCGTCATCTTCCAGACCCTCCCCGACCTCATCGCCTCCGTCCGGCAGTTCAACAGCGCGATCCCCGCGTTCGACTGCTCCGTCTTCACCGGCGAGTACGTCACCGGCGGCGTCGACGAGAAGTACCTCGCCGCGCTCGAGCAGCTCCGCGCGGATAATGTCAAGTCCCATATGGAGGTAGGGGACCTCGGCACGATGGAAGGCAAGGGCGCGGGCGCGGCGACGCCCAAGTCGGACGCGGCGCGCGTCGCGGAGAGTATGGAGGTCGCGGTGGGCTGCTGCGGGCCGATGAACGGGGCGGACAGTACGGTAGGCTTGCATAATACGTACTCGATGTCGTGAAGATAGGCAGGCGAGGCGTCTGGAGGCTGTGGCGTGCTATATAGACGGTAGTGATGGTATCTAAGAAGTGTATAGTAGATAGTAGGTGTATCTAGTGTTGGTTACGATTCTTGGCATAGAAACTGTTTGACTTCCTATGTGAACGACGCCGATAATGCAGCAACATACATATACACGCATGTGTATTTGCGCTGTTCACTCATCATTGCGTTCTGACCGTTATTTTTTGCATGCGACTCAAAACAAAGTGGCTGGCAATATGACTTGGATCACGCATGGCAGGTTGATGCCTCCGAAGTAGCGTGCTCTTGTCTGTCCCGATCCACAACTACAACTCCGCCTGCTAACCCCCCTCTTGATCACCATCACCTTCTCTGTCACCAACTTAACTGATAATGGCGGAATCCAGTCTGGGTCGGCATCGACGCAGCGACAGCGATTCAACTGAAGGTTCTCCGGCTCATCGGCCGGCACCGTTCGAAGATCCAAAGCCATGCGACAAGATGGACGATGACGACTTCGTCCGCTTCCTGCGAAAGGAAGGGGGCGATGGAAAGCCTTTCATGTCCTTCTGGATCATTGGTATACTTATGAGACTGTGCAAACTTTACGGCAAAGTCGTCGACCTGGCACACCTCGAAAACGAAGATTACTCTGCTATTGCGAAGGAGCACGGGGATGAGCTTTCGGAGATCATTTTGGAGGCCATGGGCGACAAGGAGAGCTGGAATAGGCTCTGTGAGCTTCGTACGTCCTTTTAATTCCAGTGGCATTCGTTCGCATTCAACGACCACTCCTGTGACGACTCTAGCGTACATCCGGCGATCGCCACCGGTGGTCGAGCCCCCGACGAAGTTGCGCGACCCTGACGAAGTCGACGCCAGGGAAGTTCATGGTACGCATCCTGTAATGTCGGCGATTTCCTGCTGATTTAATACGACAATCAGCCACACAGAACGCATGGAATGGCGACTTCAGGGGCAAGATCGAGCTATTTCTCCTCGGATAATTCCTAACAAGATTCCTACGCAGGCACCCACTACGTTCACACAGTCGCGCGGGCGGTGAGCCAAGGAAGCGACAGCAGGTCCAGAAGCGACAGCCCCCCTCATCAACGAGAGTCACCGTTCGTCGTTCGACCGGACTTGCGCAACAACATGCACGACGACATATACATCGGTTTTCTTCGCAATGAATCCCAACGTAACCAGGCTCGCCCAAGTGTCACCACAGTGGGCACCGTCCTTGGAAGACTGGCACACCATTACACTGACCTCGTCAATCCGAGCCTCAATCGCGTAGACGTCCCATTCATCATATCACGAGATCACCATTCCGAACTTGCCGCGCTCGTTAGCGAAGCCTTCGATGCGAAAGAAAAGTGGGACGAGATATGTGATTTATGTGCGTCATTCACTTCCCATGCAATCGCATCCATACCCACTCGCGCGTGGTCAGCGTATATCCGACGAACACCTGCAGTCGTGCGCACCGCAGAAGAAATCCTGTCGGATGAGCAGTACGGTTCGTATCGGGAAAGGGCCACCTGTGAGTTTGCTCTGATTCAACACGCCCTGCAGCCACGAAAGCCGCCTGGAGCGGCGAGTTCAAGGCACGACGGGCAACGGCCCAGCTTCGGAGCCCGAAAACGCGTAGAAAAAGCCTGTCAAAGGTGTATTTTCTGCCGCCTTTTGTGCGCGTGTGAAAAAGGCACTAAAATGGGCAATTTTTCCGGGTGCTTTACGGGGTGCCGAAAAGGATCGATAAAGAGACCTTTGGTGCCCATTTCAATAACACCCGTTACTTATCACTCGTACTAACTTGTTTGTTACTCACATAGTATACACGTTCTATTGCCTTTACCACGAATTATAATGTCTTTGTTCTGAGCATAGTATTCTGTCGGGCCGAAACATTCGCCCAAAACGTCACCTTTCAGGATACTCTGCGACATACACAAACTTGACATAAAAGTTCGCCTTTCCCACCCTTTTTCTCCCCTGGAAAAACACCTGCCGAAAATGACACCTTTGATAGGCTTTGTCTACGCGTTTTTGGGCTCCGAAGCTGGGCCGTTGCCCGTCGTGAGGGAGAAGGGGATCAATTGTTGCTTGGTTGTCTTCGCGATTACTCGGAACAAGAGACCTTCGCAGGCATCCGCTATGCTCACACACTCGCAATTATCAACTCGTCCGGCACAGGGAAGACGCGCACGGTGAGCCAAGCAAGCCTCAAGGTGCCCCTGGTCATGGTGAATCTCGCCCGCGACGACGCAACGGGGCAGTGGTAGCGCACCACATCTGCGTCCATGACATTTAATAGGACGTTCTCCCGGCAGCGTTTCCGCAACCCGACCACAGTATCCGAGATTGGCTGAATGACTCCAAGACTGAGTTCGAACAGAACAAAGGATGGGGGCAGCAGCACGTCTACCTCCGCATGCAGGCGCTGTTCTATGGTATCCTCGTTGCAACTCATGAACACCTATCACGCATTGAAGATGGTAGCTTATTTCCTAACCCTGTTTAGTAGAAATTGGCTAATGGCAGTCATTCCACTCAGCGGCGGAATGGAGCCATGGAGTATCCGACCTCGCAACACCGGACAGCGCACAGACGCGCAAGAGGTTAGAAGCACTTGCTCAAGCTCTCCACGAGAAGTTGGCGGCCGGCATGACTTATCGCAGGGGACTTGGTCCATATTGTCGGGGCTTCCACGACGCGATTTTGCGTCACGCCGGCGAGGTGAGCATTCAAATCACCTCTTCTGGTGACTTCAAGTTTATGTTCGCTTCAGTTCTTTCACGATGTGGTGCACACGACACGGCTATGTCAGAGTCCTCTGCCGCTCTCTGTGACGATCAATTTCAGTGAGTAATGATTAGACTGTCACTTCGTTGTTTTACGCTGACACCTTGCACCTCAAGAAACCTCACAAGATGACAGCGTCAACGCTGCTTACGTGAGGCTCGAAAAGTTCCTAGATCCTCGGTCACAGTTGGGCCATGCTCCCGCCTTCATCATGGCGTTCGATCACTCGGAAGCCCTCACCGCCTCCCTCCGCAAGTGTGCCATCCTAGCTGACGAGAAAAACTTCACCTTCTATACAGAGCTTCGTCGCGTAGCTCGCAACATCAACAGAAGGCGGTCATTCTGGATGTTATTTCTCGCCACTGCAGGCAAATTCCACTTGCACACTCCGCCCCTCCCATTGGACAGCTCGGCCCGTGTGATACCAGACTTGATGTGTACGTTCCCACCAATCACGGAGGTCGAGATGGATAGGTGGATGGTGAATGTACCGTGCGACGGGACGGCGTCGTTGGATTCCATCGCGTCAACCTACAACCTCGCTCACCTTGGACGTGCACTGTAGGCTATCGTCTCCTTGTTGAGGCTTGTAAGCTGACCTTGCGATACAACAGGTTCTCTACTCGATATGATCACGGTAGTAAGACCGTCCGTGGGGACATTATTCGCTATGCTCGGGAGACGCTTTTGGGGCCTTTGGGGTACCGCACTTTGGACGACGATCAACAACTCGCCTGTCTTTGTGTTCGCCTCGGCCTGCGGTTTCAAGCGGTCAACTGGCTGCAATCAGAAGCCGAGCGCCGTCAGGTTGAGAAGCACTTGCGCCTTTGTTTGGGCGCCCCAACAGGGAAACATCCGATGATCACCATCGCACCCTCAGAGCCACTTCTTGCCGAGGCAGCAACAAAAACGATGGGCCCTTACGCAACATGGCGTGTTGCGGATGCGCTGCTAAATCACGTGAAGACCTCACACATCAGCTTAGGTTCTCATGGTGAAGTGGTCGCGGCCGCCATCCTTATCGAAGCCCGCGACGTTGCTGCCTGGAAGAGGAGCGCCTCTTACAACGTGGATCTCAAGAGCGATGGGTTTGCTACTGGTCGTGTCATATCGGTCGTCGATTTCCTCGAAGCGCTCCTAGGCATCAACAAGGGGATACGCAAGATGTCTGCGAGCTGCTTCCAGACGAACGCCGAGGCTATCGCTTTCGAAGAGGCCTTCAAGGATTGCTACGTCAACTTCAGCCACTTCCTCCGAGCCGACAACTTTGACATCCTCAGCCAGATGCACCTCGCGCGCATCATGTGTCGCTGTGCAGCCGTCATCTGCCCAAACAACCAGCGCGGGACCGATCTTGTCATTCCCGTTCTCCGGGGCAAGGTCCTGGACGACAAGAATATCACCGCTATTCTCGTCCATGTCAAAAACGACGTGACATACACCACGACCGTCCTACCGCGGGTGTTCGACGAGATGTGTCCCTTGGATCTTGGCTTGTTCGCGAAGGGAGCCACCCCCCTCCCTGTCGTCCGACTTGTTTTCGCCCTAGCATCCCCCGAGCCCGCGGTCGTGCTCGTTGACGATGAAATGCGGCGGCAGTCGACACACGCGCTGGCGAAGGAGTGTGGCTACGCTGCTTTCGACATCTGGTGCGCGGGTGCCACCCGAGCGACCTTCCCGGCCATCCATAGCAAGAGCGGGGAGGCGTACGTCAAGGCGGTGCTCCTCACGCGCTCGAATGGCCTCGTCTACGACCCCATCACGTCCTCGGTCACGCGTGGTCGCAAGAGAGGAGGGCTCTGGTCGAGAAACGGGAAGCCATGCGCCGTTCCATGAACCCGGGGGCTTTAAACTAGCGCAAGCATCACGGGAACCGCACTGGCCTCCGTGAGGATTTGGCGAGTAAGACAGTTGGCATCCTGTATCGTTTTCACTTCGTGAATATGTATATTAGTACTCTCAGTTGGGAACCTATAGGCTTGCTGTGGACTCCGCAGTTTTGCATTTGATTTAGGCGTGCTTCATTTAAAGGAGGCTTCATAGATACATAGCCATTGCAGTCAGTTTCACGAGGCACCTTTACAGTCGAGTGAGATGGTTCACCGTGAGGCACTCATCAGGCCATGTGGATCTCTGTTCGAGTTCACCGTACGACGTTGCTGGTGTGCTGATGTCGATACGCGCGATCCGGCGAACGTCTCGCGTGACGTCATGTCTCCTCTATGCTCAATGAAAGACGCCTGCCCTGCTCGACGACGACGACGGCTTCGTCTGCCACCACCGTACCCCTTCTGTCCTCTCCCGTCCTATCAGTATTGCGATTTAGAATGGAACAGACTACTCTAGGTCGACACGGGCGTAGCGATAACTTGGATGCGACCGACTCCGCCCCCCCCTCCCCCCACAGTGGTCAGCACCATTTCTCACTCGAAGACCAGAACCATGCGAGAGCATGGACACAGACATGACGTTCAAATTGCTTCGCGAACGGACATCCATAATGACGAAGGCCATTGCGGATCCGCTGTATATTGGACACATCCTCGCTAGGCTCGCCTACTACTATGTGGACGACGTCCTTGAGAGCCTCAGCGACAATGCCAGTCGCCAAACCATACCCCAGGACAACACTTCCAATCTCTGAGCATATCCGTGGTGCTCTGGAAAATAAGGAGGAGTGGCATGCTATAGTAAAGCTTTGTGCGTTGTTTCACAATTCCTCAGTACCACATGCGCTCGTGTTCAACCCACGCCCAGAGTACATCCGCAAGTCTCCCGATATTGAGCGACGTTCAAGGTCCACACGGGAAGGATAATGTATTGTAGGGACGAGAGGACTGGTCTTAGCCAGTGTGTCTAGTCTTCGTCACAGCTTGGCAGGCAGATTACAGCTGTTTCCGAAATGATTGCCCGACCAACTCCGATGATACGTATGTATCAGTTCCACGCAGCCGCCCAGTTGGAAGAGACAAGGTGGGACATACATCAGGCTTTTGGATCTCCGCCCGAGTTAGCAGTGGCTGGTGTGCAGAGACCGAAAGAGGATGCTCGAAAGTTCTGGAGATCGAAACGCGCGATCCGGCGAGCGTCATGCTCGCGTTAAATTCACGCGCGCAACGATTCCTGGGAGGCCTCCGCCTACACACCCAGCCTCGTTCTCTCCCCGTTCCCTTCGCTGCTCTCTTCAGGTTTCTCTTTCCCGTTCACCTCTGCAGTCCGACCTAGAAGCTTGATCATACATAGACGCAATGGCCACCGCAATCCCCACCCCGATGGCGCCCTCGACGGCGAACTGGCACTGGAAGAACAAGACGGTCACGCCCTGGGCGAAGCAGTGGTTCGACCGCGAGCTCACCGCACTGCGCGTCAGCGGGGAGGGTAGCGAGGAGGTGCGCATCGACCGCGTCGTGGAGGTCGATGGCGACGTGGAGCTCGGGCAGAGGAAGAGCAAGTGCGTGGCGTCTCTCTCTTGGCTTTTACTCGGTGCTCTTGCGCTGGCAGCCGTCTTCCTTGGTCCGGGGGAGTCACTCCTGGTGCGATTTGCGCAGAAGTGGCATGTATTAAAGATGGAATTTCTCTTCCTCTGTTTTCTCCCCTGTATAGATGTGGGAGTACTGTCTCTGACATGCTTTGAATACAGGCTGATCACGATTTATGACTGTCGGGTTGTCATGAACTGGGCAGGTACTGCGTCCGATGGAACGGAGGTGTCGGGCAAGCTTACCATTCCTGAGGTCTCTCACGAGATCACCCTGGACGGCACCTCGGACTACGTCGTACGTTCTCTTCTCTCCTATATCTACGCATTTTGCGCGGCTTCCATGGCTCACGTTCACTTGTAGTACGAATGGAGCGTGAACACCGCGCGTTCCCCGGCGGTCGACAAGCTCTTCCAGGTTGCAAAGGCGAAGCTCGCTACCGCGCTCGAAGCCAAGTTCGCCGAGTTCCCGTCGGCGATCATCGAAATGCACGGCAAGGATCTGACGATCTCTGCGAACGGGTCGCGTCAAGGCACCCCCGGACCGTCCTCCACCTCCACCACTCCTGCACCTACCACAAGTTCTACGTCGAAGGCTGCTCCTGCGAAGAAGGTGCCCGAGAAGGCAAACAACACGACGACGGTGTCGGTGGATGCGCACTTCATGGCGCCTGCTGAAGATTTGTTCTCGCTGCTCACGGATGAAAAAAGGATACCGATGTGGACTCGCGCTCCAGCTCAGGTGAGTGTGCCACTTGATCTTGCGATTCTGTCCGCTGACCTTGCACACGGAATGCAGAGCACGCCAACCCCAGGTTCGGAGTACTCGATGTTTGGTGGAGGTTTGAAGGGCAAGTTCGTGTCGCTTTCGTCGCCGAAGGAGTTTGTGCAATCCTGGGCCCTGTCGAGTCCATCTTGGCCGTCAGGTGAGCATCCTAACTGGTTGGTTGTTATATGCGCGACATGCTCACTTTCGTCGCAGATCACTTTGCCACGCTCACCACTACGCTGGACCAAGGTAACGACTCCACGAAGGTGACTTGGTTCCTTGAGGGTGTCCCCCTTGGAATGGAGGAGGAGATTCAAAAGAACATCCAGGGTTACTAGTGAGTGGCTTTGTACACTCTCCGCGAAGCTGGCGCTGACTGCGGCTCGCAGTGTGCACGGCTTGAAGTCCATTGGGTATGTACTCGTTACTCCTTACGTTCCTCCCCTACAAAAGCGCCGCATCGTGGACGAGAAGGCGCAGATCAAACACGAGTCGTCGAACGGCGCGAACGCTTGCTTGGCCGTCGGCTTCGCGGCGCTCACCCTCGGCGCGGCGTTCGCGCTCCCGTACTTCTACAACCGGCCATAAGCGTCGCGTCGCCCTGCGCTGTCTGGGGGCCTCTGCCAACGCTCGCGTCTTGGCTCCGAGGTGTTTTATGCTACCGTATGTTCTTGTAATTGACACACCCTCCTTTCGGCCTTGTGCGGGGACAGGTTGGGCTCGGAGTTGTAGAAGGTTGCCGAGGCTGCCACTGAAGGAGTCGAACCTGGACCGATCCCGACAAGCGCTGAGGCCGCGACACGCACTCAATCGGTCGTGATGGGATCTAGGTGTCGGGGGTCGTTGGTCGCGGATCGCTAAGAGGTGGGTGAGCGGGGAGGACGGGGAGACGCAGAGGGTGGTCTGCGATGCTGGACGCATAGAATCAGAAATGTACTTTGGCTGTTGTACGAACTGCGATCGATGAATATTCCAATGAAGTATGGCGTCTGTGCGGAATTCGCCGCTCGTTGCTCTCCGCGTTCGCGGCCACGTGACAAAAGCGGGCGCCGTGCCGTTCAGTTCAGGCGACGCCGCCCACTAGTCTCTCGTCGCCTCCGAAGGCCTCTTCCTCCACGACCCACGCTCGCACCACGTCTCACGACTGCCTGCCTCGCAGCGCCGCTCTTTGTTTCCCTGTTGCATGCTGTGAGTCCGCCTCGTTCATTTGTGCGCATATATATGGGTCTGTCGTGCTATAGGTGCAATGGTGTATCATGCCGGTCATCGCCTCGGATTGTGCACTATGAGCATGTATGGGCTAAAATATGGTTTCCGGGTGAAGCTTGGCAGTTTCTGTCGCCTTGGCCATGTGCCTACGAAGCTATACATCATAAGCTTCGCATCTAGTTCGTGATGTTGCAGCCACTGACGATGAATTCTCGCCGTGCAGGTCGAAGTGCTGTTTGGTTCTCAGCTAGATTTCTGTCGCATCGCTCTTCTCTCATGAATCCATGACTATCGAACACCCACCATGGAAGAAAAGGAGTGAGTGCTTGTATTCCTTGTGCTCTTCCCATTTCGCTCCAGAAGTACCACCATCCCCATTCCCAACCTTTCATGCGTAAACTGTGCGGAATCTGCGGTTTACCGTAAGCCATTCCCTATCTTGGCTCCGTTCGCCGTTAGACCGGCGGTCTATTAGGCTTCGGTTTACCCCACCAAACAAGCCAGCGCTTGGAGATGTCTTAGAGTTGGAGCACGTCGGAGCTGGCTCTTTTGGCGTACACACCAAGTTGCGGTGAACGGAGCCTTCGAATGACCGGCTCACAGCTCTTGGCATGGATCTTTGGGTTTAGGTGCGACGAAAACGAGACGCTGACATATCGCCCCCCACAGCGCGTCCATGTCCCTTCTATTCACAGGGCCGTTGTCTGTTTGCCGACTCCTGCAACTTCATGCACAGCGTCAATATCCGCCGACCAGACAGCGTCATAGGCTCAGAAGACTCGGATCAAGCAGACTACCGTCTGGCACTGGATTCCCCTACTGGGTCGAAGCTGGTACGCTTCCGCTCGCCCCCTCGGTCACCACGGACGTCCGGCCTTTTGCTCGCTCTTGGAGATGTCATTCAGCAAGACGAGGACGACGGGGAATGGGAAGAGGAAGAATCAGGAGAACAGGAGTCGAACTCGGGCGAGGAGCAAGAAGAGGTCGCTGGAGATCCCCAACGAACACTGTTCGCCGACATCGCAGCGCGACCTGCGCCCATCCTGGGCCTTAGTGAGGATGCGGCAAGAATTTTGCAATTCGTTGCTTCCCGTCCAAACGCGCATACCAGGGACGAGTCCCCTCCACCTCCTTCCTCTCTCGGAGGGGTGTCATCCACTCTGGTCGACGGTCTGTCTACTCAACCCGGAAGTCCGGGTGACGAATTGGCGGCTGTCGAGGAGGACGAGACGATCACCCATATGATCAGCTCTGTGATACCGGACTCGCCTCCAGCATTCACCAGCTCTCCCCGCGGTTCCGTAGCCGTGTCCGACGACCCGTCAAGATCCATCTCCCTAGCCCCCTCACCAGTCCACGGCTCCCCCACACCCTTACCAAGATCCTTGGAGCCCATTCCTGAGTCGCAACTGCCTTCATATCCCACCCTTAATGACCCCGATATCCCATCTCATACCGGCGAGCCACCTGGTCACATGGAACACCGAGCGCGTCTCGATGAGATATTGATACCACCTCCTTCTCTCGCGTCTCTCTCCCAGCGAGACTCCCTCTCGTCTTCTTCCGGACTTCTCTCCCCCATCGACTTTACCGCTGGATTCGCCACCTTCTCACGACCCACGAGCCTCGCCTCTCATCGTCATGAAAGTTCATTAGACTCTCGGATTGCAGAACTCCCAGAACGACTGCGTGGGTCGCCCCCGCGCTCTCCGCGGCGCATGTCCACCTTATCCATCCTGTCGTCTCCGTTTGGATCACCTTCCCGACGAACCATACACGGCAATACAGGGTTCGACCCGCCCTCCGCGTCCACGCTCTTCTCTCCCAGGTTTGGAGCCTTCCCCATCCAGCCCTCACAATCCGACGAGGACCGACAGAGCAACACGCGGCCTTCTCGCAGCGACAGCGTGGATTCTTTCCTACTCTCCTCCGAGGAGCCGAACTCCAGCTCTGTTGAAATCCATATAGACGGTCCATCGAACGTCTCGGGTCCCCGAGCGCCCGTGCTCCTGGACGAGGACGACACAGCAGAGGCGGTCGAACCCGAGGACATGATGGCCGAGTACCACACGGCTAGCGCATCGGACTTCCTCATCGCAAACTCGGCCGACACGTCGTTCGAATCCGATGAGTCGATGTCCGCGCTCTATGAAGGCTATTACACTCCTACGATCCGCACGGGCAACGTTGGAGTAGCCATCGCCGAACCGGAGGAAGTCGATGACGTTTTCGTTGCGGAGGTTGGCCCTCTCGTCGTCCCAGCCTCTCATGATGTTGCTCCCGTCACCTCTCCCGCCCAGCCGGAATCCCATACGGAACGTAGAGAGCCTGTCTTCAGCCCTCCTTTCGCCCGCCCTCCCTCAGCCGCATCATCGCTCTCCGAGAGATCACACGTTTTCTCCCCTCCTCTCTCCCGACCTTCATCCTCGCTCTCGGGCCAAGTTCCAAATTTCTCGCGGCCAAGTAGCGCCCGAAACTCCATTATTTTCACCCCACCTCCCAGACCTGTGTCACCTGCGGCTCCTGCCGCCGACGACAACGCCGAGGAACCCTCGTCGCGAGCAAGCTCGTCCCTCGGCTACACGAGCAATGCACGACCCCGGCTCTCCGTGCAGACCGGGCCGTCGTCAGAGGGTTCCAGGAAGGTGCCGTTCGGCTTCCGGAATTCCATGTCGAGTCTTTCGTCTGCAGGCATCCGTTCGTCGGGCAGCCGGTCTCCCTTGCCTGCCATCAGCACAGAACTTGAGCCGCAGTCCCGGTCGGCCACTCCGTTGTCTCCTGTAGAGGAGGTGCCGTTGACGTCGTCTCCTGCTACGAACACCAGGCGTTTAAAACCCCTCCGCTTGGTGAGTCGTTTAGAGTGTTTGCGTTCTGTTATCGAGCTCATGGTTGTCACCAGTCTATGGTTCTGAACTCCTCCGCATCGTCGTTGAACTCTTCGGGTCCCTTTTCCAGTATCCCATCATTGACCACGGCTTCTACGGCAACTACCGGTCAGTTCTTCAATGTGTCTATTTGTGACACATGCTCACGTGGCTTGCAGCACCAACTCCATCCTCTGCACATGTATCAACAGAATATTCGCTGTCCGATAACAAATCAGTACGCCATTTGATCTCGATCCTGAACAGCATCTCACCCGTCATCTAGCTATCATCTCCACAGTCTAACGTTATACCTCCGCATATACCGCATTTCTCTGGATCATCCCAGCCTAACTCTCCTTTACTCAATCCTATCACGACATCTCATTCACAGCCCACCTCTGCACCTGCATCTCGTCCATCTTCATGGAATAATCGCTTTTCGCGGAAATCTCTTTTGCACAATCCTTCACGACGTTTCTCTGCCTATATGGAGCAGCAACTTCACTCGCGATCCGACAGCCGACTTTCCGAACCTCCCGACTCTTTCGACGAGCGCCGAGAAGACGAGTACTACGAGTACGCCGAGGCAGACGAAGAGGACATCACGATCCGGCGTCCGGCGTCCGCGCTCGACCACACCCCAGGCATCTTCGCCTCCCAGCAACAGACGCACCGCCAGTCGCGACGCCGGTCATCTTTCTTCCCCGCCCCTTCGGTCACCCGCATCCACGCCTGCACCGACTCCCACTCGCAGTCCGGGTCCGAGTCCAGGCGGGCGTCGGTAATCGTGGAGCCGGTGCACGCGATAGCGACGCCGCGGCCGACGCTGCTCTTCGCGCTCGCGAGCGACGACGTGGACGCGGTCCGGCGCGTGCTCGAGAGCGGCGAGGCGCGGCCGAACGACGACGTCGGCCCGCAGAGCGCGCTCGCGTTCACGCTCGCGAACGGGCAGCTCAAGCACCGCACGGAGATGGTGAAGCTCTTGCTCGCGTACGGCGCGGACACCGCCGCGCTGCGCGACGCCGAGGCCGAGACGCGCGACGAAGACGCGGGGGCGCCCCCCGGCGCGAGTCGGCTCTCGAACGTGCTCGAGAACCTTGATCCCGCCACCCGGTGCGTGTTTTTCGTTCGACATCCGTGTTGTGCGCGCGCGGAGGCTGTGAACTGACGCGGATTGGTGTTCGCAGGTATTACATCGAGCGCGCGGACTCGCCGCAGACGCGCCGCACCTCGGCCCTGATCCACAGGTCGTACTTCCGCCCGCTGACGCGGGTGAGGTATGAGCTGATCGGACAGGAGCGGGTTCTGGAGCAGCTGTTCCGCGTGCTGAGCATGCCGGCGCTCGCGCCCATCGTCGTTCTGCTTTGCGGTGAGCGTTTGTTGGGTTGCTGGCGGTGCCTCCCCGGTCTGGGAAGCGGTGAGCGGATGCTGATGTCTTGCGCACGGAACAGGACCGAGTGGCCATGGGAAGAGCCTTCTCGCGCGCAAGTGTGAGTCTTCGCCCGTTGTGATGATCAGCGTGCGGGTGCCTTGGTGCTGACGGACGATATTTTGGCAGTCGGATCTCTCCTGCAAGTTCCAACACACACGGTCAACATGACCACCCTCCAGAACACGGGCGACATCTGGAGGAGCCATTCCATCGCTCCCATGGAGGTGGGTACTCCTACCCATCTCACAGCACTTGCGCGGCCATCTTTTTGTATATCTGAGCTCCGGGGTGTTGACTTTCCAATGATGCTGCGCAAGGGACGTCATCGGCGCCTGAGGCGCATCTACACGGACTTCCGATCATCGAATTGGTCGCGCATGTGCGAGGTTATGAAACTTGGCTAACTAGAACATGCATAGGCACCTTCGGACAACTCCCTCAAGGACTTCTTGATCGAGAACGAGGGCAAGCGTTGTGTGGTCGTGCTCGATGTGCGTCACTGTTTCCTTTTTGATGAATCAAGGGACGCTGATCATTAGCTGCCCAAACAGGAGATCGAAAAGACGCACGACGAGAAGATTCTGTCCTCGTTGCTGATGCCGTGGGAGTACGGTGAGTGCCTGCTCGTTCACGACATATGGTTTACGATATTCACGTCCGTTCTTTCCTCCCGCAGGTCGCTGCTCGTTTGAAGCCGGGTACCGACATGTTGATGTATCAAAGGTGATATGGCTGGGCACGTCAAACATTGGCCACGATCTCGTGTTTGAGCACCAAGACGGCCGCCCTGCGCCGTCCACGCAGCTCTCGCGTGAGGAGTACGTCGACCTCATGGGCCTCCTCCGCCCTCGGGTGTCAATCCGACTCGGGGTGAGCGACATTAGGCTTTGATCGAGAGACCGCTCGTGCTGATTGCTTCCCACTCAGCCCTCGCTGCTGTCGCGGGTGACCGCGGTCCTGCCGTTCGTGGCGTTCACCACTGAAGAGAAGCTGGCCATCGCCGCGGAAGCGCTGCAGGCGCTGGCGGGCGAGGCGTTCGCAGAGATGCCCCCGGCGACGCGGGACCAGATCGTGCGGGCCTCGCTGGGATCGTACATCGCACCCGAGGGCGCGCGATCACTGTATCGTGCGGTGTCGACGCTGTTGTTGGACACGATGTGACGTGCGCCTCGCGCGCGCTGGCCGGCTACGGCTTCGGCTTCTGAACGGTAAAGATGGAGCGGGAGGCCGGGCGCTCTGGGCGCTGGGCGAGGGAGAGGCGGAGGCAAGACCGGAGACTGCTGGTGGATCACGGCGACCATCCGACCACGGCGGCGAGCATGGCTGCGACTTTATTTTATCCACTCTGGCGGACGGCGCGACCCCGGATAGTGCGTTCGAGTATATGATAGTGCTTTCGAGAATTGAAAGACAGCGTAACCAGAGTACCGCTGCGAGGTCCCCTGGCAACAGTGCGCGGTGGGTGATGGCCTGTGTGGATGCGGGCGCCGGAGGGAGGGCAGCGGAGGGCGCGGTGGCGGGGGGTGTGATGGCTGATGTGCGGGCGAGTGCCTGAAACGGGTGATGGTGGACAGCCTGGGCGGGAGGATATACAACAGCTCGCGGGGCCGGCGCGCGCCATTCGCTTTCTCCTTTCCCCTTCTCCTTCTCCTTCCCTTCGGGCCCTCGCTTTCCTTCCTTTCTTCTTCGCCGACCCGGGTTTTAATGGCTGTTATCGCCTCTTTCGCCCACGCCCGCAACTTCCGCCGCGCCCACCAGGCCCGCGCCGCGCTCGAGTTCCGCGATGTCGCCACCACCGCGGACGGCCAGCCGGTCGTCGACCCCCTCCCCTCCTCGGTCAAGGTTTTGACCGCGTTTTTCGTTATCCTGGGCGCGTTGGTTTTGGGTGAGTGCCCGTCCGTCTGTCGCGCGGCGAGCAGCGGAGTAACAGGCGCGCGCGCAGGGATCATCACCTGGCGGATCGTCGTGTGGAGGCGCCGGAAGGCGTTCCCCGCGTCGGCGACGTACCGCCAGAGCTCCTTCATCCCCTCCGAGAAGATTCGACCGCTCGCGGACGGTGCCCCGTCGGAGAAGTCAGAGGTGCTCGTGATCCTGCCCATCGAGCCCCCCGCCGCGCGCGCCGCGGAGAGCGGCAAATGGGTCCCGCAAATCAGGTCTGTCGGCGGCGGCGGCGGCGGGTGGGTCCCCCAGAAGTTCGGGAACACCAAGGCCGACACCGTCGCCTTCGTCGACATCAAGGTCTCGCCCCCGGTCGAGGCCGCGCGCTCGCCCCCGCCCACCTACTCCCGCGCCAGCACCCCGAACAGCCCCCGCGCCCGCCCGCGCTGAACCTGCCCCCGGTGACCGCCGCGGTCGACGAGCACAGCAACCTGCTCGTCCCCGCCGCGTCGTCGCCCGTGCCGAGCCCGCGCCGGACGTCGTCCTTCCTCGACACCCCGCAGCTCAAGGCGAAGCCGTCGATCAAGGTCACGGGCCAGAAGCTGCCGCGCCGGATGCTCGTCGAGCACACCTTCGTGCCCTCGCTCGCCGACGAGCTCTCGATCAAGGTCGGCGACGTCCTCCAGATGCTCGAGGAGTACGAGGACGAGTGGTGCCTGGTCGAGCGCATCGGCTCCCGCGCGGGCGAGCGCGGCGTCGTCCCCCGCTTCTGCCTCAAGGAGCGCCCCCGCGGCCACAAGCGCGGCGCGTCCTCCGCCAGCCACGCGTCGTCGACCAAGAGCGGCGCGAGCCGCCGGTGAGCGCGCCCGCCGTCCATCGCTTGTGCACCACGACCCCCGCCACGACCCGCCCGACGTCTGCTCTCTGCCCTCGTTTCGCATCTGGACCCCGGACATTGTTTCGCAGCACACCTGCACCTCTCTCAACCCCGTTCTGCACCCTCCTTCCTTCTACCCGCCGCCTACGCAGACCCCATCCCTTACATCCGCCCCTCGAAATCCCGCCGCATTGGAGCGCGCAGACTCCCGCCAACGTCAACACGCCCTACCATAGTCATTCCTTACTTTGCTTCTATTTATTGCATTTATATTGAGACCACCGTACGTCGCCTCCCCTCCTTCCCCTCCGTTTCCCTTTCTTGTTGTACTCACGCACCACGGCTAGACGCAGCTTCCGCCCCGCCTCGCGCCACGCTCGGGTTCCGCTTATCGACTATTTATCGATCGCGACTCGCAGCCCAGGACGCCCAGGACCTCCCTCCCCCCTCGCCCAGAGGACGCAACCGCCCCTCCGACTCCCCCACCACGTCGACCGGACCTCTCCACCCCGCACAACACAAACCACACTCCGAGCGCGCAGGCGCGGCGCTCGGCTGGCTCGCGGGCACACGGAGGCAAACGACATCCCCGGGCCCGGCAGTCTGGCTTTCTCCTCTCCCCGGCCGACGTCCTCTCCTCGCCCCCCTCCTGTCCTGCGCCGCCCGCTGCGAGCCAGATCGCCGCGCTCGCTCCCTGCACCCTCGCCCGCTCAGCCCCGGGCTTGCAGCCACGCTTGCTCCTTCCACTTCCCTTCGTGCCCCCGACTGACCCCGCCCCGCGCTCCCGATCCATATGTGACCCCCGGACCCGACCCGTCCCGCCTCGTGTCTCGCATGCACTTACTGTAGTAATACCGCCGCACGTGTACGCACGCCGTGTGCTGGCTGAGCGCAACAGGAATCCGAACGGAACGCCGGGCGCCCCGGGCGCACCGCTTTTTCTATCTCCCTCGACGTGCGATTGGCGGTAGCGGGAATCCCCGCGAAGACGAGGTGAGGTGCGTTCGATGATGAACCGGAGCGACGGCCCCGAGGGGTTCGGGGCCAACGGGAAGTATGAGTTCGTGCGGCGCATCGCATCGATGCACTGCTCTCTTGTACCGTCGAGTGTACGGTGGCATCACGCCCACAATGAATTGAAGGTAATAAGGTATAGCATTGTGAACTAACCTACGGAATATGATACGGGTACTAGGGATACATAGAACATGACTTCAAGTTACCGCCGCCGGGTGTTTGATATTCGTACATTCAGGCGAGTTCCAACAGCTTACTGTTGCTTTTGCTGTTCCTGCTTCGGAGACTCCTCCTTCGGCTCGTTGTGCTTGATCATGACGTAGTTGTCGCTGTCCTCCTGAGCCGCAACCGTACCGATAGCGCCTTTCACAATGCCCTCGGTCTCCGGTTGCTTTTGCTTGCGCTCCGCGCGGATCTGTCAAAGCCATTAGTTTCACCCCTTCTGATGAACTCAAAATGGCACGCGCACCATCTGGAGGTCGTGGCTGACGAGCCCGTGCCCGCCCACAGGACCCCAGTAGCTCGTCGCCGCGAGCGAAGCGATGATGCAAGAGCCCACGAGGATGGACAGGTAGAAGCGGTACTGCGAGTACCACTTGGGCGCTGCAGAGTGGCGTGGCCGAGGTGAGAAGACCATTCGTCATCCAGCGAAAACACGGACGAAACACTCACTCCACCCGGCGCCAGTCGCCTTCAGGTCAGCCCACCAGAGTGTGGTGAAGCCCGCCCACTGCGCGATGAGCGCGCTCGTGGGCAGGAGCGCGAGCGTCGACCAGCCGAAGACGACGGGTGCAGCGCCGAGGAGCAGACGCGAGTACCTGGCATATGTATTCAATGTGTGGCTCGTGAAGACGCACTCGGGACAACGTACGACTTGTGGCCGCCATAGCCTGCGAACTCGAAGCCCCAGTGGAGCGCGCCGAGGAAGGAGAGCATCACCGCTCCGTAGGTCGTCTGGAGATTCAAGGCCTGGTCGAGGAGCGTGATCGCCACGCCGGGGTCCATGTTGGGGATCAGACCTACAGGGTCTGTCAACACGTTTCCATGCGCCATTTTCAAGAATCCAACGTACCTTGGGTAGCCATACCTGCCTGGTGGGCGAGGTAGACCGTCGCGCCCGAGGCGCCAAGGTACGGGATGCCTCCAGCAAGACCAAACACGACGTAGGGCGTGGGGACGGAGTGCGCGACCGAATTGGTGATGCCGAGCTGCAGCGTCCTCAGCACTCACTCACACGAGCCTCAAGGGGAAGTGGACGTACGAAAGTCTGATTCGAGGGCGCGACGCCATCCGTATAGGCGTTGCCCGCGGCAATGGTCTTTGCGAGGTCTGAGGCGGAATGCCCGAGCTCCTCGCGGATGTTCTGCGCGGCGTGCCCGAGGGTCTGGGAGCCAGGTTGCCCGGAAACGGAGCTCGCAGCGCCACGGGCGAGGAGCTGGCTGCGGAGCGTCGCGGGTAGTGGACGCGTGAGGGCGGTCGTCTTGAGGAGAGAGGAGGCGGAGGTAGTGGAGGAGAATGGGCGACGGAGCGCGAAGGGGGCGCGACGGAGAGCGGGGGCGAACGCGGTAGACAACATGGTGCGGAGGGTGGGCAGGATGGAAGAGTGCGCTGGACGGTTATATGCCCTGCGCGAGGGCGGGCTCTTGGTGCTGGACAGCTGCTCCTGACGTCACGGCCTTCGTCATAACCCGCACTCCGATCGCGCGGCTTGCCCGCAACGGATACAGGTGGCTGCGAATGGCACATCGTCCAGAAGTGAAGAGCAGAAAGTGAGAGTACCCTACGAGTTAGCACCTAGTTTCAGATGAGGCCAGCGGTCGTCTCGCAGAAGGGGCAGATCAATTAAATGTTTGGCGCCCATACAGTGGGTCGAGGAAAACGTAAGCCGACGCCAGCAGGATTCGAACCTGCGCCTCCAAAGGAGAACAGATTTCTAATCTGTCGCCGTAACCACTTGGCTATAGCGCCTTGAAAGTAGTCTTCTACTGCATATTTATACAGACTTACAGGGCTTTTACTAGACTGTAGTACCTGTCTTGTTCTGCGCGCTTCCTCTGGGCAAACGACGGTCCCAGCGCTCGAGGCGCCGACGCCACCGCCACCGAGTCCCGGTCCTCCCTTCCCACGACCCCCCGTTTCGGTCGCCGGCCTCTTCTGACGTCGCCAGGCCTCGGCTCGAGCCCCTCTGCCCGCTGCCCCGCTCCTCCCCGCTCCTCCCCGCTCGATCCTCGTCGATCGCGCGATCGCGCCCCCCGAGCCCCGAGCCCGCCTCCCCTTCAACGCTCGACTCCTCGCGCCCCCTCGTCCCCTGTGGCCGTCGTCACGTCACGCCGCGTCCGGAGTCGGTGCGGTTCGACGTCGCTCGACGATTCAGCGCGCGCGCGCGCGGCTGCGTCCTAGTTCGACTCGGTGGGTCGCCCGCGGTCCACGGTCTGCGGTTCGACGAGAGGATCGAACGGCGGTCGAACGAGCGGCGAGCCCACGGAGCTCACGCGCGCGCGGCGGAACCACCGCATCGAGAGCGTCGTCCGCCTCAGAAGAGGGGCGGGCACCGCGCGGCGTGCGTAGCGAGCGCGCTCCTCGTCGTGCTGGAGGATGCGGGGAGCAGCCTTCGGACGTGCCACACAGGTACTCGTCAGGCCCAGTGCTCCCCGGTGGGCGCGGCGGCGGCTCGGGGTCGACGCTGGGCTGGGAGGCGGATCGGGGCCGTTGGTGGGAGGACAGACTCCGGCGGGGCTCTCGTAGCACTGTTACTGTACATGCACCTGTCCGCGTCCCCGTGTCTTCACGAGTGCGCCGTCCCCGTCGACTAGCTCGCTGAAATCAGCATCCACCTTCCTCCTCGCTCGCAGCTGCACGCATACCGCCCGTCGGTCGGAGGCTCACGACTCCGCTTCAAGCATGAGACCCACCAGACCTCAGCCCTCGACAGCCTCGGGCTCAACCTCGCAGGCCTCGAAGGCTCGACTTCGATTCGCCCGGTCGTGTGCGCAGCGGCACTGTGCCAGCCGTCCCCAATCCACCGCACAGCGACCCCGTGCGGTCGGGTTCATCGGCACACACGCACGTGGACGTAGCACCTCTGAGTAGCAGTCAACAGGACCGGCCGACTAGCGGATGGCTGGTTCTGCAAGGGCATCGTTCGGTCCGTCAAACCCTCAGATGATGAGGCAACCGACAAGCGGCGAGTACGAGTGAATGCTAAAATATGTACTAGGGTTGGGAATCGCGAGACGACGCGAGCTAAGGTACGCGGTCTAATAAGGTATGTGGAACATATACTCATACCACGGAGATTAATAGAGTAACGATAGGTGCGTCTATGCGGGAGAATGCGCCGCTCCCTGCGAGTCCGTGCAGAGGCGGAGGGCGGCATCGGTAGTGAGCTGTGTGCATGCCCGCGCGGGGGGCCCCCGTGCATCGACGCGAGCCCCGGCCGTTGCTGGCGCGAGTTACAGCAGCGTTGCCTACCGCGAGAACGTGCCGACCGCGGCGCGCGCCGCCGCTGCAAGGAGCTCCGACGGCCCCGACCCTTCTGACATGTGCGTCGCCGCCACTGTGGATGGGCCCCACGGCAGATGGAGTGAAATGTCGGGCCAGGTGACGCCAGTCCGCCAGGCCGCGGCAACATCGGGATGGTCTTCGAGCAGAGTCTGCCAGCCCTCTGTGATCTTGGAAAAGTCGGTCGCAACATGGTATCGGCCGTCCTTTTTGTACCTGAAGTACCAGGGCACGACTGGCTTCCCCGTGCGCAGGTCCGTTCGCCGGTCGATGGGGCTGAGGTCATTGTGGAAGAAGACAAGGGCCTGCCGCGCGACCACGGCATGCTGGTCCTTCCGAACTGCTCGGAGGTCCTTCAAGATGCGGGTCTGGTTGTGCCGCTCGCCTCTTGCATTCGAGTGGGCCACCCAGAACGCCTCGACGGACGGGTGCCTCACCCGCTCTTCGATGAGGGACTGTCAGCAGGGATGGACAAGTTAGCCACACTCTACTATGGCAGGCCAAGAGCACAAGAGCGAGCGCCGCACGGGGCAGCGCACGACACTGAGGTGGGCACGAGGTTGTCGGGAATGTGGTGCTGGGATAAATGACGGCTCACCTTCCAGACATGCCATCTGTGCTTGAGTGTGCGCCAGCCTGATTGGATACCGGACTTGCTCTGGAAGAAAAACGGCCACTCCTTGATTGGGATCCCACGGCAGTTCACGACGAGGCGGCGCGAGACCTCCCATTCAACGAAAAGCAGGTCGAGGTTCTCCGCAAACGACACAAGCGTGGGCGGACGGACGGCGGTCTTATCAAACGGGAATCTCTCCCCGTTCAGCAAGAACCAGCGCACTCTATCTGTGGGGATTTGGTCCCCGCTCAGTGGTGTATTGATCGATTCATATGGGGCTGTGATGCCGGGTGCCCCAGCCCAAGTCGCGGATGCAGGCGAGGTGCCGTCGGACGCATTGGAAGGGGCGGCTGGGCCTGCTGAGATCCGTTCCAAGCCGTGTGATCCACGGGCGGAGCGTTGCGGAGAGCCAGAGAAGGGGGCAGCACCTAGATGAGAACGTGCGGGAGCAAGCAGTGTCAGAACTGTTCAATGAGGGAGGATAAAGCGTACGGGTCAGAAATGCGCACGACCTGTTCAAGGTCCATGGCGCCCACGCAGATGTGATTGTACGATAAGGCAGAAGCTCACCGTGGGATGGAGCTGCGGCGGCGGCACGGGGCGCATGTGCACCACCATTCTTGTCGTTCTGTCGACTGTTGGTGGACTGCGACAGTGCGGTTGCTTCTAGCCCCCTCTTCTCTGCGACCACCAACCGACTCTGGACATCCGTCAACGTATCGGCGATGCTGATTATCCTCTGCTCAAGCGTCAGGACGCCCGCACTCGACTCTGTATGACCACATCCACCACCATCACCGTCTGCCCGCCTGTTCGAGGAGTCGCCACTGATCACCACACCAGTATGGCGGCTGTGGCAGCAGCGAGGTGCCGACTCCGACCTTGGAGCACTAGCCTCCGCGCCTTGCTCACTGCTTGCCTCGTGGCTCTCAAGGCTCTGGAAGCGTTCCTTGTCCAACCTGAGGACTTCCTGGACCTTCAGGAAGAAATCGGAGCAAGTCAGTGGCCGCGAGAGGGCGTAGGTGAGTTGCCATACCCATTCGTAGTTCGTCCGCGCAGTGGCAGGGGGCAGCGCTGGAGGATCGTGCATATTGCCAACGGCGGTCGGTATGGTACGGGGCTGATACTGGACAGATGTGCTCTCTTCACCAAACCGCTTCTTGAGCTTCCGGTCTATCCGGCTCCTCTTCGCGCGTCGAGCTGATATGTTGCCGCGTGTGCTCATTCCACCCTCCACTTGCAGTGTGCTCTCCCAACATGTCGGATCGCCCGCGAACTCCCGCAGTTCATCGAGCAACTGCCCTTTCTTCCAGCTCTTGGTGACTGGGAGGCTGTATTCTACAAGATAGGCAATAATCTTGTCCTTCGTCAACTTGCGGTCAGATCTGCACAAACCAGAACAGGTGAGTCTGATATCTGCTGTAGTGTGGCATTGTCACGCCGGTAGCACCCTTCCACCATGGGCTACTCGTGCTCACTCCACCCTGACCACAGATCCATGCGAGAAAAACTCACATGGTCACATCGAACGTCTCGAACGTTCGGCTCACCGGATTGAAGGGTTGGAGGAGGTCGGGCAGGACGAGGACTTCGGGGGCAGTGGTAGCAGCTGCAGTCGAGTCCGGCGCCGGACCACCACCATATTTGGGCTTGGCCTTCTTCACGACCTTGGGCATAGTCAATGGAGCAGTGGGCGAGGTGAAGAGGGTCCGACGAGATGAGTGCAGCAAAGAACGGTGGGCGGTGGCAAGCTGAACCGCGTCTCCGCTGTGAGGGGCCAGACCTCACCATAACCGGCCCAACATTCGAACTGTGGTGAGTCCGCCGCGCGCGACCCCGGGCGAGTCTGCCGCACGCGCGCGAGACCCACACAGCGCGTGCGATGTCCGAGACCCACACGGCGCGCGACGTGCGAGACCCACACGACGTGCGATGTCCGAGACCCACTGAGCGCGACTTGTCTCCTGCCAGCCATCTCCTTCTCCGCACCACCTCACTGCAGCACCCATACACCTCTTGCTCCCGAAAACGCGATGCCCTTCCCTGCCGAGACCCTCCGGTTTCTTGCCAGCGCGTCTGCAATGATAAACATGGCTGGTGGGGTGGGACCTGATGGTGTGGGCGACGGTGGAGTCTCCCTTGATGACATATGTCAGACACCAATCGACGGCCGACCGGTAGCAGATGAGGACGATTGGGAAGAGAATGGTGAACCCGGTGGTGCGCAGACTCCTCACAAGGCAACCTGTAAGGACCGGGAGTCCGACGAGGATGAGGACGAGGACTGTGAGCCTTCTCGAGCAGACCCCAGTCCACCACAGACAAAGAAAACGCGAGGCGATACCGAGGCTCCGGACATGCAACAGTTCAAGACCTCTGTTGAAAAGGCATCCGAAGGTGTCATTGTCAAAGCCACCCGGGATGACTACCGAAGGTGGGCATTTTGAACGAGTCGGTGACAATAAATCCATGGCACACGCTCACTTGAATCTTGTAGGCTGTTCAAGCAGTTCCGCACGTTCTGTGTCACCCAAGGCATCATCACCACAGAGAATGACACCGACAGTTTCTGGAAACAATGTCCTGAGTCCTTGCCACTGTGGGTGGCCTCGTGGATCATGCACAGGTGAGCCTTATAAATCCGCCGGAGTTGGAGAGGCTCGTGTTCTGCTATGCTTCACCGTTCACACATGATGTCTATGCTCAGGGCCGACGACATCGACTTGCACACAGGAAAAGCGAAGCCTGTGGGGACACGACTTGTTACATATACCTACGGCGAGAAGATGCGGGCGGCTATTGGCCACCAGTATGCCCGGGAGTACAAGCTTTGCACCCTAGATCAGCCGTGGGCCGAGAGCAAGACACATCCGGGCACCTGGACAGGTAACCCATGCAACTCTCCCACTGTCTCTCAGTATATGTCGAGCCTCAAACGGCGCAAGGTGAGCTCCAACTTATTGCAGCCCCATAGCTTGCCATCACTGCTGGCAGTCGGTCACTGATCAGTCATCCGATGTGCCGTTGCCCTCGGCTCTATAGGTCCGGAGTGGGGCATCAGAGTCCACCAGTGCGAAAGCTATGGACGAGAAAACCATGCAGAAACTACACGACATCAACACCAACTACCCGGTCGAGCTGACGCTCATCACCGTGCCCCGAAAGAGAAAGTCTGACGAGATCGACGTGCGCGAGCCATGGGCTGGGTACAGAATTCGGACCATGCTGCAGTGTCTCTACATCATCTCCATGCTCTGTCTACTGCGCTATGACGAGGCCCTCCACATCAGATTTGACCATATCGAGCTGACTAAGAACGAGGATGGCGAGCTGGTGCTCATCCTCAACCTGCCCTTCCGCAAGACCCATCAGACTGGAGGTAGGCATCTCATGGCGTAGCGACTTCCTCTTGGTGATGCTGATATCTTTCTCCCTTGCAGGTATCTTGCCTTTTGTCCTCTATCGCAACGTTGAGAAGCCATGGATGTGTCCCGTGACAGCCTATGCCCGGTGGCACTCCATTTTCTATGACCTAAACTACGAGACCAGAGGGTTCATCTTCAGGTCACGTGTGGGCACTTACAATGAGTTCTCCGACCAACCCACCCACGGCCTCGTGAGTCCCTGCAGCTCGGATGAGTACCATTGAGCTGAGTGCATGCTGACCACCCTCTCGCAGAGCCCACAGTCGTTCCTCTCAGCCTTCCGCCAGAACATGGAGGAGATCGACATCAACCCCATGCCGTACGGCACACACTCCTTCCGCCGAGGAGGCTGCCAGTACCTCGCACTAGTGCGGCGGTGGAACATCCGGGATGTCTGCGTCTGGGGCGGGTGGAGCGACTACAAAAACAACCCATCAACCCTCTTCCGCTACCTCTCCTCCCGTATGGACAACACTGTGCAGCGCCATGACTTCTTCAACCCGAACCGCATGGGGACAGACCCGTGCCCCCGCTGCCGCCGCACCTGCCACTGCGCTTGAAATTGCGCAAGACCTGCAATTTGTGAAGTCCGACAGTTGGTGTTTTCGTACATAAAGCTTGGATAATGCGGCATGTACAGTAGTAAAGCTAGTGATTTGTCTCTAAGAGTCTGTGCACCGGAAAAAGAAACAGCACGCAAACGCGATGATGAACACCACACAGTCAGAAAAGGAAAGCGTGCTCACGACGACAAAGTAGGCGGCTGGCGCCCACTCGATGCGGAGAGGACATGGGTGACGATGTGCCCTTCACACCCGTGGGCAAGCCTGCGAGCTTCCCCCTGCGTGGGCTGCTCGACTGCCGCACCTCATCCCCAGGCGGGCCCAGCATCGCGCCAACATAGGCAGGAGGAGGCTGGTGCAGCTGCCGTGCCCAGGCATGAGTTCGGAGGGAATACAACAGGCAGCCGTGGCAACGTCGTGTCCCGCGGAGGTGCCACTGGGGCTCTGACCCATGTTGAGTGAGTGCGACGTCGGAGGCTGCTGGTGGAAGGGGATCAGAGCCGCGCGCGAGCCACGGATGGCGGTGGATGCACGTACCGGCAACTCACGCCAAGTCTCGCGATCGAGCAAGGTGTGCTGCCCCGCCTCGTTGACCCTTGTTGACCCACGTGTCCTCCCCACATGGCTGTCAACGCACCCCGACATGCTCTTGAAGATCTCCGTTGCAGCACGTGCGCACCCAAAGTGGGACGAGTGCCGGGCGATGGCCTTCGTTCCACGTGGGGCACGTGCCGACAAGGTGCGGCTGCGACACCGAGTTCAAGCGGGACCCGAAGGCCCACGCGTGCAAACTCCCTGGCTTTGTGTGCCCAAAGTAGGTGTCTGTCGTCGAGCAGCTGCCAGCGAGTCCACCGTCTTCTGACTGTCAGAGGTGTTGTGTTGTGTGCTGGTCGACAATGTGTGGCTGATGGGGAACTCGCCACGCTTGTGGGTGTGGGGGCGCTCCTTGAGGCAGAAGCGGGGGACGACACTGCGTATCCGGAGGACACGTGACCATGTCTACTCTGCAAGGGTGCGACGACCGTTGGGGTGAGCATCGCGCGGTTGTTCGGGGTCGATAACAGCGAGACGTGAGTTGCGGGAGCACCCATGTGCTTATGCTTGATGTCGGGGTGCTGGTCGTTAAGCCGAGGGCTAACTTGTGGTTGAGCAGTCGCCATCCACTGCTGGAGGGTAGCAACTCTGCATCGAGCGGCTCCCTGGTGACGGAGCAAGGGCGAGCGCCGAGCGGGCTGAGGGGGCGATGTGGATGTGGAGGCAACACGGACGTAGACAGCCCTCGCATGACTAACAAATAACATAGGTATCAGCAAAATTGAAGTTTCGAGACAAGGTGGGAGGGCAGCCTCTTTGCCTCCGGTTTATCCGGACAGCGCCACACCCTTTGCAAGATGTCGATGCGCCGTGCCGCCACCAACGTAGGGTGGTGGACTGTAGGCAATAGGAAGGATGGGAGAGTGGGGGAATCGAGCACAAAGTCGCAAACAGCAAACACACACCTATCAACTAATCAACACCTGCCAGAGTTGTGCAGGGTTGTGCAGTGTTCAAGTTGTGTGACACATCCTGTGGTGACTTGAAGCCGCGTACAGCCGCTGTGTCGTGTCGGGAGATGTGTGGTCGTGTTTGGGGCTGGTGGATGACAAGCAAGGAAGAGGAATGGGTAGTACTGCAGACTGAAACCAGCAGCCGTTGCTGTGTTGGATTGACTGGAGCAAGAGAACGGGACGAGAGGTGGAGGACAGAAGAGACGGGTGGGAGGAGAGACAGAAGAGGCGGCCGTGGGTGGGAGGAGAAACAGCGGTGATTCAGTGCCTGTCGCACGACGATTTGTGCTGACTAAGCTGCTATAATTCACGCATCACAGCCAACCTATGGTAGCACAGTACAACTGAAGCTCTTTGACATACACTGCTAGTACTAATACATATAGAATACAACCTTCACATCACGACACAGGCGTGTGCGCACCACAGCACAGCGGAAGTCCAACGTTAATCAGACTCGTCGCCAGTCAGGTCAATCACCTCGGCCGCACTCGCAACCGGACGATTGTCCTCCTCATCCGTCTCTCCCGTCAAATCGATATCAACCTTGTTACCTTCGTCCTCTTCATCCGTCTCTCCGGTCAGATCAATGTCGGCTTCTTCAGCCTCGTTCTGGAGGTCTTGGGTGAGGGCCCCTATGGCTGCAGCCGCCGCCACGAAGCCTGTCGATGGTCCCGGCGCGATGTCAGAAGCTGGAAGAGGTTGAGTGCCGTCTACGGGAGGCACCAAGATGCTGCACGGCGAGACGGGAAAACGGGACATTAGTGAGTAGGTGCAACTTAGAAGCTGGGAGACACAAACTCACGCGAACTCTTGTCGGCCGTAGTTGAACCCGGTTCCATTGTAGCTCGGGTTGACAAGGAGGGGGCGCGCTCGCTCCACGATCAGAGCTGGGATCTTGCAATCGAGAGGCATGCGCGACTCAGCGAGAGCGTCCACCTCGGGAACCTTGCGGGCGTCATACTCCCGTGTCCCTTTCAGCAAGCTCGTGGCGAGCGCGTGGAATCCGCTATCGCGAACCCGAACGGTGGCCACAGCGTAGCCCTTGCCACCCACCCCACTAACTTCAAGCTGGAGGAGACGGCGACACTGCACAAGAAAAGCGGGGAGTCAGCCATCTGCAGGAACGGATGGAACTGGACGATAGTACCTTAGCGGGCCGATTGATCAGCGCCAGGCCCTCCGCAAGGAGCATTCGTGTGACCTCCGCAGACCATAGCTTATCTCGGAAAGTACGTACGATACCGGTGGAACTACCAATGGCGAAGTGAGTTTCACATAGTTGCGCGATCCGAGCGATGTCCATCGGCTGTGGGGCGGTGATGCTGGCGTAGCGTTGAGGGTTGGATACCGTTGGGCTGAGAAGCAGATGTGCAATATCGAGGTCGGGAAAGGTGTCCGTGAGGTTCGCAGCGACGCCTGGCTGTGCGCGCGTGAGAGGCGATGCACCTGTGATCAACACGCGTCGGACATCCGCTCGCCAACCTTCAAGGAATTCCGTGAGCTCGGTTTTAGTGAGATGTTGGAGGAGCGCATGGTGGAGCTTGCGCCCGAAGCCACGTTGAACGAGCTGGGCCGCGATTGTCGTTCCACAGCCTGGCAGACCGCGCTGATGCAAGTCACGTCAGCGCGTCCTCACGGAGCATCAATAATTGAATCCCAGCTTACCTTGTTGTCGTAATCAGAGCCTACCAGGAGAGCATACAACAGCATATCCCCGCGGGTAATATACACCTGTTGACGGATGGCGTCGGCTCGATACACTGACACTTGGCTGGTCAGCCCGGGTTTGAAGTTGGCGGGGCTAATGGCAAACGGTCAGGGTGCAAATATCCGATGGCGGAAATCAACATACTTTCTGATAATTGTGTGAGCACCGAAGATCAACACGTCACTGTCGTCAGTGAGAACCGCGTCAATGCGACCCATGGCGTTCATGACGGCGAGCTCAGCCTCCGCCTCGCCTACTGCCTGTGACAAAGAGATGAGTGGCAGCACCTGCCAAGCTCAGAAGGTCTCGGGCGTACCTCAAACCATGAGAACCCAAACGCACGCGCGAAATTCTCCATGAGACGCTCCAGCCATCGCTTTGTCGGGTCAACTCGTGTGCCTCGCTTGATTGAAGGTCGAAGGTCACCGTCGGCGACAAAGACGAGGTGCACCGGAATGTTGGAAATCGCACCCAGGCGGCCGAAGAACGCCCACAGCTCCTGGTTCTCACCGCGTTGTGCCTGCCTGATCCGAGCCCCCGGCATGTTGAGCAGCTGGTGCTCCCAAATGCTGCCATAGTATTAACCACCAAGCATCAGCAAAACGAACAAAGATGATCGTAAAAGCTATCCTGACCTGACATCGACACCAATCGTGTACACACGATCTCCTCGGGAGCCTTCTTCAAATCCATCCTTGATGGCTAGTCGGGGCAGGGTGTTCTTTTTTTGTGCGGCATCAACAAGCTGACGGCACCATGTGTTGTCGGACACGGAGGGGTAGATGACACTGATCAGCAAGCTCGGAGACAGACAACCAAAGGATGGTGCGCACCTTCCATAATCCTTCGATCCCCATTACGGTCGTATGCCGTGGCTAGGTGTCGCGAAAGGGGGGTTGCGTCCGTAGCTAGGGTGGGCGAGGTTGAGCGTAGGTCCGGGGCCCAACATGACTGTGCTTTATGTTAATGCCACTGGGTAGGGATGGAGCGGTGGGGGTGGGGCCTCATCCGTCAAAGTGGCAGAGGGAACGTGGTCGCAAACAGGAGGCGGATCGCGTCGGGAGGAGGCAGAGGAGGGCACGCCGGAGGCGGTTGATCGGTCCTGTAGGCAGCGGCCACTCGCGAGCGGGTGGTAGTGGAAACCAAGACGATTGAGCGCCGAGGGCCGGGCGGACGAGACGCTGAGCCGGGAACGTGCGCTCGCGCGCGGGGCTTGCACGCGAGGACTGTCGTCCCGAGGGACTGTTGTGCGGAGGGCGGGTAGTGGATGTAGGGAGGAGAGCGAGGGGAGGAACGCCCTGCCAGGCAGGGCGACGGCAGTTCCCTACCTGCGCGACGAACGACAGTCCCTCAGCGGCTCAACGGTCCCGCGGGAGCCTGGCGGTCTCGCCCGTCGGGGACGTGTCCCTTGCACCCGCTTGCCGACGCCATCGCTTGGGACTCGGGCGGCGGTGGAGCTCTAGTTGAAACTTGCGGCGAGCGCGGGCTCGAGCCCAGTAAGTTGTCCATCCCCAGCCTCTGCTCCCACATCCTCCTCCCCTTCTCGCGACCGCGCGGAACTCTCCACCTCCACAGCTCTGTGCGCCATCAAGCAATTGCTCGCACATCCGGCCTGCCTCTACCTCTCTTTGCTCAGAGTACGCGACCGTAGGGTGCGGCTCAAAACTTGTCGTCATTCAGTGCGGAAGCTTAGTCTACAGCTGGTGAGCACAGTTTTGAACTCCACGATCGGACCCTCCGTGCAGGGCAAGGGGACGTGGGGCACGCGCTGAGCTCCGCACATTTCACCGCCGTGCTGCAAGTCTATCCCCGGACTGAAGGCGCCATGCGCGAGCGGCCCGTGGGCCCTAGGTCTTAAGCTCGTGGGCCAGTGAGTGACCGAGGATGTGCCAACGTCTTTATAAGTTCACCGTTCTGCTTGCTGGGTCACCTCGCGCGCGCGCGCCATACATCGACCGTTATGCTTGTTGGGTCACAGCGCGCGCCGTGCGCCGTACGGTCGCGCGAGCTGGCCTCGCGTCTCACCCGTTGGTGGAGCTCCGGAGCCGCGGACAAGCGATCGGCGTGCCGCCGAGCCGCCGCCGATCGCCTGTGCTCGGCGCCGGGCGGGTTTGGCAGGGACTGGGACGCCGCTTACATAAGGAGGCCGGGGGACTGTCGCGCGTCTGGTGCGCAGCCTTGCATATCACTGCTATGACCATGCGACAACAACGACTTCATCCCTATCCAACATCACCATACATCAGAAGCATCCCCGCACAGAACATTATATGGCTCAATTTAAGCAGAGAATGACCGTGCGTACGTTGCTCGGTCTGAATCGAGCCTTATGTATAAACTACGCTGATTGCCAGGTATCGGATGGCCAGATGCACCAGAGTCCACAGTGAGTAATTCTACATTTATAGCAGTCAGATCCACCCATCTATGGTGTTATTCTGTCATTTCTTCCACGTGTTCAGCGTCGGGACTTAGGAGGCGACTGGTGACGACCCTGATTTCATCTACCCCTCCGGCTCCAACCCTGCTTTTTGGGTGGACCATAGCGGTTCCTACTTACACATGCTATAGTTGATCACTGAGAATAGCATCCTGGATGTAGATTTCCAGGATTACAGGAGTAAAATCTTTGCCCAGCGATACAAGCTGCCCTTCATCGAACCGGTCAAACGTATAATGAGGAACCGCGCACGATCAACAAGACAGCGCCTCCGACGTCGCGGCCTCCTCTCTTGAACGTCTACCATGTTCCTGACGATATTGGCCCCGAGCCAGGCCCGATTTGTGGTAGATCGTTCGTGCGGTACGTCCACCCCTTTGCGCGTAATGGCAGCTCTTGGATATCTTATTAGGGGGGTTCTCTTTCTCTCCCTCCAACCTCCAAGTCGTCTCAGGCTCACTGCCTCCGCGAGCCGAGATGACCTGCGTCACAACAGCCACGGACTTATTGTTCACGACCTTCGTCACAACGTCGCTCTCTACGAGCTCGAGCGTCAGCACTTCCGCGATCGAGGAGACCACCACCACGTCTACCTGCTCATTTAGCGCCATTTCCACCAACGACTCATCCACGGCTTTCTCGACGACATGCGTGGAAGGTACCACTGTCATAGGTGATTCGTTCGGCTCAGGTCCCGCGAGTATGTTTGCTCGGTACTAAACATCGTTCTACTAGATATTCCGACCACGGTGCAAGTGCCTATCGTTGTGACTGTAACGTCAACGGCTTCTTCGGCTACTAGTACGCAGTTTGGGGTTTTCTGTTCGTCCTCGGCCTCGGCCTCGTCCTCGGGCTCCACGTCAAGTTCACCCCCTGTCTCGAGCTCGAGCACCAGCTTAGACCCTCCCTCGAGCTCGGTTGTGTCTGTGACATCAATATCGTCCTCACAGTCGACGTTCACGTCCAACGGGAAGGCCTTCACCACTGCGGACACGTTCACAATCGTTATTCCGTTCACCACCATTTCAACGGTGCAGGCGACCGGTTCGGGCGCCGTGCTCGCAGTCCACTCTTCAGACAACATTGGCGCTATTGTCGGAGGCGTGGTTGGAGGCATCGTCGGGCTCTTCGCGCTGCTCGCTCTCCTGATGTTCTTCCTGTAAGCGATCTCCTACCTCGCGCGAAGTCCTTCATCGCTGAAGACGGCGAACCAGCCGCCGCCGTCGCCGCCGAAAAGCCCTCGCCGATATCATCTGGCCCGAGCCCGCCGCGCACCACAAGCACACCGAATCCAACGACCCGAGCCTGTACGAGTACGGCACGCTCAGCGGCCCCGCCCTTGCCGCCAGCTCGACCGACACCGCCGCCTTCCATCCCGACGGCGGCGCGTACGGCGGCCCAGGCTACTCGCTCGACCCCGGCGCGAACGAGTCCCCCTTTGACCAGTGCCGCTCCGACACGCTCTCCCCCGCCACCTCCACGCTGCACTCGCCCCCGCCCTCCCAACAGACGTACTGGGGCATCGACACCGTCCCGCGCCGCGGCTCCGTCGGCCGCGCGAGCACCAGCACGGCCGGGGGCGCGCCCGGCTCGATCTTCTCCGAGACGGGGCTCCTCTCCCCCAGCGCCAGCGCTGCGCCCGCTGCGGGTGGTGCGACCGGCGCCGTGTGGCGCGCGGGGTCGACGTCGACGTCTGGCAGCGTGTCGGGCACGCGGCCCCGGGCGGGCTCGGAGCGCAGCTGGGACAGCGCGGTGGGGGGGCCAGAGCACGGCGAGCCGGCGCGGCAGGTGTGCGGTGCGCACGCGGAGCGCGGGCGCGGGCTTGTGTCCGTTCCCGAGCAGGAGCGGGCCTCAGGTCGGAGCGAGGACGGCGCGAGCGGGGGATCGCGTGTGGTATCGCGGGGGAGCACGCCTGAAGTCCCTTGGGAGTCGGAAGAAGATGCGGGGATGAACCCGCGGCAGAGAGAGAAGTTGGCGGAAACGGCGCGGAGGGTGGTCACCTCGCGGCTCACGAGGCGGGGAACTAGCAGTGGGTCCGTGGGGAGTGAAGGGGAAGCTCCTCCCGCGTACGAGGAGTGAGCTTGGTCAGTATCAGCAGTTGCATTTGGGGAGCATGTCTGTACTGTAGGGCACTGTCATCTATGCAAAGCAATGTTCCGTTTTCCTCTTGAGAGTCGTGGAGGCTGCGGAGGAATTCGTTGTCTCCGGCCCGGAATCCGGAGGCATGCGCCACAGTCGAACATCGACAACTAACGCCTCACTTTCCATCCACTCCCCGCCTCCCTCAAGGCCTCACGCTTCATTCATACCACATCGCAGTCGGCAGAACCGGTCGAAGTGTGTCAGCAGGCAAGGCGACCATCGATCTGAACCGCCAACGCCTCACCGAGTCCGCTGGCCGTGACGCCTCCCTCCGGGATCTCGTCGTCGTGGACACACAAGGCGCGTCCCCAGAAAACGTCGGCTCGACCTCGTACGTCCCATTCTACGCCCGCGCACACGGCGGAGGCGCCCTCGGCGACGACCCCCCGGACGACGACGACGACGACGCGGACGAACGCGTCCAGCGCTGCTTCAACTGCGGCACCCCCGGCCACGTCGTGTCCGAGTGCACGCGCGCCGTCGACCGCGCGCTCGTCGCGCTCGCTCGCCAGTACTACAACTTCTTCCGCGCGGGGTCGGATTCCGGGCCCGCGCAGCGCATCCACGAGGCCGGGGAGTGGCGGCAGCAGCGGCTCCGGTGGTTGCGGGAGTTCGAGCCTGGGGAGATCCGCGGCGAGCTACTGCGCGAGGCGTTGGGTCTGCGGGATGGAGATGCGGGCGAGAACGTGGAGTGGCTCAGGAATATGGCGTGCTGGGGGTTCCCTAGGGGGTGGACGGGGACGCGCGACCCACGCGAAGACGTCAGGCGGCGGATTGTGGACGGACCGAAGGAGGAAGACGAGCCGGTGGAAATCTGGGTCTTTGAGGACGGGCACGAAGAGGTTTGGGACATTTCCATTGCTGCCTTACCTGGGAACGCTGCTGGGAACGGTGCAACTTCCGACAGTGAGCAAGAGGAGGAACACAACGACCCTTTGCGACGCTGGGCCACCTATCCGAACACGCATTTCCACCCCACCCTGCTGCGTGTGTACGATGGCCAGACGCTCCCTGCATTAGCCGAATATACCCATCCGATCGCGGTCAGCGAGACGTACACGGCCGACCGCCATGACTTGTGGCAAAGTATTCTGGCGACATCGAATCCTCGTCTACAGATGCTCCCTGAACTATCTCAGGCGGTCCCACCACTTTCTCCTCCTCCTCCTCCTCCTCCTCCTCCCCTGCCACCTCCACCTTTGCCCCCCTTGCCGCAGGATGCTTGTTCAGACTCTGGGGACGATATGGACCTTTCGGATTAGCCCCGTGTTTGGTGTGTCACGCGATCTATCTGTTGCGATCGTTTGAATATGGCGAGTAGTGCGCGAGGTGGACCATTTGTGCGTGTGGCGTTATGCGATGCATCATGTGATTTGCTCCCAACATAGTTTTGAGCACTCCCTGAGGGGTATCCGTCGACTGTATCCTACTCTTGCAGAAACATTGCGTCCATTACGATGCGAAGTTCCTTGCCCAGAGTTTATTGGCCACAAAGCAGACAGAGATTACTGCGACGAAACAAAAAGGGCCTGGCCGGGAATTGAACCTGGGGCCGCCTCCAATTACGTAAGCATTTTCTCCCACGCACACGCCCTAAGAAAGAATCATACTACTAGACCACCAGGCCGTTGAAAGCGCCGGCTTAATAGCCTTCATATATGTACTAACTCATGTGCCCAGTCGCGAATCCGCCCTTCTCCACAGCCTGTTTCCTACGTATGACTAAACATATCAGCAATTCCATTGCGCAACTGGTTGCCAGGTCTTCGCGGCTTGCTGTGTCTCGAAGTCCCCAGAACGCCTTCGAGTTTGCATGTCGTTGGCGGGCTTCAGTCGAACCACGCAGTCTCACTGGTTCAGTGCATGACGGGAGCATCAGGCCATCTTTGGGTGCCTACTGTACCAACTCGGGAAGGGCGTCGAGCTATGTGTTATGGAGGGTACACGTTGCGAAAGAGTCGACTGCATGGGCATACTCTGATGTTTTCGATGTCGCGATTGGTGCGCCAAGGAAATGTTCAGACACACTCGCGATGTGGAGTAAAGGGCACTCAAATATCTAGTGATACAGAAACGATTACAGATACACGATATAGTACGTACAGGGAAGGGCAGCGTCCAATGGCTCCACACAGTCATAGTTTCTCGAGCATATCGCGGAGCATCTTGTTGTTTGCAGCTGCGCCCGAATCTTTGTCGAGACTTTTGCTCCTCTTGTCCAGATGCGAAATGGCTTGTTCCACGTCCGCTCCTAGCGCTTCCAGAGCAGTCGAAGCACGAGCAGCTTAATGACACCGCGAGCACAAGGGTCAGCGTCCAGACAGCCTACGAGTCAGCGCTGCCAGGGGACGAGATAATCACCACAGCGCTCCAGGTCGTCTTCCAGTTTGGCCCAGAGCTCCTTCCGGCGGGCGTATGCGGCCTCAAGTTCCTCCAGCGTTCTCTCGATGTTGTACTAGGGCGCGCTCGGGAATCGGCGGGGGCAAGGATGCGAGGTTATGCGAGCACCAACCTGCGACTCGGCGCGCGCAGAACGCAGTCCGTCTTCATCCCGGAGCGCGATCCGTTCGACCTTTTTGCATACCTCGTCGAACGTCAGCAGCCCGGCGCCGAACCTCAAGTCCACTACGCGAGGGACATCAGTCGCTATATGCGCATACAGTCGCTCTTGCACGCACCCTTGTCCTCGATCGTGGCGTGGACAGCCTTGACTTTGTCATATGCCGGCATGATCGCGCGCCGTAGGTAGTCCTTCAGACTCGCGCTCTGCGCGGCCATGGGCCCTTTGAGGCTGTCGACGAGAGCCATGAGCTGCTCCGCCTCGTCGTGCTCAGACGAACTGCCGCACGGGATGAGCGTCGAACCGTGGAATGGAGCCGATCGGAGCCTCTCTCACCTGTCCTCGAACATGGCCTGCAGCGTCGACTCGTCGTCCTCCGAGAGCATGTCGACATCGGCGTCCAGCCCAATTGCGGTCGGCGACCACGCGGGATGCCTCCGGGGCCCGTGGGGATCGCCGTATGCGCGCTGCCGACGAGCACTGGCTTCGGGCACCTCGTCCTCTGGCTCTTCTTGGATTGTCGTCAGCTGCGAGCGCGAGGCGAGGAAGCGGCCGGTGTTGGCTGAGCTTGCACGCGCACGGTGCGCGGGGCTCCGCAGTGCGTGCGCGATGGTCGACCTGTGAAAGAGAGCAGGTTTGCGGTGGGGCGAGCTCGTGGCCCGCGACGCTGCGGTCCGTCAGCTTCACGCGTGCAGCGGCGAGAAATGCCACTCACGATGGCGGGGGACTTGAGCGTATGCGGCGACGCGCGGCGGAGGAGCGGCGTGGGGTGCTTGCCCATCGCGGCTGGGCTGGCGGGGCGGGGGCGGAAGGCGACGGGGGAGGAGGGCAAGGCAGGGAGGCGGACGTCGGACGTCGGACGATCAGTGGACCGGGCGGGGGCGCCGGGATATCTTGTCCAGCAGGCGCCGGCGGGTGGGGATTGTGGTCGAGCCCGCCGCCACGCTTCTCCCCTGCCGCGCCCCTCATCCGCCCGCCCCGCCCTCCCTTCTCCCCCAGCACTCCCCGGCCCCGGCCCCCCGCTGCCTCCTCCCCGCGTTCGCCAGCGCCGCCCTCGCCCCGCACTCACCCTCTAGGCTCCCCTCCCCGCGTCGTTCGCCCACCATGAGCGGCCGTCCTCCCAAGCAGTCCATGTCCGAGCTCAAGCTCCGCCGGCTCTCAGAACACAACCAGAGGCTCCGGGAAGACCTTGCGCGGCCGCGAATCCGGGTCAGCGAGGCTAGCAAGAGGTGAGATTCCGCCCGTCGACCTTCCATGCCGCCTGCTGTTGCTGACTGCCCGCCTGATGCGTCCCACTAGTCTGATAAACTACTGCAAGTCCACGCCAGACCATCTCGTGAGTCCTGCTCTTTTGACATCCGGTTCCCTGGCATCCCAGAACCAGAGCCGTCCGTTGCTGTCTGCCAAGCAGTCTCCCGCTTCTCGTGAGGGTTAGGCACATGCGGTTCCGCGACGGTGTCTCCTGCTTCTACGCCTTCTGTCGCTCAGAAGGGCCCAAGTTTGCTCCTTTCTCGCATATGCGGACCTCTATCTGCTCGGGATTTCCTATCCGACTTCCTTCGCATGTGGTTTCCCCGTGTTTCTGGGAACAAACACGCGCGCTCCTGGTATTGCTGGCAGTAGCCTATCGGGGTCTTCCAGATTCCTGACGAGCCCAGCATGCGAAGAAGATGTCTCAGAAAGATCTGAAGCGACGAAAGTTGAACTCATTTACATTTTCCTCCGAGTCCTGCGCTACACACATCTGACCCCCTCTCTCCCACAGATTCCGTCGGTCTGGGGACCAGTCAGCAAAGCAGACGATCCCTTCGCTATGCCCAACCAGGGGTGCCAGTGTGTGGTCATGTAAAAGGGCCGGCCGTACCCCTCGTCCGCCGACATCCCGCCTCCTCACACTTTATCCGTCGAGCGGCGACCTTCTGGGACACCCCCTTGGAGACCACACCCTCTGTACCAGAGGCACGAAGGCTCACATGGAGTGAATGGGGTTCGCATCCGTGTCTGTCTTTCCACATCCCTCGCTATCCCTCTCCTCTCCGACCCCACCAGCACTCCCTCCAGGGAGCTGCCCCCGCAATAATTACGCGTACACGTAAATGTTATTCGCATATCTCAAGCGTACACCCCGCCGCTCCTTCACACCTAGCACTCCACCAACTCTGCCTCTACATCGCGTTCCCCGCCCTATCCCACCACACACATGCCTTTAGTTAGCATCTCGCCCCGGAGCCCGGAATCGTTCTCTTTCTCATCTATATCCGCGTCCGTCCGTCCGCCCGCGCCGCGAGCACACCCCGTTCCACATGTTCCTCACCCGTCGATCGGTCCGTGGCGTCCACGCCTCCCTTCCGCTCTCTTTCTGAAAGGAACGCGGGTCTCGGGCTCGCGGCCTACACCTCTCCCCCTCTCCCGGCACGCCCTCACCTTAGCGCACCACCCACGTCTCCAGGCTCCGCGTCTCCAATAGGATGTACATAATTTTCGTAGCAGTAGTCCCGCTCCCGATCGCATGTCGCTCTCCTGCTGTGACCCTCAACCCAGACGCTCGTTCTCGCTCCCGCTGGCCGCACTGCGGAGCTCTGGCCAACCCCTCGCCAAGGCGTTACGGCCGCACGTCCCGCCGGCCCCTGTGCGCGTCTCGATCCTGGAGACGCGACCGCCGCCGACGTGCTCGAGCGATGGAGCGCCCCAAAGCAGGCTGTGAGCCTGCGAAGCGCCGACGCAAGCTCGCGTAATGCGTGCATGGCGCGATCGGGCCTCCATTCCTCCGACGAGCCAGCGCGTGCACACGCGGATTCGACTGGTAGAAAAGTAGATTACTGGTATGTAGATCGATCAGCACCGGCGTGCGGATACCAGTGGAGGTTGTAAACTTGTAGCTGGGGAGGAGGCGAGACGGACTCTATCGCCAAGCGTACGCAGGAGACTCGGGCAAGTCCAGAAGCCCTGTGGTTAACTGCCAGGATTCCATCCGCATCACCAGGCCGCTCCGTCCCCCGCCTCGACCATGCCCTCCCGCGCGAGCTCCTCCCAGGCCTCCCCCTCGCCCACCTCCGCCAACACCACGCCCGGGCCCGCCCGCCCTCCTCTCTCCCTTCCTCCCCTCCCCTCCCGCACCCGCGCGTCCCCAAACGCGAACCGATCCCGGCGAGGGGCGGGGCGGACGACGCGCCACGCGCGGAGCCACCGCGGCGCGCCGGGCGCCGCGGGGAGCTCGACGAGCACGCCGACCCACGCGAGCGCGGGCGCGGCGAGGGCGAGGGCGGCGGCGCGCGGGGCGGCGTGCGCGCGGAGCGCGTGCACGATGCGCCGGGTGTGCTCCGCGGCGGCGCGGAAGGGCGCGACGGTGTGCCGGACGAGGACGTGGGAGACGGCGAGCGGGCGAGCGCGCCGTGCAGCTCGTCCTGCGCGAGGAACGGGGTGAGTGTTAGTGAGCAGGGCGCAGGGCGGAGACGGAGACGGGAGAGGGGACGCACGAGGAGGATCGCGGCGACCTGGACGTAGTCCGGGACGCTGTCGCCCTCGAGGGAGAGCACGAACCGGCGGATGCCCATCGCGGCCTCCCCGCCACCGTCGTCCGCCGCGACGGGGTCGCCACCACTGGCGTCTCCTCCGCCGCGCTCCCGGGCGCGCGCGTCGGCGTGCGCGCGGCCCATCCGCGCGAGCGCGCCGAACCGCGCCGGGAACGGGTTGTACTTGAAGTGCGCGTTCGTGACCCGGACCTCGAGGCACGCGGGGCGCGCGTCGCACAGGACGCGCGCGAGCATCGCGTCCCCCGCCGCCGCGGGCTCGGACGCGGCGAACGCGACGGACAGGCGGCGGACGGCGCGCGGGAGCGCGAGCGCGTGCAGCGCGCACGCGCTCTCGCCCGCCACGCTCTCGAGGTCCGGCCACGGCCACACCGCGCCGTCCCGCGCGAGCGCGCGCCACTGCGCCTGCGCGCGCTCGCGGGCGCACGCGTCCTCCGCGCGGGCGCGCGCGGTGCCGCAGAGGTGGAGCGGGCGCGCGCCGCGGAGGGCGAGGCGGGGAGGGCGGGGAAGGCGCGGGCGAGGACGCGGGGGAGGTCGCGGTCCGCGTGCGGGAACTCGATCCCGAGCGGTGCACGCGCGGGAAGGGCGCGGCGGGCGCGCGCCAGCCGCACACGGGCAGCTCGAGCGCCTCGAGCGTGGGCGCGAGCGGGAGGAGCGCGGCGAGGGCGTCCGGGGCCTCCTGCCACTTGCGCGAGGGGAGGAGGACGAGGGAGCGGAGCGGGGGAGGCGCGCGAAGGACGCGAGGTCGAGGGCGCCGCGGGCGAAGAGCGGCATGCGGACGTGGGTGAGGTGCGTGAGGTGCGTGAGCGCGTGGTGGAGGAGCGAGGGCGGGGCGTCGTCGTACCAGCGGTCGATGCGGAGGCGGGAGAGGGCGGCGCACTGGGGGAGGAGGGTGAGGAAGGTCTCGAGCGCGCGGTTGCGGGCGTCGCGCATGAGGTGCTCTTCCGTCAGCGGGTGGTGGGCGGGGAGCGCGAAGTAGGACGAAGGGAAGCCCGAGGAATCCGGATTGGGGGAAGCCGCGCCTTTGGCGAGGGTGAACGTGTACTCTTCAAGGTTGAAGTGGAGCTCCCGGATGAGCGGAGTGCGGGTGTGCTGCGGGTCGTAGACGCGGAGAAACTTGGCGAAGGAGAGGACCTGAGACACTGTGTTCAAAGGGATCTTTGAGTGTGAGCACAGAAGGACAATGCCAGCCTCGAAGTAGGAGCTGCATGTCCTCATCAGACGTGACAGATCGGCGGGCGAGAGCAGGCTCATGATGTGGTATTGCACGTCGAAGTTGAGGGTGGTCAGGGTGAGCGAAGACGTTGGAAGGGTCATCCACGCGCCACCATCCTGTTCAAAGTAAGAGACTGCATAAAATGCTGATACATGTGCATACCATGTCGACGTCTTCTTGTTGAGTCGTTGGCCCTGTCTGAGTGTAGACTTTGAAGTCCACATTCCCATAGCCACTGGCAGGGTAGGCGTCGGATGCGTGTGTTCTGTTGAGTTGCTCTACTGGATAGGCGAACCGGAAATCTTCAGGGTGTAATCCATAATAGCCCGCACAGGAGTGAGCTTTGGTATGTGTGCGCGCGAAAGTTGTCTGGCGGGATGTGGTGGTTGGAGACCAAGTGCGACTGGCGTGGCGCGCTATATGACGCGTATGTGACACGTGACCGCGAAATCTAGTCACGGTCTTTGCCGGTCCACACGGATTGAGAGAACAATCAACAGTCTCATGTGGCGGCCTGGTGAGCATTTGGATGCGATGCAAGCTTTTCGAGGCGATTTTTCAGTGCGGCCGGGCCGTGTTTCTATGATGATACATACAGTAGTACTTACTTTGAGACGATCGGAATCAAAGCGGCCTAGAGCACAGCGGCCGTCTACCTCTTCGCCTCCTGCAGACTTCAGAGACGCGGCTCACAAAACGTAGGATTGAGGATGATTCGGCTCACCATTTGCGCATTTTCGCACACCGGCACTGTCAGGCACGGTTAGCGCCCCCTCGCCCGATGCGCCGTGCGAGGAGGTGAGGGCGGAAGGGGGAGGGAGTCGGGCAGGGAGTCGTGTGCATGGACCATGGGGACGCGCGCGTGTTTCGTTCGAGCAGCGAACTCCGGGCGGGGGAGAACTTTGCTGGATGGCCGGGGAGGCGGGGCTCGGGACTGCGCGGCCGAACAACGTCGAGGTCTTCCCGAATGGCTGCAATTGGCGGTATCCTGGAAGACAGGGTGAGCGCGGAGAGGATGGTGGCACGCCCACCCGAGACTCGGTGTGCATCGCCAAAAAGGTGTTTGCGGTCATCTTGAGGGAAAGGGGCTGGAGTGGTTAGCTTGTTTAGCCGAGCGTGCAAGACGCCGGAAAGACATTGCCCGCTATTGAGATTATGCGCGGCGCAGAAGATTCGTGAGCATGCTGTAATCTCCGTTACCAAACGCCCGAGTTTGCGGCGCGCGAAACGCTAACGTTATGAGTATCGACGCGCTCGGGGAGAGCACTGCGAAGACCCTGAACAATCGCGCCCCCTGTCAAACCTTCCAATGGTGCTTTGAGCCCTCCTACTCGATACCCTGAGGCAATAGAGCTGAGCAGGGCCTGCAAAATGAAGCACGTCACGAGCAAACGCGCGGTTCACATACAAACGCGCGCGCGCACCTGAGGAAGAGCGGCAGGACGCTGACGTACGAGCCCGCACAGTTTGCGCGAAGCTGAGAAGGTTCAAGAACGCCGTGGTTGCCATGGCGGCGCTCGCGATGCGCACCGTGAGCGAGACTGCGGGCGAAAAAGGGAGGCGGGAGGAAAGAGCGTTCGAAGTATATGTCGCTGCTTCTTGATGGCGGCGATGATGAGCTCTCGAGGCTGCCGTCCCCGCTACGCGCCGGGCGATCTGGACGGCGACGGAGATCGAGAAGGATAGGCTCGCGGCCATCTGGGTTGGCGAGCACTTGCGCTGCTTCGGGCACTGGCACACAAACTCCCCGTGCCAGGTGGACGCCCGCCAGCGCGGTTCGGGCGTGCATTCTGCGCTGACGTGCTGGATGGATGCAATTGCACGAGATTTGTCGAGGACCGTGCCGCCGTGCGTGTCCCTGAACATACGTATGTAGTCAGGAACTCAGAGGCAAGGGTCGCCCAGATGGAACATTTAATTGCAGGCTCCAGACCGCTCTCCGCCGTTTGTCGAGGGCTGGAGGAAATGGCCATCAGGAGATGAGGGGGACATCACGTCTCTGATCCAGGGCGGGCTTCGTCTGTTGAGAGAGTACGGGGCCTGGGCGTCTGCCGACGGAGCTCTGGATGGGCGAGGCCGAAGTACATGCTTATGGCGGCGTCATGGTTGTTGTGCAGTTGGATACCGAGAGAGCAACAAAACGTCGAGAACATAACGCCCAGTCGATGGACGAGCCTCGAGCAGAGGTACGATCGGGCCAGGGCAGCCAACACTATCCCACGCGGGACCGATCAAAAGCGTCCACGGCGCATGCGAGCGAGCATACCAGCCTGTGCGGAGTGGCAGCTCGGTGGAGAGCAACGGGGGCAGCGCGACGGACATCGCCCGTCGCCCGTCGTCCTCAGCATTCGTATTCTGCCGCGAGGGAGAGAGCGGGCGGAAAGCGTGCGGGGAGGGCGGGGGAAATGCCGGCGGATGGGCCTCAGATCAGGCAGCTGGCTGCCGACGCCGAGCGCTCTCCTGTCCCCGGCCCCCGCCCGCGAGTCCTCGCTCGCCCTTTGATCCTCTCTCCGTCCGTGAGTTTCCTCCGCCGCCCTCCGCCTCCCTCCCTCTCGCTCACTCCCTCCCAGCGCCAGCCCCGTCTGCACTTCTTCCCCTTCATCCCGCGCAGCCGCTTTTCCAGCCCGTCCCCGCGCCTTTCCCCACACCCTCTCTTCTTCTCACCACCACCCCGCGCCTGCGCCCGCCCCCCGCACGCCGCTGCCCACGATGAACTCTCGCCCGCACAAGCAATCCATGTCCGAGCTCAAGCTCCGCCGCCTCACCGAGCACAACCAGCGCCTCAGGGAGGACCTCGCCCGTCCACGGATAAGGGTCAGCGAGGCCAGTGCCAGGTCAGTCCCCCGCCTTCGTCCCCGTCTCGCTCGTCCACCGGTGCTCACGCCCCGCCCCCAGCCTCATCCGTTACTGCAAAACGACAAAAGACCCGCTCGTGCGTACCCCTTCTGCTCATCCTCTTCTCCCTCGACCCCTGCCCTCTCGCTTGCCCCGCGGACTGACCGCCCTCGCTTGCCCAGGTGCCGTCAGTATGGGGACCCGTACCACGCGCCGACGACCCGTACCAGTCCCAAGGCGGCGCAGGCAAGGGCTGCTGCACCATCCAATGAGCCGCCGCCCGCCCGCCCCGCCACCCCCTCCGCCCGCGCCGTCCTTGGTCTCCCTCCCCATCTGCTCTTCAGTGGCTTTCCGCGCTCGCGTACATTGTCCCCGTCCCCGCCGTTTACTGTATCCCTGGCCCCGCTCGCGCTCTTGACGGCACGCTACATGTCTCCGCCTCCTTCCCACCTTCATCTTCTCCTTCACTTTCACTTTCACTTTCGTCTTCCCAATCCGCCCCGCCCCCCACCCCTGCACGTCTTCCCTCTCGTCTGTCCACCGTTGATACTGTTTATTGACCCTCTGCCAACTCACGACCGGTCCCGTCTATACCATCGCTCGTTGCCCCCACGCTCTGCTCAGCAGTCTGCCTCGCCCTGCCCCGCCCTGCCCCCCGCCTTCTTCCCGCCGACCGCACCCACCGGCCCCACCAGCTCCGACGCGGCCGCAGCGCCCGTTCCCGACGCCAGTTCGACGCTTCCACCGCCAGCCACCGCATGACTCATCCGGTCCGACCGGACGACACGCGCCCCCGGGCCCACAGGCGAGGCGAGGTTGCGGTCGCGCGCCGACGACGGGTTTGCGCCAACGAGGGGCTCGGGTGGACTGCGGGGGAAAGGGCGGACGGGCAGGACGGGCGCGTCGGCGGACGGTGCGATCCCGGGTGCGTGCGCATGCGGAGGTGGAGCGAAGGCGAGTCGATGTCGACTGTCGGCTGAGGAGTGCAGTAAGGCCTGGTGGACCGCCGTTTGCGACTCCGGGCCCCGACTCCCACATCCTCGACCCCTCGTCCGTCTCGTTCCTATGCGTTGTTGCCCTCCCCCTTATCCTGCCTCGGACCTACTCGACCCGGCTCGCGGGTCGCTGTAGCAGCCTCGCTGTCGGTTTATGCCTCCCAGGCCCACTAAGTAGAAAGTACACAAGTATAAGTACTGCCGTGTCCATAACCCCGCCCGTCCGCCTCCGTCTCCTCTGCCCTCCCTTCGCCCTCACGTCCAGCCCCCACCAACAACCCAGCTGCCGTGCCTGGGCTCGTAGGACGACGAGCCTGATCGCCCATCAGCCAGCCAGCCGACGCCGCAAAGACACCGGCGTGCGCATCTGAGCGATTGATTGTTCGCGCGTCCCGCAACCTCGTCGTCGTCGTCGTTGGCTGGCCCGTCGTCTCGCAGTCTCGGACTCGGAGGGGGACGTCCCGAGACGGAGCGGTCGTGGAATGATGACGGACAACCGGGCGTGTTGTTCGTGTGTGCTTCTTGCACCGGTGCACGCCGTCTGCGCGTGCGCGCACCCCTCCTCGCCGTCGGAAAAGCCCCAGCGCCGTGAGGCGGGTCGCAGGATGCCATAACAGCGCGCGCGACGGTGGGAACGGGGGGCGGGAGTGGGAGTGCCGGGTCCGCCGGGGTGGGAAGTCGGGCTCTGGGGGCTTTGAGTTTTAGAGAAGTCGGGACGGAGCGCGGGCCAGGGTTCCCACCCCTGTTGTGGCTTCCTGCGGGTCTTGGTGTCCTCGGGCTGACGCTGGGGACTGGGGCCTGTGCCTCGAGCCTCGAGGAACGGAAGGAGCGCGGCGAGGCGAGGGGTGGAGGAATGGGACATTAGGATGTGGGCGCTCCATGAGGATGACACCTGTGCAGAAAGGTTGGCAGGTGCTGGCAGGGAGTGGATTGTTGGACGTGGGCGGGCATGAGGAGGGAGGATGGGCCGGATTAAAGCTCGTGGTCTTCGTCGTCGTACGTTTCCTTGATCAGCCTGTGCACCGCGCCGCATATATCAGTCAAAGTCCTGAACGTCAAGTGCGTGTCCACGCCCACCTGTAGACCGACGACGGCGGGTGGTCGCCGTCGTTGGTGATGAAGACGTCGACCAGCTCCGGGCCGACGTAGTCGTAGTACGGGTTGACGACGTCGACGCGCTCGACGAGCTTGCCCTCCTCGAAGCCAAGCACCGCGCTCGGGTCCGCGAAGTCGAGCGCACCGTAGTCGTGGTAGAGGTTCCAGAGCGGGGTGAGTTTGAACTGCCCGGCGCAGACGACGACCGGGGTCGAGTGCGCGCGCGCGGCAGTCGCGGCGAGCAGCGAGCCGGCGATCGTGACCATGCCGCCGTTGGCGAGGATGGCGTGCGCGCCGAGGATCAGCTTGTTCACCCGGGAGAGGATGGCGTAGATGGACGAGTCCGGGACGAGGTAGGTCGAGATGCCGGCCGCGGACAGTGCGCGGGCCATGTCGTGCCCTTGGTAGGAAGGTGCGGTCTCGGCGACGATCGCGGTGTAGTTGCGGTAGTGACCGGCAGAGCGGAGGAAGGCCTCGACGGTCTTGGAGTGCCCGATGGTGAGGATAATTTCGCTGTGGGAGATGACTCATGAGGATGGCGATGGATGGGGATCACTCCAAGGTGAGGACGCACTCGGAGTGGATGTGGTCCTTGGCATTCTTTGAGACGTTGTCGTAGACAGTCTCGAGCTCGTCCAGAACATCCTGGATCGCCTCCATCAGGACGGGCTTGAGCCCTCGCGCAAAGGAATCAGGGTCATCGGGGTCATCCTCTTTAAGGGTACCTGTCGCCTCCGACTTGGTTGCATATGTGGTCTGTTTGCGCGGCTGGCCCTGGAGGACGAACTTGCTGATGGTGTACACGTTCCGGGTGGAGGGGTTTTCTTTCGTCGCAGAGTTATACTCCTCCCTGATGTTGTGAAGGACGCGCCGGACCGTGTTTCCAACGGTATGTTCTGGGGGGCACCTTCAGCGCGTGGTAGACATGATGGAAGCGAGGTATATGCGCATGAAATGAAGTTATGGAACTGTACGAACCCTTTGGCTGTGCAGCTACGAGCCTCCGGCCGACCTCGCGGATGATCGCGATGAGTTGCTGGATATTTGAAAAGCGGGCCTTCGAAACGACTTGGCGGAGGACGAGGACGGTCTCGAGGGCTGCGCCGCGCGAGCCCACAACTTGCCTACAGGGAGCACACGGTTTGATAAATGCGCGTGATGACTGAAGAACGAGAAGTCCGCACCTTCTGCGCAGCTTGGCTGCCAGAGTCTCCACGGCCTTGTGCCCAGGGATGGGCCCGGGCGGGAGGAGGCTTGCGGTGCTCATAGATTTGACGGGTTAGCTTCGAGGGTTGGAGAGATGGATAGCCTTGGTTCAATACGTTTTATGCCTGGGGCTACCGTAGGAAGGCGAGGAGAGGATGAAAAAGCTGAGAGGGGTCGGCTGGTGGCGTACAAGATGCAGCGAGATCTAAGCGAGATCAACGAGATCGAGTCACCTCCCACGAGCACGTGCCAAGTACCAATCGGACGCGTGCACCTATACTTATTATTGGTATCGTCTCGTCCACGCATTTCTGCTCCAAGCTTTCTGCAAGGCCATACTGTAACTGCATATAGGTCCAGAAAAGTGCTGCGCACGGTGTACTGTTATTAGCCACGAAGTCTTTCCGCTAACTTTTGTTTGAGCTAAGTTCTTCGGCAGGGAGCCCAGCAAACTCTGAGGTCCTTCAGTACTAGTGGCCAGAGAGTCAGAGATCAGAAGAAACAATGCGCTGTTTTCTGTGTAGATGAGCTTTGCGCAAGACGCCCCTCAACTTGAAGCCGTTAGGCATAGATGACTGGAGTAAGGTGACGCCCAGTCGCTTCTGGCGCCGCTCGTCCAGTTGTCACGGGTGAAGTGAACGACCCATATGCCCGACTCGAGTTGGTGTGAGATATCATAGAACCAGTATTAAATTAAATCGCAGCCAATAAACCCGGAAAGAATAGACCATCGGAGACGGATTAACGGCACAAGACGTGCACAGGCCTAATCTTACACGCGATGACGACGTTGTTGTCGTCGTGTACATCAAAGGCCTGTGCGCCAGGAGAGTGTCGAACCGAGAAAATGCTATCGGTACAAGCCAGACCTTCGCCTCCCTTCTATACCGTGGCTGTCGATGGTCCCCCGACAGGCGTTATAGTCGCCAGTCGAAAAGCGACTTATAGAACGAGTCGCAGCGCTCCACCTGGTACTCGCACTCCGCCCACCGTCCGTCGAGAGCAGCCATCACTTCCGCGACGCGGCGCAGGATCTCCCTCGACGCCTTGACTTGGTCGTCGTCGTCGTCGCCGGAGTTGTCGTCGCGCCGCAAATCGCGGATCAGCCGCGCCATCAAGTCCTTGTCGAAATTGTTCTCCGAGAGGGCCGCGTAGTGCATCCAGGCGCTGTCGCGGGCGAGTGTGTGGGCGCGAGGGATTCGGGCGGCGAAGAGGGAGAGGAGAGCGAGGCGAACGGTGAGCGCAAGCGTAGAGAGCAGTGCCAACACTGTGGGACGTACAACTCGGCGGCGGTCGTCGGGTCCAAGCGCGGGGCCTCTGGCATCGAGAGGAAGCTGTTGACTAGATCTGGTTTGTACTCCCTGTGCGAACAAACCACGGCGACGGACACGGAGTCAGCGGACCCCTGCGCGCTGAAGTAGCGTATGGGTCGTTGCACGTACCAATTTTCACATATCGGCGGGGCACGCCGACGGATCGTACGGAGAACGGCCTGAAGCACGCCGAGCTCTTCTGTTGTTCTAGAGCGAGGCCCGGCGGGGAGCTGAGGATAGACTTGATAGGAGAACACCTGGGCGGCGTGCGGCATGATGGGCAAGAAGTTGGATGGGAGTCTGAGAGGGTGAGGGAGAAAACCGACGAGGGCTGAACGAAACTAGTGCGCCGCGTACCCTTTTTATATCTTTTGACCAGCCCGGCAGGAACATATCGTGCTCCTCGCTGGCGGCACCATAAACCACTCCGCGGCGGCTACGCGGCGGGGAGTGCCGAGTCGGCAATGTGGCACGCCCACCAGAACACTGCCCCTGGTTTGGCTTGGTGGCTTCTCCAGCGAAGCACGCACTGCCGCAAGTTGCCTTACGTGGAAGAAAGGAGAACTTCATTGTTCGCCTCAAAGGGAAGGCCGAGTCGCAGCAAAGCCCGTGTCGCGTGCGCGCGCGAGCCCGTATCAGGGGAGCAAACGGCCGCGGCGAGCACTTCCGCGTGTGCGGCGGTGGCGTGGACTACAACACAGAAAAACGGGGTGAGCCACTCAGCGGTGAGGCCTAGTGAGGCCGCATAGAGCTCTGATGGGAACGACGACGTACCGTCTTATCGCAACGGCCGACCGACCTGGGCTGAGGGCACCGGCATGGACGCGTCATTGTCTCAGAGCAGTCCGGAACTTGTGAGCGTATGCCGTCTAGGTCTGCGCTTGCTGGACTATACAGCGCCGATACCATATTTGACGGGAGGATACGCAAGTTCCGCTGAGGGACACGCATAGACTTTGTCAAAGGCAGTTCATTACGAGCTCTCGTACACAACCGCGTTACTTCTAGACGATGCTTCGAACTCTGCGTTTTCCTCCTGGGGCAGCCTGTGATGTGGTCGGATATCGAGAGGGGCGCGAGCGACCCGGTCTAATGCTCCGCTGTGCCCTTCAGGGGTGAGTCGGAGATGTACCAGTCGAGCTTGCGCTCCCATTCGCCGGGGAGGAGCTGGGAGATCTGCTCGACGTCCTTGTCGCCACGGCCGGAGAGACACTGTACAGCCGGGCCGCGATATCAGTATATCATTGGGAAAGCCGTGATTACAGACGCAATGGCCACGTACAATGACAATGTTGGCGTCCTTAGGCAGGGTCTTCGCGAGCTGAACGCCACCCCAGATGGCATGCGAAGACTCGAGAGCTGTGATGGAGAACAGTGAGCAACTACTCAGGCGACGGCGGACGTGGTGGAATCGAACTCACCAGGGATGATGCCCTCCTCCTGCGTCAGCATCCTGAATCCACGAAGCGCCTCTTCGTCCGTGGCAGCCGTATACTCCGCGCGACCCGATTCCTTGAGCCAGGCGTGCTCGGGCCCAACACCGGGGTAGTCAAGACCCGCGCTGATCGAGTGCGTCTCGATGATCTGACCCGCCTCGCTCTGGAGCACGTAAGTCCTGACGCCGTGGAAGACGCCGGCCTGACCCTTGCTCAACGTCGCGCTGTGCCTGACGCCATCAAGGCCCTCTCCTCCCGCCTCCACGCCGACCAGCCTCACGTTCTTGTCCGGAATGAAGTCGTAGAAGGTACCGATGGAGTTTGAGCCGCCGCCAACACAAGCAACAACGGCCTCAGGGAGCTTCCCCGTCTCCGCAAGAAGCTGCTCCTTGATCTCCTGGCCGATGACGCGCTGGAAGTCGCGAACAATTGTCGGGAAGGGGTGGGGGCCGATCGCCGAGCCGATGAGGTAGTGCGTGGTGGAGAGGTTCGTGACCCAGTCGCGCAACGCCTCGTTGACTGCATCCTTGAGGGTGCGCGAGCCGGACTCGACGGGTATCACGCTACCGCCAAGCATGCGGATGCGGAAAACGTTCAACGCCTGACGACGGACATCCTCCGCCCCCATGTAGATGACACACTCGAGGCCAAAGCGAGCACAAGCGGTCGCGGTCGCGACACCATGCTGGCCCGCACCGGTTTCAGCGATGATACGCTTTTTGCCTAGCCTTTTGGCCAGCAGGACCTAGTAAGAGGAGCAGGGAATTAGCATCTCGAAGTCTAGCGACATGCAGCTCGCTACCTGTCCGATGGCGTTGTTGATCTTGTGCGAGCCGGTGTGGTTCCTGTGCAGCGCTCAGCTCACGGGCAAGCGATCAACGCGGAGCGACTCACAAATCTTCGCGCTTCAGCCAAATGGTAGCGCCGCCCGCGCTCTCGCTAAGCTTTTCGGCTTTGTACAGGTTCGACGGCCTGTTCATGTAGCCATAGAGATCCTTCCATTCCTTGAGGAAATCTGGATCCTTCATCGCGATGTTGTGGGCCTCTTCCACCTCGACTAGACAGTCCCAGAGAGCCTCCGGAACGTACTGTCCACCGAACTGACCGAAGCGCGGCGGCAAGACATTCGTGGAGCTCGACTCAGCTGACTTGAGAGGTAGCCTTGTGGCTCGTGTGGAGGTCGAACGAGGGGCGGCGGCGCGTTTAGGCTTTTGACCCTTGAGGCTGATCTCGCTGCAATACTCCTCGACCTTCTGCGCAACCTTGTCTGCGGGGGAGGTCTTGATGACGGCGATGAGACGAGACCCGATGACCACACCGTCAGCGCCTGCATCGGCTACCAAGTCGAAGTGCGCGCGAGTAGCAACACCAAAGCCAACCGCCAGTGGGACGTCGGTGTAGTCTCGGACACGAGAGATGAGGTCCGGAAGGGCGGAGTTCATGGTTCCCGAGACCGAAGATCCCGTGGTGCCCATCTACAGAGTAAGTGGGTGAGTGAAAACGCCGGTCAAGATTCGCAAGCGGGGCGCGGCTCACCTTGGACACAACATAGATGAACGAGTCCGCGATGGAGGCCAGGAACTCGATACGACCCAGCGTCGTCGAGGGTGCGATGAGAGGGACGTAAGAGAGGCTAAAGATACTCAGCAGATGATAGTAAACTTGACAGGCAGAATTACTTTGCAGTGCGACATTTGTTGCGGAATGAGACGGCTTCTTCGGGCGGGAGGTCGACGACGATGTAGCCATTGGCGCCAGCCTCGACCGCATCTTGGATGGCCTTGTCTTCGCCATAAGCGAGAATAGGATTATAGTAACCTGCGACCAGCTATGCATCAGTTCTGATATGACTCGCTTAACCGGAAATGACTCACCCATGAGAAGGACAGGCACGGTCAACCCTTTGCTGCGCGCCTCACGAATCATGCCCAAGCACATGACGTAGTCGACGTTTTGTTTGAGCGCGACCTGCCAGAGGGTTGCAGTTAGACAAGCGTTGGTGAGATGAAAGGGCCGCGAAGAGGGAACGACGCTGCACGGCGAGACGGCGAACAGTTGTATGCGCGCATAAATAACCTGATGGCCGCGAGCCACGTCCACTCGACGGAGACCCATGCACGCGAGTAGAATGGATGCGGGAAGGACGGCATACCACGTTGGTCTCCTGGATCGCAGGTCCATCCGCGATGGGGTCGGAGAAGGGAACGCCGAGCTCGATGATGTCCGCGCCTCCTTCCTGCATGGCGAGCAGGCATGGTACCGTGTCCTCGATGGTGGGGAAGCCAGCGGTGAGGAAAGTAACGAGAGCGGGGCTCGACTGCAAGACGCGTGAGCATGGTGGCGGGGTACGGAAGCGCGACGGGGACACGAACGTTCTGGTTCTTGGACTCGAAGACCTTCTTGAGAGCATCCATGGTGGAGGACGAGATGAGAGGGAGCGGGGTGGGGAGTCAAGCGGCGGGGCCTAGTCATTTTATGGCCTGTGTGCAAGACAGAGGATGAGCCTGACGCGGGCCGGCCGGAGATCGAGCCCAGCTGCGCACTCCGAGCATGCTCCGCTTTCTTCACCGTCGCCAAAGGGCGGCGCCTGTTCTTCCCGACCGCCATCTCGCTTCCACGATGGACATCTCGCACTCCTCCGACGAGTCCAAGGTGCTCATCCTCAACACCGGAGGGACCATCAACATGATATTCAGTCAGCAGGGATATGTCCCAGAGCCCTACTTTCTCACCGAGACGCTTCACAGTCAACACCGCTTCCACGACCCGCTCGAAGAATCGCTCTTTTCCCACTCAGGGTCGCTTGAAGGATACAGGCGGTGGACGAACAGCGGGAAAGGCAGTCCAATGGGAACGCAGTTCGGAAGCCGAGAGCCATCTCCGAGTCGCGGCGGAGCGCGTGAAGAGCCACCACAGTCCCTCACTCTCCCCGTCCGATCATCTCGCCCGATTGGCCTCCCAGAGCACCTTGCGCCCACCGCAGACAAGCTCTTGCCGCGTCAGCCAATATGCAAGAAGCTCTCCGAAGACGTCTACGAGGCTCAGCTGCCCACTCTCGTCACTCCGCGGAGCAGCGGTCCTGGAGGAAACCGCAAGCGGATCAGGTATGCTGTTCTCGAGGTGAGCACCGCAACAACTGAGGTAGAGGCGCGGCTCTGATAAATACGCATATAGTGGCATCCCATGCTAGATAGCAGCAACATCGAGATCCAGGGTGTGTCTATGCGCTCGGATCCGGCGCCCAGCGTTCTGAGCTTCTTGTTGCGTCCAGCACAGATTGGATCCGAATCGCTTCGGACATAGAACTCAACTACTCCACGTTCGACGGCTTCGTCATCCTTCACGGGACGGACACCATGGCCTACACCTCTTCGGCTCTCAGCTTCATGCTCGAGGATCTGGGGAAAACTGTGGTATGTTATGTGCGGTCTGGATGACAGTGTATCGCTCCATTCACATTGCCCTGCTCAGTAGGTCATTACGGGCGCACAGATCCCGATGTCCCAACTGCGCAATGACGCCGTCGACAACTTACTCGGAGCTCTCGTCATCGCCGGACACTACATCATCCCGGGTGCGTGATCACGGAGCGCTTCTTCGGCGACTGTTGACGCTCCGCCAGAGTGCTGTTTGTATTTCAATCACACACTCTTCCGCGGCAATAGAGTCTCGAAGATGTCTTCGTACGACTTGAACGCATTCAGCAGCCCCAATTTTGCGCCTCTCGTAAACGGTGAGCATAGACTCTTCCTTGCTGTCTGCATCGCTTACGCGCTCGCGCATGTAGTTGGAATAGACATTGTGGTCAACTGGCAGGACGTCATCCGTCAAACTAATCTGAGGCGTTTCCGCTCGCACAAACGTCAGTCATTTAATACGTTGTTGTATGCGCACTATATGCTCATCTCCGCCACCGCAGTCATGAGCCCCCACGTTGGTGAGTCATTTGGCTCTTGGGCGGCGCTCGATTGCTCACCAAGTCCGCATATACAGCGACACTGCGTCTGTTTCCTGGCATTACAGGCGCCACCATCCGCGCATTCGTAGCTCCGCCCACTCGCGGAGTGGTTCTGGAGACCTTTGGCGCAGGCAACGCTCCGCAACGTGCGGATCTCGCTGAAGCTCTCAAAGAAGCTTGTGACAATGGAGTCGTTATTGTTGCAATCACGCAGTGCAGCAAGGGTTCCGTTTCTGACGCCTACGAGACCGGACGAAGCCTGCTTCAGGCCGGAGTAGTTCCCGGCGGCGACATGACGCCAGAAGTGAGCGCGCATCTGATCCTCCAAAGCATCACACTGACGACCAACAGTGCGCGCTCACGAAACTTAGCTACCTCCTCTCCAAACCTGAGCTCTCCGTTGCGCAGGTCCGAGCGCTCATTGGCACCCCACTGCGCGGCGAACTTACCCTCCCGGAAAGCAAGATCCCTGCGTCTCTCAGCCAGCCAATCTCCATGGCGCAGAGTCTGGACAACATCCAAGGCCTCCTCTCTCAGGTTGTCCGTCTGTCTTCCTCTTCCTCTGCACGCGCGCCTACCATCAAAATCGAAACCGCCGACACGCGCGAAGACGCCGAGGCGGCTGAGCAGGCCGCCGCGCCCTGGTCCTGGACCGCCGCCGAAGCAATCGCGACTGAGTCCTCGCTCTTCCCTTTCCTCATCCACCTCGCCGCCGCACGCGACGACCCGGATGGTGTCGCGTTCTGCCTCGCCGCCGAGCGCGACCGTGCACCCGAGTCCGGTATGGTGATCGGCGGCGGGCTCGCGAACTGCGCGGACCCCGCGTCTGGGCGCGCTCCGTTGCACGCCGCGGCGCTCCAGGGCGCGCACAGAGCGGCGGGAATGCTGCTCGAGGCGGGCGCGCTGGTGCATGTGCGCGACGCGCTGGGCCACACGCCGCTGTACTACGCGGCGCGCCAGGGGCACGAGGAGCTCGTGGAGCTGCTCGTCAAGACAGGCGCGAACCTCGGCGGGGCGGACCTCGAGGGCGGTTTCGTGAGGCTGGCGGTGAAGAAGGCGGTGCGCGCGAGGGATGAGGCTGCCCTGCGTGTGTGGAAGAAGGCGGGGATGGACGTGGAAGCGTGAGTAACAAGCATGCTGTAAAGGGCTCAACGTCGTCAAAATGTCTGCGTCAAGAACATGTACAATAGATGTTACACCGTACAGTACAGTACCAAAAACTGCAGACAATCTTTGCTTTACTTTATGGCCCGAGGAACGCGTACGATAAATGGGCGGTACATACCGACCCAAGTGCGCAACAAGTAGCGGTATGCTTGCTCGCTGGCCCAGTGGTCGACGACGGGGAACGTCGACGAGTCGGCGGCTCCCGCGCAGTAGATGTTGTAGGACACGAAGGAGCTGTTGCGTTGGTGATATCATTACAAGGGCATGCGCCCAGCCGAATAGACCGCGCGTAGGCGGGTTGGCGGCGTACTTGAGCAGAGCCTGTCCACTTCTACACAACGGGAACGTCCTTCGTCAATGTCATACATCGCGAAGCTGCGCTGTGGATATACTATTTGCCTCTCACACTACACAAGCATGACTCGGAAAAAGCATTCGATTTCGCACTACTCTACCACACGTAAACTGTACTACGAAAACGAACCCTGGTGCATGTGAGCAAAAGGAGCAGGTCATAGAGAGCGGTTTGGCATGGTGCGGTTGCGGGTGTGTGGGGGGCATAGTTTGGTGGGGAAAAGGGCGGCTCATAAAGAGCGGCAGTGCGACCCGCGGCGGCGGCCCCCGGGATCTGCAACCTCTGTGACATTCCGTGCGGACCCTCATTAATCATTAATCATTTCTGGGCGGGCGGCGGCGGAGAGGGCAGATCGATCGGGACCGTGGACGCAGGCCGGCAGGCGGGTGCGGTGCGCGGCCTTGCGCGGCCTGAGGGAGATATTTTGCGAGAGGGCGGAGTGGCCAACGTCCGAGTCGGCGCCGCGTGGCCCTGACGGGAGTGGGGAGAAGGCACAAGGGGGAGCGTACCATAACACCTTATAACACCTTGCGCGGGCACCGATGGCCCTGACATCGGCGACCCACAAAACACGACAGGATATCCGCCTGCCCGCCGTGGCGCAAGGGGCTTCTGTGCGGGTCTCATGAGCGTGCGATACGATGGGTATAGGGAGTGCTGGTGGCCATGAGTGTGAGTGCTGGTGGCGATGGATCCATGGTGGCGTAGCTGGGCAAGGGCGGGCATGGGGCGGGAACTGCACACGGCGCGCGGGCAGCGGGACTGTGCGTTGGGGGCCCGGTGCATAGCTGTGATCACAAATGTAAGAATCGTGAAAGCATGAGAGCGTAGGCCTAGGTTCCATACTACTCGAGGGCAATCCCGAGTGGGGGCGCCACTCCCCGCAGAGCGTGCGCGGCCGAGTGCCAGTCCACCGAGGCGGTCCTAGGGACCTGTTAGAGTCGAATCGTGCATGCTGCAGGGGGTAGCCGCGCTGAGCCTCGTCACCGGGAAGGCGGAGGAAGGCGGGGGATGAATCGATGACCGAGGAGGTCTGCTGAACGAGGCTGCGGGCGGCTAGAGCCAGGATTTGCCGCCATTCCAAAGAAGTGGGCGCTTGTCACGTGATGTGGCAGGCAGTGTAGAAATTATGGTGGTATTTGTTGGCAATGCAAACATCCTTCCCGCTGCCGCGTACTATTCCGTCCGCTGCCGACCCCCGCCCTCGATGGCGGCTTCAGGACTCTCGGACCGATCAGGGTGAAACGAGGCCCACTCCCACAATGCTGGTTAGGGGCCGGCAGAAAAGTTCTCTCCTACAAAAGCCAACAAGTTGCGTCGACGCTACATCACTCTCCTCCTCCTCCTAGAGCTGCACCCAGGGTAAACAACTTCGCGCAATTATGGCAAGGGTCGGCACCATGCCCGGACACTGCGTGACGCAGGACCAAAAGTCCTTCCTAGACCGCCTCACTAAGGGAGGCCATCCAGACGTGGAGCGATCCCACTTAGTGAAGCCCGACGTCGACAAACTGAAGAAGGGACACGAATGGGAGGTGACGCTCGAGTTTGTGCGTATTTTCGCTGCTCATCCGAAGTATCGCGTTCTAATATCATCTCTTCAAGGTCCGTTTCGCCCACAGCATCTTGGAGCACACAACTCCTCCAGATGACCGACCAGAACTCGTCGTCCGCGATGTCTCAGACCGACAAATGCCGGCCAATTCCACTCTGACTGAATCCGGCCGCTCCAACTCGACCAAAGGCGTTGGGTGCGATGCCGGCCTGTTCTTCAACGACGAGCGGTATCGTCAAGTCGTTCACGTTTCAGAGGAGGAATACCTCGACGTTTCAGAGGAGGAAGACCGCGACGTTTCGGAGGAGGAAGACCTCGACCCCTCAGAGGAGGACGACCTCGACGACTCAGAGGAAGAATACCTTGACGATTCAGAGGAGGAAGACCTCGGGAAGCCAGGTGCAACATCGGAGCTGGAGGACAAGCACGGGATGCGTGCCCCTTTCGTCGGGCGCTGCTCATTCGCCGACATCGTCGTCCCCATCGAGGTCAAGGCACACCACAGCCAGTGCGCGTTCGAATTCAAAGATTCTGAAACCACTTCCATTCGGTCGGAGGAGGCGACTGACGAGGACCCTGCATCGATGGGTTGGGCCCGTTCGGCAAGTACCTCGGGTGACCTTCGCCAGACAGCACCGGATCCATGTCTACGCCGTCTACATCTTCAAGAACCTTGCACGCTTGGTCTACGTCGATCGCGGCGTCTGTGTCGTGACCGACGCATTCGACTGGAGTAGTGAGAGGGTATGGATGACCTCGTCACCTTCATCTGGCGACTCGCGCACATGACGCGCACAGAACTCGGCTTCGACCCTACCGTCACCACCGCTTCGCGGGAGGACTTCGAGGAGATGTACGACTTTGCGAGGAAGTCGACTTCCATCACCCCATACGTCCGCAAGCAGCTCTACTACGCGCTCTGCCTCACTGAACAACTGGCCGATGACACCCCTGCGACACGTACCCCGAGCCAGTGTGCAACCAGTGGCGCTCCGGCGCATCAAGAGGTCGAACGGCGGATACATCTTGTTTGGCCGTCCGACGTTCGTGAACCCGTCTCTTGTCGGTCGCTGCACCATCGCCGGCGTCGCGTTCGTCCCCGCCCCGTCAGACGCCGTGGACAAGGCGGCCGCCGGGAAGGCGATCTTCACCAAGTCGCTCTGGCGGATCGATCACCCGGCCATCCGGCCAGAGCACGAAATCTACGAGATGCTCAAGGCCAAGCTTGTGGGAGGCATCCTCACGTGTCTGGGTGGTGAAGACGTCTCTGCCGGCCCAGGACTCCAGCGACTGTGCACGCGTGCAGCTGAATATCTCGACGCAAGGATTCCTTCGGCTGCCGGCGACAAGGAGAGCCATCAACGGTGCAGCCGGGTGCTCTACCGGATCAGTTTCGAGGAGATCGCTCGGCCTCTTACGGACTTCAGGTTCTGGCCCGAGCTGTTTGCGATCCTCTCCGACGCCCTGACAGGTGGGTCCTTGTTTCCGTAGATGTTCGACAAATCTGACGAAGCCGGTGCACAGCCCATCAGGATGCGTGGAACAAGCGGAGGTCTTGCACCGTGATGTCAGCGTCAACAACATTCTGATCGTCGAGAAGAATGGCACGCCCTCCGGCGTACTCTGCGACTGGGAGTGTGCAAGCGTAAAGACCAAATGGGTAAAGCGCAGAGGATACCCGACCGCACGGTGTGTCCTCTCACTCTCCCGTGAAAGGGCCAGAGCCTGACAGGCATGGTCTCAGGGGACTTGGCAATTCCGATCTGCGACGTTGTTGAACTGCCCGTGGATGCCATACAGACTGTCGGACGACATCGAGTCCTTTGTGCACGTGCTCAACTATCTCGTCATGCGCTTTTATTACACAGGCATAGGCTCATCCGAGTTTGTCGCAAGGTACTTGTGTTTCTTCGAGGAATATGGTGAGGTGAAATGCGAGGAGAGAGGCGTCACGGCCTACGTTGGCGGCACACAGAAGCTGTGGGCACTCAGAGCCGCACAGCCGCATTTCGAACCTGAAGATAACGACACTCTGGCCACAGCCATGCAGGACGTCGCCGACATCTGCGCACGGCACTACGGTGCTATGGACTTCAAAACGCTCCGGCGGTTGTATGCCCCCGTCAAAGAAAAGAAAGGCATCGTCGAAATGAATGCCAACGTAGAGGCCATATCAGATGCACTTGTCGACAACTTTCAACGCGACGGGCCCGCGCGTGAGGTATCTCCCAGCGACGAGGATTCCCAGTCTGGGGGGTCTTCTCCGCCCCTCGTTCCGTCCACTCCTCTCGCCACCCTGTCATCTCCCGCCAACCCCGTCCCATCTTCTCCTACCGACCGCGAGGACGCAGAGACCTTGGTAGGCAGCCATGGACTCGACGAGTCCGACGGCGCAGACGCCAACGCAACGGCGAAGTCCAACCCCCCGCCATCCCCGCCGCCGCCGCGTCCCGACCCTCCCGGCCCGCTGTCTACGCACGAAGATCTTCTTGCTGTGTCCAAGAGATGGAGCGTGGCCCGGAAGTGGCCGAACAAGAAGGAGCGGTCGCGGTTGACGCAAGACTTGTTCGTCGACGTGCGGCTCGTCAAGCGCAACAACAACGCGTTCTCGCTCGGCTCGACGGACCCGTTCTACTACTCCAAGCCGACCGAGCCGGCGCGGAAGAAGGCCAAGACGAACAGCGGGACACCGCTCGCCAGCGTCGGCGAGGAGCCTGTGCCGCTCGAGCGAGACGATGATGCGGACAATGCCAGCCAGGCGCCGTCCGGTCATAAACGCAAGCGGAAGGAGTAGTGAGCGAGCCGCTGTGCCACTCGGATTTGGAATCTCTATGGTGTTGTTTTGGCAGCTCGAGCGTGTTGAAGGTCGAATAAGAGATAGTAAATGGCCATCGTGAGCGGCTTCGGCCCGGTAAGTACAATGTGTGGGCGCAGAGCACGTGCGAGCGGGCAAAGCACGCACGCGCGAGCACTGGTGGAGGTGCCAAAATAAACAGGCTGCACTAGTGAGTGAGAGACACAAAACCGCCGTTGACCTGAGGACGTCGATGCTTCGAGCGTTCGTCTCCTCTACTCCGATGACCTGGGTCGCGGACGCGTATAGCAATCTCGCGCCTTCCTTGCAATGAAGTCCCGATAGTAAAAACATCGACCTGTCTTGATTCGAGTCGCGTCACGAGAAACTTGCAAGTGTGCTTCCTCAAACGTCATGGTAATGCGGTCAAGTCTAAAGTCTGCGCGAAAGAATAATGTTAACTGGTGACTAATCAATACATGCATCCCAGTGAGACAGCGTTTGCACGGAGAACAAAGTACACGCGAAAGCAGTCTAAAAGCTTACTCGACGACGATGACTTCAGTAGATTCGTTCCCTACGCCCGCGCTCCCTTTGTGCTCGAAGATCCCTTGCACAGTCTCATTGAGCGTCCGCAAAAAGACCGTCATCTGGTCGCGCGCGAACATGAACGGGTCCTTGAAGAAATCAAGCCGCTCCACGATGTCGGGGTCTTCCTTGTCGAGGTCATTCGGGACGTATTTGACCTTGAGCACGAGTTCGTCGCGCGACACCCGCTGGTTTACTGGCATGTTGTCTGGCCGGCCGTACATGTTCCGCAGGACGAAGTTAAGCGCTGTTAGGGTCGCAGAGCAGATAAGACGGCAGCACAAGTACTCCGAAACAGTGTACCACGTACAGAACTTGGCGTCATCTTCGCTGGAATACGTGTATACGCACGTCATCAACTCTTCCTCGATATCAGGCCACTCGGGGGACTTCTCCATCTTGACGTTCATGACAAGGAAGTTGGTCATGTCTTCGTAGAGCTTGATCACAACCGCATTGCGAAGTTCTGTGGCCGTTGCCTTGATCGAACGTGGGACTAAGGGCCCACCGGTACGTGACACCATCGTCTTGGAACGCTCAATTTCCAGCTCCAGCTCCTTCTTTGTCATCTTGGCTGTAGTACAACGCCTTCATTAGTGGTGATTCTGGCAAGGCGATTCGAGAGCGTACCTTCTTCGCGGGCATCTAGCACCTCCTGCTCTTTAGCGGTCACCGCCGCGTCTCGTTGCTTGAGGGCCTCCTTCAGTCGAGAGTTCTCCTCCAGCAGCGCCTTCTTCTCTGCATCGGCGGCTTCGCGGGTCATGAAGTGCAGGGTATGCGTCCCATTAGCACTAGACTTGGAAGGGGATTGTAGTTGGGATAGTTGTCCGGTAAGCTCGTGTATGAGACTGTCCTTCTCTTTGACGCTTGTGAGACCGCGAAGATGTTACCTGAACGAGCGGCTTACTTTGCACGGTGTCGTCGAACAGAGCCTGAAACTCCTTCAGCTCTTGCTCAGGCTCGGAACGTAACCGGAAGAGTTCTTGAAGGGTCTTGTCCAACTTGTCTCGCTGAAGGGTGATCTGACGCCGCACCGGTGTCCTGTGAGTGCGTGCCCGGAAGAATGCAGCTCCTTGCTCACCTCGGTTGTCGCCTCTTGTGCTGCAGTAAGTTGGGCGCGCAGATCCTCCACCTCCCGCCTGAGCCTCTCCTCCTCTTTCGAGGGTCGTGCAGGGACGGCTGCTCCATTCTTCATCTTAGCCTGTTTTGTGCCTCGTCCTGCTCGCGGCGCTGGGGGTTCTGGGGCGTCGTCGTCGTCCGGCTCGATGGCAGCTTCCTCCACCTCCATCGCCTCTCCATTTACGGCAGACTGATCCGCTCGAGTCTTGCCCTTTGTCCCGTTCGGCTTGGTGGTGCCATTCGTCATGGCCGTCGCTGCTGAAGACGTCCTCTTCGCTCCCTTGGGTGGACCGATGTTGGTCGCGACAGCCTCGGGGTCTTCGCTGGTCTTGCGCTTCTTCTTCGCAGGTTCGACGACCGCGACCTCTTCCGGCTCATCGTTGAGCTCGATGGTAGAGCCGCGCTTCGTGGTGGACTTCTTCGCGGCCACGGCCTTGGTCTTGGAGGCAGGCTTTGTGGAGGGACCCGCAGTGGTTTTGGCTCCGGTCCGCGGACGACCGACTTTAGCGGGGGCGGGGGTGGTGGGACCGTAGTTGTTTGCTGAAAAGCATGGGCACTTCCATCGATATTCAGACGTCCAGGCGCGCGGCAGGGAGACGACAGGAGCTTACCGAGATCGTCCTCGGAGGCGTCGGACATGGGGAGCACAGTGGGTATGTTGGGGGTATGTCCGAGTGAACGGTGGCGAAAGTGCGTTCACGCGCCTTTGTTTGGCCAGTCAACAACGCGGCGAGACGCGATCGACGCGGCACGTGCGGTCCGCCCGCCCACAAGTCGCGATGGCACAATGCGCTCGCATGATCTTCTCTCCGCCACCATGGGTCGACTTCAAATCAACCATCACACATCACACCACCCTGGGTCTGCCTCCTGTTTGCTGGTAACCCACATTCACCTCTCAGCTACCCGCCTAGTCTGCTCTTCGCGAACCCAGTCTCAATGGAAGCCTACCTGAGCAAACGCGAGGAGCTCATCAGTGAAGACAGGGCCCTACGGCCAGACGGCTTTGCGTCCAAAAGCCTCACTCCCGATGAACGCAAGGCGGACGAGATCCTCAGGACCGTGCGGGCAGCGGAGGCGGAGTCGGTCTGGGGTTTGGACCGCAAGTCCAACCATCCACATGGATCTCAGCAGATGTTCCCGGGAATGGAGTTCTTGACTGGTGCGTGGATCCAACTCCTGTCGGTGGCCGTGGTTTCATTTCGTCGCCAGCCCGGAAGACGATCATGGGCACGAAGATCTTCGACATCCTCAGCAAGGTATGTCGTTGCCCCGTCTCCGACCCCATATGCGCCAACCTATCCTGCTCAGATGCCCAAGGGTGGACTGCTCCATGTGCACTTGGACGCAACCGTGCGTGCGGACGTTCTCTTGAAGCTCGCCCTTCAGCAACCCGCTATGCACGTCCGCATCTCCGGTGCTCTCGCCCTTAACAGCTTCAAGACGGTGCTCCCTGAGTTCCGCGCCCTCCCCCAGTCCCAGTGGACTCAGATCGCTGGCATCACGGACGCGCAACACGTTCCAGGCTCGTGGGTTCCCATTCAGAACGCGCGCAACAACTTCGACAAGGCCATGGGCGGCCCGGAGGGTTTCGACCAGTGGGTTATTGGCTCCCTCATGATTGATCCATCAGAAGCATATCATACACACAACACTGGGGCCAAGGTATGTACGCGATCTGCGGTGATCGTTGGGCTGGAGTTGTTCTGACGTGTTATATGTAATAGATCTGGGAAAAGTTCGAGTCGACTTTTGGTGTGTCTGGGGTGAGTATTGTAATACCTGTGCGGCGTCCGCATCCTCAACGAGACTTCGCAGGGTCTTATCCTGAACATGTCGATTTTTGCGGAGTACATTCGAGAGTTCCTTCTGTCGTCAATCGAAGATGGAGTGTCGTATGTTGAGCCACGCATCTTGTTCTGGGACAAGTGGGTCAATGAGCGTGCGCATACAACCACATGTCTGATCCGTCCCCTTCTATTTCCAGGTTCATGGTCGGCGAAGACGGCGAACAAAACGTGCCCCACCGGGTATGGGTTCAGACCTTCGAACGCGTCATGAACGAAGTTCGTGCAAAAATGCACGCGCAAGGCCGCGACGATGAATTCGTCGGCGCACGCATCGTCTATTCCACCGTCCGTGTATGCGAGTCGAGCGAGCTCGAGTGGTTCTTGGAAGACTGCCTTGCGCTCGCCAAGGAGTTCCCACATCTCATCGCCGGCTTCGACCTTGTCGGCCACGAGGACTCGCTGAAGCCCCTCATCTACTACTACGAGCCCCTCACTAAGTTTGCGGAGAGGCAGAAGGAGGAAGGCGTCAATATCCCATTCATGTTTCACGCCGGCGAAACATGCGGTGATGGCTCCCCAGCTGATCTCAACCTGTATGACGCCATTCTGCTTGGCACTAAGCGCATCGGTCATGGGTAAGGCTTTGACGGCATCCCTTCCTGCACGCTGACTCACCCTCTCGAGCGTAGATTCTCCATCTACAAGCACCCCAAGCTCATGGAGATATGCAAGGAGAAGGGTATTTGCATTGAGATGTGCCCCATCTCGTGAGTGTTGGGCTTCCCTTTCCTTGAACCACTGCTAAGGATACCACTAGAAACGAGATATTGCGGTTCACGGGCTCCATGCCTATGCATCCACTTCCGGCCGTCCTGAACCATGGTGTACACGTCGCACTCTGCTCCGACGACCCGTCGATCTTTGGCAACATGGGCCTCTCGTTTGACTTCTTCCAAGTTTTCGTGTCCAGCGAAGTTAGCGGAATCGCGACGCTGCGCTCCTTCGTGTGGGACAGTATCAAGGTGAGCCCTGCACTCTGCTCTCTCCTGTGCCTTCCCGTCTGACTCCACATGTAAAGTTCTCGAGCCTTGATGACGAGGAGAAGAAAGAGGCGTATGGCAAGTTGGAACGCCGCTGGACGACGTTCATTCGCTACATCATCGACACCTACGGCCGCAGTATGTGAGCCGCTCAATCACATTCTCTCAGACACTGCATCGCACCCATGTATCTCCATGTATCCATAGGTAATGTCTCGGTTATGTGCATGTACCACCCAACGTAACAACTCAACTTGTTGCAAATACTACTGTTCTGAGCTCTTCATTGTTCTGCCGTGTCTCTCCGGAGTCATTCCGTCCGGAATTAGACGTCGGCGTTTGCCGCGGCGACTGATGAGACGAAGCTGCGGCACTATAAATCTGCAAGACCACAAATGACTCCCCTCCCATCCTCGAGCCTCCCCTCATCGAGGCACCATCTCGATGGACGCCAAGTATCTTGAAGACCGGGAGCGCCTCATCGCGGAGGACAGAGCACTTCGCATCGATACTCTCGCCCTCGCTCAGGCGACGGATATCGAGAAGAGGGCAGAAGACATCGTCCGCCAAATCCGTGCGGACGAGAATGAGCGAGTGTGGGGGCCGAACGCGCCCGAGCTCCCTGGCGCGCAGCACATCTTCCCCGGGATGGCGTTTCTGACTGGTAATTGCCCTTCTCATGGTGTACGACATAGGCAGTGAGAGTTTCTTAGCGAAGGAGACCATCCTGAAGACGAAGATGTTCGAGATTGTCTCCAAGGTGAGCGCGGCTCCGCCTGACTAGCCCTCGAGGTTGACGTTCTCCCGTTCAGATGCCCAAGGGCGGTGTACTTCACGTCCACTTGGATGCCACGGTCGATGCCACGACGCTTCTTCGCATTGGTCTCAAGTACCCCGCGATTCATGTTCGTGCGCCGCAACGAGTGACTGCCTCGTCTATGTTGTCCACCTTTCCCGAGTTCGCTCCACTCCCGAAGAGCTCGTGGACGTCAGTCGCAAGCCTCACTGGGCCTGATTACGAGCCTGGCACATGGGTTCCCCTCAAGAGCGCGATGGATGTGTTCGACGCTACGTTGGGCGGCCCGGAGGGCTTCTTCAAGTGGGCCTGCACCGGGATGACGATCAACCCGTCTGAAGCGTACGGGACACACAACACGACCGACAAGGTGCGCCTCCGGAGTCCTCGTAGGGGACAGTTCCTAGTCGGAGCTGACGACTGCACCAGATCTGGAAGCGCTTCGGGAAGACGTTCGAGATCCAGCGCGGATTCACACGATACCTGCCCATTTGGAAGGACTTCGTCCTCGCCCTTTTCAGGCACGCGGTCAGCGATGGGATCTCGTATATCGAGGCTCGGGTACCGTTTTTCTTCAAGTAGGTGTCGACGTCCTTGACGTGCTATTCGCTCCCTGTTTCACCATCATTGCACAATCAGGTACATGTTCGGCGAAGACGGCAACGAAACCGTGCCTCATCGCGAGTGGTTGATCGCCTACGACCAAGTGCTCGCTGAATTCAAGGAGGAGCTCGTCGCGCAGGGCCGCGCGGAAGAGTGGGTCGGCTCCAAGGTCATCTACAGCATGCGGCGGACCGTGACCCCAGAGGAGCTCGAGTGGTTCCTCGAAGACTGCATCGCGCTCAAACGCGAGTTCCCGCACCTCATCTGTGGTCAGTTCTCGTTTCACTGGCGTTCAACCGCGCAAAGCGGCGCTCACATGGTGCACGTCGCAGGATTTGACCTCGTCGGGCACGAGGACCCACTCCAGCCGCTCATATACTACATCGATCCCCTGCGGCGGTTTGTGGAGCGCCAGAAGGAAGAGGGGTTGGACATCCCGTTCATCTTCCATGCGGGAGAGACGCTGGGCGACGGCTTGCCGGCAGACATGAACTTGTACGACGCCATCCTGCTTGGCACGAAGCGTATTGGTCACGGGTGAGCACCAGTTCGAGGGACTGTTCAAGGTGTAAACTCAGATTCGTGCTGCATATAGCTTTTCTCTCGTGAAGCACCCCAAGATTATGCAGGTGTGCAGGGAGCGCGAGATCCTCATTGAAGTCTGTCCGATTTCGTGCGTCGCTCCTCAGTCTCTGAGCTTTCCGAACGTTGTGCTGATTGACGTTGCACCGTGTAGCAACGAAGTCCTCGTGCGTGCTCCCACTCTTCGCTTGTCGTGCGCTGACGTCGTCCCTCCTCCTGTAGCGCTACACGGGTTCGATGCCGATGCACCCCCTGCCCGTGATGATGAACCAAGGGCTCCACGTCTCGCTCAGCCCGACGACCCAGGGATGTTCGGGTACATGGGTGTCTCGTTTGACTTCTTCCAGGTGCGACTATTATCAGACCGACGCACGAGGTTTCGCTTATGCAGGGGCTCTCGCCCTCTAGGTGCTCGTGGCGAGCAACGTGAACGGGATAATCACCATGAGAGAGCTGGCCAAGGACGGGCTGCGAGTGCGTATCATCAAACCGTCCCACACGCGAGCCTTCTCTCACCGTCTGCGTTTAGTTCTCTTGCCTAGAGCCAGAGGAGAAGGCGCGTGCGCTGGCGCTGTACGATAAACAGTGGGACGCGTTCGTGGACTGGATCGTGAAGACGCGTGCGGAATGTGCGTAGAGAACGCCGCATAACGTGGGCCCATGGGTTTTCGCACACCTCACGGGCCCCCATCTGGATCAGCTCAACCTGGCCCTGCCGGACAGCGTACGGGACCGAGTCGTCGTGGGACTATACACTGACTCGACGAACTTCAACGTTCGCATCACTATATGATATCACTGTATTTCTAGAGCACGTCAACTTGCCATGCCAGAGGCACGCTTTTGTCACTACTACATTCAACATGCATGCTAGATCAACAATTAAAGCACCGCAAAATATTTTGCTCTACTACAATCCCGCTGCGGTGGCACTGCGTCCGCGACCCAGGTCCTTCGGATTATAGGAAGCAAGCCCGGAGTATCGACGTCCTCAGGGTAACGGCGGCTTCATGCGCGCGCGCGTCGCTCTGCACTCACTATTGCAGCCTGCTCATTTCTGCACCTCTACCTGTGCCCGCTCGCACGTTCTCTGCGCCACCCCTTGTACTTGACGAGCCAAAGCTGCTCACAGTAGCCATTTACTATCTTCAGCACGGTCGGGCTGCTGAACCAACAAAATAGAGATACCAAATCCGAATGACAAAACAGCGTCCCTGGCGACTCGCTCACTACTCTTCCGCTTGCGTTTATGACCGGACGGCGCCTGACCATCATCCGCATCGTCTCCTCGAGCGGGTGCACAGGCTCCTCGTCGACGCTGGCGAGCGTGTCCCGCTGTTCGTCTTGGCCTTCTTACGTGCCGGCTCGGTCGGCTTGGAGTAGTAGAGCGGGTCCGTCGAGCCGAGCGAGAACGCGTTGTTGTTGCGCTTGACGAGCCGCGCGTCGACGAACAAGTCTTGCGTCAACCGCGACCGCTCCTTCTTGTTCGGCCACTTCCGGGCCACGCTCCATCTCTTGAACACAGCAAGAAGATCTTCGTGCGTAGACAGCGGGCCGGCGGGTCGGGAGGCGGCGGCCGTGGGGATGGCGGGGGTTGGACTTGGTCGCTGCGCCGGCGTCGGCGCCGTCGGACTCGTCGAGTCCATGGCTGCCTGCCAAGGACTCCGCGTCCTCGGGTCGGTAGGAGAAGATGGGACGGGGTTGGCGGGAGATGACAGGGTGGCGAGAGGAGTGGTCGGAACGACGGCGTAAGAGAACCCTCCGGACTGGGAATCATCGTCGCCATGCGCGGACCCGCGGTGCTGCGCGTCGTAGAAACGTAAGTCTACCTGGCCCTTACTTCATCACTCGTTTCGAAGACGGCTTTCTTTTCTTCGACGGGGGCATACAACCGCCGGAGTGTTTTGAAGTCCATAGCTCCGTAGTGCCGTACGCAGATGTCGGCAACGTCCTGCATGGCTGCGGTCAGAGTATCGTTGTATTTGGGCTTGAAGTGCGGCTGCCCGGCTCTGAGTGCCCAGAGCTTCTGTGTGCCGCCAACGTAGGCCGTGATGCCTCTCTCCTCGCATTTCACCTCATCATATTCTTCGAAGAAACACAAGTATCTTGCGACAAACGAGGAGTGTATGCCTGTGTGATAAAACGCATGACGAGGTAGTTGAGCACGTGCACAAAGGACTCGATGTCGTCCGACAGTCTGTATGGCATCCACGGGCAGTTCAACAATGTCGCAGATCGGAATTGCCAAGTCCCCTGAGACCATGCCTGTCAGGCTCTGGTCCCTTCGCGGGGAGGAGAGAGGACATACCGTGCGGTCGGGTATCCTCTGCACTTTACCCATTTCGTCTTTACGCTTGCACAGCTCCCAGTCGCAGAGTACGCCGGAGGGCGTGCCATTCTTCTCGACGATCAGAATGTTGTTGACGCTGACATCACGGTGCAAGACATCCGCTTTGTTCCACGCATCCTGGTGGGCTGTGCACCGGCTTCGTCAGATTGGTCGGACATCGATGGAAACAAGGACCCACCTGTCAGGGCGTCGAAGAGGATCGCAAACAGCTCGGGCCAGAACCTGAAGTCCGTAAGAGGCCGAGCGATCTCCTCGAAACTGATCCGGTAGAGCACCCGGCTGCACCGTTGATGGCTCTCCTTGTCGCCGGCAGCCGAAGGAATCCTTGCGTCGAGAAATTCAGCTGTACGCGTGCGCAGTCGCTGGAGTCCTGGGCCGGCAGAGACGTCTTCACCACCTAGACACGTGAGGATGCCTCCCACAAGCTTGGCCTTGAGCATCTCGTAGATTTCGTGCTCTGGCCGGATGGCCGGGTGATCGATACGCCAGAGCGACTTGGTGAAGATCGCCTTCCCAGCGGCCACCTTGTCCACGGCGTCCGACGGGGCGGGGACGAACGCGACGCCGGCGATGGTGCAGCGACCGACAAGAGACGGGTTCACGAACGTCGGGCGGCCAAACAAGATGTATCCGCCGTTCGACCTCTTGATGCGCCGGAGCGACCACTGGTTGCATACCGGGTCGGGTACGTGTCGTGAGGGGTGTCATCGGCCAGTTGTTCAGTGAGGCAGAGCGCGTAGTAGAGCTGCTTGCGGACGTATGGGGTGATGGACGTCGACTTCTTCGCAAAGTCGTACATTTCCTCGAAGTCCTCCCGCGAAGCGGTGGTGACGGTAGGGTCAAGCCGAGTTCTGTGCGCGTCATGTGCCCGAGTCGCCAGATGAAGGTGGCGAGATCATCCATGCCCTGTCCACAGATCCAGTCGAATGCGTCGGTCACGACACAGACGCCGCGATCGACGTAGACCAAGCGTGCAAGGTTCTTGAAGATGTAGACGGCGTAGACATGGATCCGGTGCTGTCTGGCGAAGGTGCACCCGAGGTACTTGCCGAACGGGCCGAACCCATCGATGCCGGGGTCCTCGTCGGTCGACTCCTCCGACCAAATGGAAGTGGTTTCGGGATCTTCGAATTCGAACGCGCACTGGCTGTGATGTGCCTTGACCTCGATGGGGACGACGATGTCGGCGAATGAGCAGCGCCCGACGAAAGGGGCGCGCATCCCGCGCTTGTCCTCCGGCTCCAATGTTGCACCTGGCTTCCCGAGGTATTCCTCCTCTGAGTCGTCAAGGTCTTCCTCCTCCGAGTCGTCGAGGTCGTCCTCCTCTGAAGGGTCGAGGTCTTCCTCCTCTGAAACGAGGTCTTCCTCTTCCGAAACGTCGCGGTCTTCCTCCTCTGAAACGTCGAGGTATTCATCCTCTGAAACGTGAACGACTTGACGATACCGCTCGTCGTTGAAGAACAGGCCAGCATCGCACCCAACGTCTTTGGTCGAGTTCGAGCGGTCGGATTCGGTCAGAATGGAATTGGCCGGCATTTGTCGGTCCGAGACATCGCGGACGACGAGTTCTGGTCGGTCGTCTGGAGGAGTTGTGTGCTCCAAGATGCTGTGGGCGAAACGGACCTTGAAGAGCTGATATTAGAACGCGATACTTCGGATGAGCAGCGAAAATACGCACAAACTCGAGCGTCACCTCCCATTCGTGTCCGTTCTTCAGTTTGTCGACGTCGGGCTTCATTAAGTGGGATCGCTCCACGTCTGGATGGCCTCCTTAGTGAGGCGGTCTAGGAAGGACTCTCGGTCCTCCGTCACGCAGTGTCCGGGCATGGCGCCGACCCCTGCCATGATTGCGTGGAGTGCTTCGCCTTCGGACTCAACGAGCGGGACAATCAGACGTTTGTATTGCAGGCAGACGTCCAAGTGTTACGGTTCGCTGTAGTGGCGAAGTGCTGGCCGCCACGGAAACCTGGTCAGGGGCTGATCCAGACTTCTCAGAAACGCAGCAAGGACCCGAGAAATTGGCGACATACTATGCAAACGCCTGCTTGATCGAGTCGTCGCTGTCCTTGGCGAGGATTCGGGAGAGGAAAATGGGTCGAGGCCGAGGTCAGGGTCGTGGGTTGTTTTATAGAAGGGCTGCTAGGGGAGGAGGAGGAGGAGGCGGAGGCGGATGATTATGTCGCTTTTCTGCCGCCTCCATAGTTTCGGAGACCAAGGCTGGATATCGGAGTCCGCGCGCTCAAGGGGCTGAATTTGCCATGGCTATCACGTGGCAAGGTCGGTCCGCCCGGTGCTGGCGCCAAGTTCCATCTCGAGTCTCGAGTCTCGCGGGTTGCACATACTGCGCTTCTCCTGAACCATGTCCTCATATCCATCACTCTCCCGTTTACGTCCGAGTTCGACAACGATGTCGATGTGGCCATTACCCAAAACGCCAAGGTGCTGCCAGACCCAGTCTCTCCGCTCTCGGAATTCCTGCTCGCGTCGACTGTACACCGTACCCTAGGCTCCATCACAAGCGGGAGCCCTGGTATATGGCTACTTCCTCGACGTGGAAGTGGTCGCTGCCATCGAACGCCAACCAAAGCTGGTGGGCCTCGACCACAACCTCTGGACGCTCAACTCCCCACCGTACGTGCGCATCCTCCCGGGAAAGGTCGACAAGCGTGCTCAGAAGGCGATACCTCCAGTATGAGGAATTGAACCCGGCGGTGTGGACGTCGGTGCCCGACCTCTCGCTGTTCACATTCACGAAGACGGCGCTGGGCACTGGCGGACTTGCCATCACGGGAGGAGGATCACGGATATCATGGGATTTCCGCCAATGTGGCGGCGGGTCGAGCGTTGGGATATGTGAGTGTTCCTTTCGCATCGACGCTAGCGTTCCAGCTCCTTGCGTCGCGCTTAGCTAGACAGAATGTCCCCACCTCTATTTGTTATCGTTCGCTCTCGCCGCATTGTCACGCATTGTCGGTTGTATCATCTCGACCACAATCATGATCGTCCGTCCGTTTCCAAATTCGCTGGGTGACTGCGCCAAGTAGAGATCGTCCACATCATGACGGCGAACGGGGCCGGTCATTAACCTCTCGCCTCCGCCTACGGCCCTGCTGCGGCGGCACTTGTGTACGCCGGATGTTCGTCTTGGCCCGCGAGGGCAAGGAATGTGCCGAACGGCGCACGGTGTAGGCACGCCGCAGCAGAATTCACGCAGAAACGCAAACCCGACGGTCATCCACAGTTCGCGCGCCATGCACCAAATAACATTATCGGCCGGCTCGTATCCACTAACATACCAACCAGCTCGGGGCTCTATCGCGTCCGACGAACGTGCAAGTTCAAACGCGGCCCGTCCGTCGGATCGGCGATGGACGTAACACCGCTGCGTCAGGAGCCCAGATGGAGCCTGACCAGGAACGGCCGCTGGCACACCGGGCAGCACATCTTCGTCGCGAACTCGTGCGCGATGCACCTGTCGCGCACGCGGTACGTCAGCGATCGTGGTGAGGGTGCGGGAGAGCGGGGCGGGACGAACCGGTGGCAGAATATGTGGCCGCACAGCGTCGTCACGGGCTCGATGCTCGGGTTCGCGAGACATTTTCGGCAGTGCAGACCGAGCGGGAGGGGCGGCGGGACGGCGGTCGGAGGGAGGGTAATGGAGCTCGCGGCGGGAGAGGGAGGGCTCGTTAGTAATGGTGAGGGGTGCAGTTGACGCGCAGAGTCGGGTCCTGGCGTAGTGCGACTGGAAGGTGGTGGGAATGGGTTCTGGAGCACCGACAAAGCCTTAGGAACAACCATGAGCGACCTAGGGAGAGTCACGACGACACATCGCCGACTCACTGGTTGCTGCACGCGAGGACTTGGGGTGTAGAAGGGAGTCCGGGCGCCTCTGCCTTCGTCCTCGCCTTCATTCCCTTCGTCATCATCGGATCCGTGATAGCTCACGGATATTGGGGATATGCTACGAGCGGTCGACAGAATTGCGGGCTGGGTGAATGTGAAGCAAGTCAGGGAGCGGAATTGAAGAGTAGACAAAGGGCTTACGTTCGAACTTGACGGTGACCTTTGATTCAATGGGATAGCACTTTGACTACCAAAAGTAAAGCTTTGCGCTGTGCTGCTGACAAATGAAGAGGATTGGCATTGGGTCCTGTGCTGCAGGAAATTAAAACTAGAGGTAAGGAGACCATAAACATATCAGAACCGCTTACACTCAACAAATCCTTCATGTCGAACAATCCTTTACCGCAGCTTGAACACTTCGGATGTTCCATGGATTCACGATAATGCTCTTGCAGCTGCTGACGAGTGTCGAAATCCACCTTGCACTTTCGGCACTCGGTGTTTTTGACGATTGCAACGCCAGTACGCAGAACAAAGTCCTATCCGAGATCTCGTCAATAGGCCTGTCTCTGGTGAGACAAGAAATGATGCTGCAACGCAACGCACCTCCGAACCCGAACCACTCGGAAGGGAGCGCGCAAGCGGTGGTTGGGCACCGAGCGAGGGTGGGCCACTCCCGGTGAGGCTTTGTGCAGGTTGTGTCGAGCCCACAGAGTTTCCGGAAGCCGATGCACGATGCTGTTGTCTGACATGAGCCAAACAGTCCTTGTGGCTGTCAAAAGTCGCCTTGCATGCTGTGCAAAAGTAGCCTGGTCGCCACGAGTGCCCGGTGATGCGGCCATGTTCGTCACCAGTGCCGAAGCCCAAGAGTTTCGTTTTGCACTGGAAGCATCTGACTTCGACGCTCATTTTGGAGGTCCGGGAGGCGATGGCGGAGGTGTACGTGCGTGCGGGTGGTGGTGGTAGGTGAAGCTTGAAGTACCGCAGCACCCGTACTGAGTCTGTACATACGCTATTCAGATACGTCAGACACACGTGACTGAGGCGTGGTGACTAGAGCCTCATGGCTGGAATTGGGAGACCGGGAATAGATGAATGTGAGAAATACAGTAGATCTCGGCAGGAAAGGGCATGAAAACGGGGTATCAAATCGAATCGAAGCAGTCTCGAGGAGACGCATCAAAATATGGTACGGGAAGGACAAGGAGGTGCTTTCTTTGGATGGAATGCCAACAGATGTTTACGCACAGTTCATGATTCAAAACGAAAACACCCAGAGGTTGTGGAGACACCGACGTACCCCTCATATACATCTATGGCAGTTTGGATGGTGGGTGGTAAAGGGGCCGAGAACCCGTTGGTAATTACTGACCGAGACCACACGCACATCCAGAGTGTCATCTAGTCCAACGCAGATAACTAGCGGCCAAGAAACCTGTCACAAGTTAGATGCACTCCCTGCGCCCGGCACAGACGCACTCACAGATGCCTACACCTCCCATAATCCGCTTCCCGACCACCGAGCCCGGTGCTCGAGCACGAGTCATTCCCAGAGCATACAACCCTACTGCACCCAGTGCGCCGCTGCCTACGATACGACACCCCAAGCAGTCCTCATATTCTTGGGGGTGCGTTGCGCGGACGACCTTGGTTTCCTCCGATGGACTGGCTGGAGTCGCAGTCATTACGGTGGAGATGGAAGTGAGACGATGATGAGTGGAAAGGTACTGAGATCTGAGAAGAAGATGGAGGCGACAGCATCGTTGAGGACTCGGGTGTCGACGCCAAGTGTCCGCGACGGGCCGGCGCCGAGACCAATCATGGCCACCCGCCACCGTGAGGCCGCAGTGAGGTAGCTCTAAAGTTGCTTCCCTCCGCGCAGGATGGACGCTGTTCAGCCGGGATGCGCTCAAGACCAATTAATGCGCCTTTCTAGTGCCTCACGGGAACTTCGGGCTCTTCCGACGGAGGTCTATCTTGTGGCGAGGTGAGTACGGTCATCAGTTTGTACGGCTTTCAAGTCTCATAATTCCACGCATAGTCTGGACCTAGTAAGCTCTGGAGACCATGCTTTCGAGGCTCGCTCCATCTAATACTGAGACTTTAGCTCCGAGAATCAGAGGTGAATCTGGCCCAAACTCTTGCGCGGGTCCAGGAGGTCATAAACTTCAAGTCTGTGCCGATCAATGCTCTCCCTGTCGAGATACTTACTGGGGATGATACTGCGGCAAGCTGCACAATGGCCTATTCCTGAAAGAGCATCCCCCCTTGGCCACAGCGTCTTCATGCTCAACCGTGTGCGCGTAAGCGCAGTATGTAGGAGATGGCGCCAGGTCGCGCTCGGCACAGCGATGTTGTGGACAATCGTTGACGTGAAACACCACAAGCTCAAAGAAGAATTCATACGCCGCTCCCAGAACACATTTCTCAGCTGCGAAATCCAGCTGGATACTCCGAATGCTTCCCTGGCAGAGTATGCAGCTCGCATTCGCGACCTGAGCATCAGAGACATGCCAAGGACCTCAAACCTTTCACCGCTTTTCGATGTGCCCAACCTTGAGACTCTGTCTATCTACGGTATCCCCGAAAGGATATGGCATCAGGTCAAACCAAACCAGCGTATATCATTATTTCAGGCCCACCCTCCCAAGCTACGTTCCCTTACCCTCAGAGACACAATCTTTTTGCCTACCATCCCTCCTGCATCGTTAACACACCTCGCCCTCAACCACCTGCACTTCGGCTTTGCGGATGAACTCCTCAACATCATTTCTGCTCACTCCTTCACGCTCCAGAAAATCATACTGTTCCACATCCTTGTCGACTCCAAAGACTGGCCTTCTTGCGATGTAATGCGCCAGATTAAGCTCCCACACCTCCAGCGCCTCACTCTCGGTTACACCAAGTACCAAGCGTACTATTTGTACCCTTGGCGGCTCCTCGAACACCTCCTACCACCTCCGTCCTTCACTCTCAATCTCACTGGTTGCCTTATCTACAACCTCCCCCGACCTTTCCCGCCCTCGCATGCTTCGCCGGTTGCACGACGCTCGCGGCCGAGCTCGGCTTCCAATCGATCACCATCGTGCTCGCAGGCGCCCCGGATCCCCGCGCGACGCTCGAGTTCCACAAGTTCTCGTACCGAGGCGACCATCAGGTCACCGACATGATGCCTCGTCTGCGGGCGCTGCTGCCGTGGACCCAAATCACCGCCGTCGCGTGCCGCGCGTCGTGTGAATCCGAGGTGTTGCTCCCCTTCCTAGACTTGCTCCGCGAGACCACACCGGGGCGGGTTCGGTCCCTGCGCGTCCGCCTGGACCGCGACGAGGTCAGGGAGTCGACGCGCTACGACGAGTGCCCGGATCGCCTCAAGCGGTTGGACCTGCAACTCGCGAAGGCGCTGGGCGGACTCGTGATGGGCAATCCGGAGTCGGGGCAAGTGGCGCTGGGGCTGGCGGAGCTCGAGGTGTCGACGGAGGACGTGCAGGACTTGGTGGGGATGGAACCCGTCGGAGGTGCGGCGGCCGGCCTAGAGAGGATCGTGTTTCGTTGTCCGCCGCCGAGCCCCGGTGCCGAGCTCGAATGGTGGACGAGGATGCGGAAGGCTGTCCCACAGGTGGAGATGCACGCGCTTGAGGGCCGAGGGCTGGACGGGCTGCGTCTACCGGAGGTAGACCGGGCGAAGGACGGGTTTGTTTGGTGGTAGGAGCATCGAGAAGTGGAAGAGGCTTGCTTGTAGTTAACATGACCGTGATATCGTCGCCCGCTCCGGGGGAAGGCAGCGTGGTGTGGTTCACCAAGACCGCGTGTTCGTCACCCGCGTCCGTGCCGTCCTACACGCGCACGACAATGTTCGTGAGGCCGACGCGCGTACTTACGTCTTGTACAACCGGCGACCTGTCGTGTCGAGCCTGCACATAAGTACCTGTCAGACCTCGCACCCGAGCCTGCGCCCTGGCGCTGCTCACGCACCTTCTCCGCTTACACAAACACCCCGAGCGCATGCTCCACGCCGCGATATCCGATGTCTTCGGAGAGGTCCTTCGCATGCGTGAGGATCTGTACCTCCACCGAGATTGGCGGCAGAGACGAGGCAGGGTTGATTCTGGTGAAATACGACCGCTCAATGAGTTGACGGCGCGCGTGCCATTAGTCTCAGGTAACGCTGCATGTTGAAGATATAGCAGCTAGTCGCGGTAGAGTGTCTGGCAGACGCTTATGTCAGCTTCCTCACGCGCACGGGTAGTGGCAAGATGCGTGAGGTATATTCACCTGGCAGACGCTTATGTCTGCGTAGTACAAGTGTGAGCGCATATTCGACATAGGTAACACAACAAGAAGACGTACCAGCTTCCTCACGCGCACGGGTAGTGGCAAGATGCGTGAGGAAGCCGGACGAGCCCCGCCAGTATATCTGGAAGCGGGAGCTCTCCAAACGGGAGCGATCGGTCGCCCGCGTGCCCAGGCCACGCGAGCGCTCATTAGTCCATAGCCGGTCATCAAAGTCCATGGCCGCCCCCCCCCGCCGGTCACCCGTCCGGACGCGCTGACCCACTCTCGATGCGCGCGTGCTGCGCCCGCGCGCCGACCACAACACTGCATACAGATGTGCGCGTCAGATATGAAGATGAGCGTACCAAGACATCATCAAATGGAGGAGATATCAACGCGCGCAAGCACTACGGTGAGGCTCGCAAACGGGCCTGCGGAGTCCACGTGGCTCACGGCACCTTTCGCGCTTTTGGCAGGCGCTGGCAATTGAACGCTCTCCAGCCTATGCTCTGCGTCTGACTACAACTTACCACTGGGCTCACTCTCCCCCGGTTTCATATCGGAACAGGATATTTGTAGACGCAAAAAGCCCCTCTTACTCCATTACTTTCGCCGGTCTTCGAACACTTGGCAAGTGAAACAAAGTACTCATGCACTTGTAAAACCCGCTGATGAAGACATGTATGGGCAGGTTGATGATGCAAATATATGTCTAACAGCTCCAGAAACCCCTACAATTTCAACATTCACGGGTCAACTGGAGGCTAAGAGGCTAGTACTACGTTCAACTCCTCGAAGTCGGTGAGAAAATCACAACGAAACTCCCTCGACGCCCACACTTCTGTGGTCTGCCGTGATATTCCGAAGCTCCTGGTGTTGATTACGAGTATCACAGGACCTCTGATGCCCTCTTCCAGAAGATGTGGCCCCGTTGTGCAGCTGAGTCCTGACAAGGGTGACCAATGGTACGGTGTATTCGGGCGAAGCGTTCTCGTCATAAGGTCTCAAGGCTTCCCGAACCTCTCCGACCAGCCCACGGCGGAGTATGAAAGCACTGAGTGGCGTGGCGTTGGGGGTTCGTGCAACGGACCCAGTCTTCCCCTCTTCCCCGTCGCGCCATGCCATTCGCCACAAGAGTTCCCCGCCTCGCCTCAGGTTGTATCGCGCTGGCTGTGCTGTTCTCGTCAGTGTATCTGGCTGTGCGCCGCTCCAGACGCAAGGCTATTCGTGCCCGGGTATGTCCCCTCATGTTTCCTCGTTAAGAACTAGCTCGAAGCCCGTTCGGTATATAGCTTCCTCAGGATCTGCTCTCGTGGCGGGAACCGTTGGATAAGAACGGAAAACTTGATGTTGCCGTTTGGGACTGTCTCAGCGACCACTTTCAACGGCGCGGCTACACATTCTGGCGCCGGGCGCAGAGAATGCTTCGTCAAGACTTGGACCCACCCAAGGTCGTGAGCTTGCGCGGGTTTGGGTACGCTCGCGCCCATGAAGGCTGGGACCGCATGAGCAATTTTGATTTCCTTCACGAGTTCAACTATCCTGTACGTCACTCAGATCCCTTCAACCCGCATTGAAAGCTTGTCCTGCTGACACTGGAACGCAGACACACGCCGTACACGCAGCTAACACTCGGGAGGGACAGGCTGTCGTGATACGTGTTCTTGCTGTGGGAAACCAGGGGTGTGATCACGTTACGATCCTCCGCTTTATAGCATCCACGTATCATGCCACCGCGAGCAGGAACCATGCGTTACCACTCCTCAACGTTTCCTATTTCGAGGACATCTTGTTCGGGATCTTTCCGATGGTCGGCCAAGATTTGCGCGATCTGCTCTATCCGTTCAGAAAGAACTCTGTTGGCGATATTGTGGACATCATCATGCAGTGCTTGGAGGTATGTCCGCTTCTACGACTGCAATGCACTTACGTTACCCTCTGCTTCAGGCACTTGACTACATTCATGGAGAGAACATCGCGCACAGGGTTTGTATTCAGCTCTTGTCCCATCGAATGTGACTCAGGTGTTCCCATAGGATGCATACAAGGAGAACTTCCTCTTGCAGTATTATCCGCAGTCGTTGGTGAACGACCCCCTCCGCATCACGCGTCCGCGTGTATTCCTTCATGACTTCGAAGTCTCAGTCATGTTCGAGAACTTGCCCCGGGAGAAGCACCTTTGCATCGGCGTCCCTCAGGGCGGCACCGTCCCGTTCTCCCCAGACTTCAACGGCCGAGCCTCTCCGGAGGTACTGACGGGCGAGCCGTACTGCCCTTACAAGCTGGATGTGTGGCAGTTGGGGAAGAGCTTCACCGACTTCAAGGTGCTTCTCCCGCCATTCGTGCCACTTCAGACGCTAACTCTTTCCTACAGTCGACGGTCCCAGCAATTGATGCAATCCTGGAGCGAATGCACGAGCCTGATCCGGCTCTGCGTCCGACGGCTTCTGAGGCACTAGGGCAGTTGGCAGACTTCGTGGCCGCTACTCCGCCCCGTGATTTGCTGATTCCCCCGACTACTCCGCATTCTCACCCTCCATCATGAAGCTTGGAAGGCGAGAGTTCTTCCCCTAGATCGTATCTGTATGGGGTAGTTTTGCTGCGGCTGCAAACTTGCTGGATAATCGAACAACCTTCCCATCCCCTGCTTGGATTCTGAGAATATTCTCCATCTGGGGTTCTGACTCGCCTCTGACTCGCCGTGTGATACGTTGGCGCCGCGATCCTTGTTTCGCGAAGGTGAGATTTGTGGGTCCCGCAGCTGGTTAATGCACCAATCGGGAAGGAGGAAGGGCGTAGTCAGTCCTGGGACACAAGCACAGAGGCAAGTCTGGTGGACGGGAAGGTATAAAACGTCCTCAGACCCTTTGGCTTTTCGCATAACCTTCCCCCAGGCTCCCCTATCTCAATCCCAGCCCTCGACACATTCATGCCTGTTCCTAAACACCTCAAGGTATGCGTCGTCCACCCCCGCAGAAATTTGCCCCTGCATACCCCCGGTCTAACCTCTCTACCAGGGTGCACGCTTCCTCTATCGCGAAGGCGAGTCCCACGTCGGTGAGATCGTTGACCTCGCGGAGTCCGCCACTATAAGCGGGGTACGCCGATTTCCCCTCCACTTGCACCCTCGCACCCTCGCCCATCGCCCCCCTTCACATGCAGGTCCTGATCAAGCTGCAGTGGGGATGCGGCACCCACACGTGGTTCGGGTTCGAGCAGGTCAAGCAGACTATGTGAGCACCCTCTGCTCCTCTCCTCCGTGTCCAGCGCTGATGCTGACTTCCTCGTAGACTGGCACCGACGTGGCCGCATGTGCACAACCCTCTGAACGCGGTGCCGACTCTACTGAGCCGGCGCGGGCCCATCACGCAGCACTACAACGCCCCTCCGACACCAACGTCGTTTAAGTTCGAGTCGACCGAACGCTTCTGGTGGTGAATTGGCATACGCATGACGTGTATTCTATGTTATACCCTGATACGAGCACTTCGACCGATAGCCTACCAGCGGAAATGTGACATCAACCCGTTTCCTCTAGGCATAACGACGACGTGGTTTCAGGGCGGCCATGGGCCACTTCAGCCAGCAGTCTACAAGGACTCGTTCAAACAACGCCTACATCTCCACAGTAACTCTTCCCATAGGACAGTCACTGATACTCTTCCCCTCACAACGTCAACTTATGAGAAGATGCATGTAACAAATGGCCGGGGCCCGAGACAATTTCGTTGTGTACTTCCCGAGGAAGCAATACACCGCGGAAGCGTGGGGCAGCCCGTGTTTCAAACCGGTCCCCACAGGTGGGTTAGGCGTGTTCAAGAACATGCTCAACCCATTTGTGGTCTTTGATAATGACAGAACGAAGCACTCACACAGCAGTGAATCTCAGCCTGGAACGTGTATCCACCAAGAAAGACATCCTCGGGGAAATATTGATGAAGTCCATCTTTACAAGTGTAAAATACAACTACCGGCCAGGCAAGGATTCCGTCATGCAAGCTTCACAGTCTGCACAAAACCCTCCGTCAGCTTATTCCGACACGGAAATCACGGAATACTTACTTTGGCGTACAGCGAATCCACGACTTTGCCCACTTGCTCGAGCGTGTCAATCGCGGCGCCGTATGTCCGCTGCGCAACTGATGTGAGACATGACTCACAGCAGTATCAAACAACGACTTACATCCGCTTCCGGCTCTTCGAAAATCAGCAAGCATCCTCGGCCTTGGTCAAGAACACCATGGAAGACCTTGTCGAGGATCATTTGTGAAAGTCTGATGGGACGACGGTCAGCTATGATCAAGCACGTCACGCGAAACGACGCACTTGAGCTCCACGGCTTGTCGACTTTGGCCAACCTGCTGCGCAACGTACTCGATCTCGACGACAGAATACGGCTCCACTATCCGGAGGAGGTTTTGCTCGAGCAGCGTGTCGTACAATCCCGATAGGTGTGTCCTGATCGTGGTGTCCGAGGAGAGCTCTACACCGTTCCTCAGCATCAAAGACGCTCATAGGTGCAAGGGAAGGCGTCCGTACCTTGTTGGTAGTCCTTCAGTGCCTTCTCGAAGTCCGCAAGATTCCGCTTCTGGTGAGCTCGTGCAATCGCGCGCATGCTCTCCACGTCACGCAATTGCGCATACTTCGACGCAAGCTTGATTGACAGAAGCGACGTAACATCTTCCGGCTGTCGACATTGAGATCAGTTCGGCTCAAAAAACAAACGATTGGGCATACCAAGTTGAGCATGACCTTGCACAGCAGCATATACTTGAGCGCACCAAGCGCACTTGGATCGTCTTGTGTGCTCAAGTTCTCAAACGTCTCGTAGAAGTAGGAGTATGCGGTGGTATAGTCCTTGTCTTCCGCATGCAGAACGCCGGACTGAAGATCAAGGCGTGCCTGGAGGTGTGGAGGACAGTAGATCGCATTCGCTGCTGTCCGTGAAGATGTCAGTGCCGCCTAGGGTATCGAGTCAGTGCGCCGAGATAGAGAGTCAAGTTTTCCAATGGCGCACCTTCGACTTCGCCAGGTTACCGATCCCACGATATGCGCGACTCTCCAGTAGATGGACTTCGGTAAGAACCATCTTGTCGTCTAACCGCTTAAGCTCAGTGAGGAGGGTCTCAATCATAGCGAGCGCGGGCTTGTACTGCTGTGTGTCCAGCTGCCTGGTGGCGTGCGATCTGAATATATGCGCACATTCGGGGGAGGCGGGTACTCACAAGCTGACGAGCCTTGTCTCCAAACTGTGCTTCAAGAATATCCGCTTCTCCTTCTTAGCCCATTCGATATTTTCCATCAAGACGTCGATCTGAATCTTCTGGCTGTCGGGAATTGCGGTGAAGCAGTCAAGAAGCGTACGGACTGAAGCGAGTGGTCAATACAGGACATTCGGACGGTGGGGAGATGAACATACTGAGTTTGGCGGTCTTGGCCTTCGCGGTCGAAGAAACGAAACCGCGAGACATGGTGATGACTTCAGCGACACCTTTAGCATTCCTGTGAACTTGCGATGAGTCCTGCGTCTACATGCCCTCAGCCACGCCTGAGACTCACTTCTGATCCCGGTAGAGCTCTCCCAGCTTCACGAGAGCGCTTTCCTGGTGGCGGAGCTCAGCCTCCTTCTCTTCCACAGAAGCATGAGGACTGATTGGTGATGCTGTAGTGCGCGCGGTCAGTCGATCGCACCTCCCCTCCGTGCGCGAGCCGAGACTTACCTAGGAGTTCCTTGTAGAGCACCTCTGCGCGCTTAGGGTCCTTCGCGGCTTCGGCCAGAAGTTCCTCCTTGGTAGGCATGATTAGGTGTAGTCGGTGTGAGATGACGGAGGTGGAGAAGGGGCGGAAGTGAGGATGAGGACTCTTGCGCGGCAAGCAGAGGCGAAGGACGCGAGGTGACGCGTCGAAGAGCGTGGGAACAGTCGCGGTACTGACGCGTCGCTTGCAGGCGCTCGCACTCATCTCCAGTGTCCACGCTGCTCTGCAAACCTCTCTCCTCTCGCCAGATAACATAACATCGCGACCAGACGAACACAAAATGGCAGAAGACGCGGTCCTCCCTATCCCGAACCTCACCCTCGCGCAGGACTACTTTGTCCTGTCCTCCCCATCTCTCGCGCATCTGCATGAGACCGCGCGCAAGTCCCTCCTTGAGGGCATTCAAGCTGACCGTACGCGCTCTGTAACTCGCGGGCATGTGCGTAGTGCTTATTTTAGGGATGCGTACAGATATGGCGCCATACTACCGCATCGTGACCTCCACCTCCGCGCTGCCACTGGACCAGCCTCTTCTCGAGCGTATGGAGAAGGAGAACAAGGACGAGCTGGACAAGATTGACGAGCGTCTTGAAGAGGCCAAGAAAACGGAAGGAGAGACGGACATCGCGGACGCGCTCCGTGCGCGCGCGAACTATTTGACCAAGATCGGGGAAAAGGTGAGTCGTGCTACCCACAAACACATGGTGCGCGCATACGAACGCGGAATTTGCAGGACAAGTCGGTAGAGGCGCAGAAGGTGGCCTTGGAGAAAACCCCGGGACTGGGTTCGAGGATAGACATCGTGCTCACTCTCATCCGAATCGGCCTCTTCTTCGGGGACCATGAGTTAATCACTCGGTACCTTGAGCAGGCGGAAGAGTATGTCATGTTGTTCCTAAATTTCATGCACTGCTGAGCACCCGCTTCAGGCTTGTGGAGAAGGGTGGTGACTGGGATCGGAGAAACCGTCTGAAGGTGTACCGTGGCCTGCACATGCTGTCAATCCGACAATTCAAGCGCGGCGGCGAACTCCTCCTCGATGCCCTGTCAACGTTCACCGCCACCGAGCTCATCTCCTACAACGACTTCGTGGCGGCCACCATCATCGCCAACGTCCTGACACTCAGCCGAACAGACCTCAAGAAGAAGCTCATTGTCGCACCAGAAGTCATCCAAGTCCTCCCCGAGCTGCCAACACTATCCGACCTCATGAAGAACCTGTACAATTCGCATTATGACAAATTTTTCATTGCACTCGGTCCGTCAGCCGCCGGTTCGTCGCGTCATCTCGCACTGACACGCATGCAGCCGCCCTGGAACAAACACATCTGCAACCCAACCGCCTACTGGCCCCGCACTCGCGCTTCTACGTCCGCGAAATGCGGATCCTCGCCTACAACCAGCTCCTCGAGTCGTACCGCAGTCTCACCCTCGACAGCCTGGCACGGTCATTTGGCGTCAGTGTCGACTTCGTTGACAGCGAGCTGTCCCGGTTCATTGCATCTGGGCGGCTACACTGCACGATCGATAAAGTGAACGGCGTGGTGGAGACGAACCGACCGTCAGTGAAGAACGCCCAGTACGAGACTGTCATCCGACAGGGTGACATCCTCTTGAGCGCGGTGCAGAGGTTGAGCAAGGTGCTATATTGATGGTGGCGACCTCGCGCGTGCCGGAATCTTTGTTGTATTGTAGCTAGCTTTTGATATGGACGTCTTTCGAATATCCAGACTTGATTCTGTGCGCGTGTCCGAGGACATAAACAAATTAAGAACATGTGACAGTGGGTAAGCTATGGTACAATGAGCTGGTCGAGAGCCAAAGCGAGAGTGGGGGATATTATGGAGACTTCTTCGGGTCTGCTGGAGGTTCTGGCGGCGGAACGCCCCACTCCGGTAACCCTTTCGGTCGCTGAATGCGCTTAGGCTCCCAATCGTGTTCTGCGGTCGCGTTGAGTTTCTGTTCCGCAAATATTCACGTTCACAAGTCGAAGCCAGCGTGCGCGCATGTAGTGTGCTCACGAAGTACTCTTCCCGGATGTCGAACTTCTTCCTGTCCTGCGCCAACCTGAGCTCCTGCTCCTTCGTCATCTACCGCACCAGCCGGGAGGTTAAACGCATCCTATGGTGCAAGAAGCGAATATACGCACCGCAGAAACCTTTTGCGACTGCAGGTCGTACTTCGTCTGCGTGAAGTTCTGCATCGCGAAGGACGCGCCGACGACGATGAGCACGAACGGCACGCCGAACAGCGCGGGGTACCGCTTGAGAAGTCTGCTGTAACCGGGCGCGTTGAGCGACGTTGATCGGAAGACGGCCATGTATTCTAGGACGCAGAGCACACGAAGTGTTTCAAGCGTCGAGGTCTTGTATCTGCACCGCGAGGGCGGTAGGACTCGGAGGAATGGTGGTGGTGGTGGGAGGGACGGAATGGGCGCCTGAATCACGGAAGCTCGCCTGGATCAGCGACCGCGCGTCATCCGCGCGCCCTCGCTCCGCCTGTCCTGCGCCGACGACTGCGCCTTGCTGCTCTCCGATTCTGGCTGGCCTGACTCCTGTATGAGCCTCCAGTGAACTGCTATGCGCGCGATGCCGGCTACGGAAGAGGACGGCGTTTTGGACCGCATGGTGACCGCAAGCCCGGACAACATGGAGGAGGTCGAGGTCGTGGACGGACATGCGAATGGGAACGGATCAGCGCATCCGGAAGGGGCGGAGGGCAGCAGCGAGGAGGACGAAGAAGAGACCAGCGAAGAGGATGACGAGGACGAGGAAGAGGACGAGGACGAGGACGAGGAGGACGATGAGGAAGACGAAGACGAGCCGGCACTCAAGTACGAGCGGCTGGGTGGTATGGTGAGCCAGCTGCTGAGGAGAGACTCTGCATCCGCACTCGCATATTCCAATCAACGGCTGGTATGTTTCTTGTGTTTCTTCCGGGGCGGCCGCTCCTGACTCTGCTCATCCGCACAGGCATTGGGCACACATGCAGGAAAGCTTCATCTCTTGGACCTCGCCGGGCAGCTCGTCAAATCGTTCGCGGCCCATACGGCCTCGATAATGGACATCTCTCTCGACATTACCGGCGACTGGATTGCGACGGCATCTATAGACGGTGAGTGTATCCCATGCAGGATTCACTCCCTTCCCTCAATGCGCCCCCTTCCTTCCGTGCCGTAGGACAGGTCGCGGTTTACTCGATATCCCAGCCCGATTCGCACGTCTTTAACCTCAAACGGCCCGTCCGCACTGTCGCGCTGGAGCCCAACTTTGCGAAGAGCAGCACGCGATCGCTCATTTCCGGCGGTATGGCCGGCAACCTCGTCCTGCACGAGAAGGGCTGGCTCGGCTATAAGGAGACGATTCTTCACTCTGGCGAAGGGCCAATCTGGCAAGTCCGATGGAGGGAGAATCTCGTCGCGTGGGCAAACGATTTGGTGTGTGTCCTCCCTCCACCAGAGCATGTGCGCGTATTGACGACGTGAACGTCTGTCCTTCGCAGGGAGTCAAAATCTACGATACCACCTCCCAATCACGCATCACTTTCATCGACCGCCATGCGGACAGTCCTCGCGGAGACTTGTTCAAGTGCACGCTTCATTGGCAAGACGAGAGCACGCTCCTCATTGGGTGGGCGGACCAAATCAAGGTCGCTCGTGTCCGCGCACGCCCACGCAAATCTACTTCTGCCCCAAATCTCCCCCCTCTCCTCGTCGAGATCACTGCAGTATTCCAGCTTGACTGCATGATCTCTGGCATCGTCCCCCACCCCATGTCCCCTTCACCCAGCTCCCCCAACGCCCCGGCTGCACCCGCACAGAAGAACGGCTCAGTGCGCTCCGCGGCCCCCCCTGTGCTCACCGCATTTCTCGTCGTCGCCTATACCCCGACCGATGCCTCGCTTCTCACAGGCGCCGAAGGTGAGGCCGCGAGCGACCGTGCCGCTCAAGCACGCAAGCTTGCGGAGCGTCCAGAGCTCCGCATCATCTCCCGCGGGGGCGAGGAGCTCGCAGCGGACGCGCTTGGGATCAGCGGGTTCGAGCGGTGCGGGTGCAACGACTACGTCCTCGTCGACGTCGAGCCCGGGCCCGTCAAGGCCGGCGCAAACGGGGCCGGCTCTAGCGGGGCTGGGGCGGACGAGCGGTTCTACGTCGTGCTCAGCCCGCAGGACCTCGTTGTCGTCCGCCCGCGGGACTGGCGCGACCACGTCGCGTGGCTCGTCGAGCGCAAGCAATATGAAGAGGCCTTAAACGTCATCGAGCGCATGGGAAATGAGCAAGGCACGGGCGCGGAGAAGGACGAGCTAGACGCGGTGACCATCGGACAGCGATACGTCGAGCATCTGGTCGGTGAGGGCGACTTCGAAAAAGCCGCCCGGCTCTGTCCGAAGGTGTGCGGGCAGGACACGAAGCGGTGGGAGGATTGGATTTTCGTCTTCGCGCAGAAGCAACACTTGCAAGCGATCATCCCGTTCGTGCCCACGGAGTCGCCTACGCTGGACCAGATGGTGTATGGGATGGTGCTCGCCCACTTCGTCAAGCATGATCGGCAGGTGGGTTTGCTTCCTTCAGGGTTTGACTGTGTATGCTAAGCCGACCCTTTGACAGACGCTATTGCAAACTATCAAGACATGGCCAAAGGGCATCTATGATATCTCCGCCGTCATCGTCTTGGTCCAGTCCGAGCTCGACCACGCTCCATCCTCGTCTTCTATGAAACCCACGGGCCCCGACACGATCATCCTCATGGAGTGTCTCGCCGAATTGTGGGTCCCGTCGTGATATCTACCGATGCACCATTGCTCACGACATTCCAGGTACACCCTCAATCGTCAGCCTGGCAAGGCACTTCCATACTTCCTTCGCCTGCGGCGTCCGAACGTCTTCGACCTTATCCGCGATAACAACCTATTCACGGACGTACAGGATCAAGCGCTCCTTCTCGTCGAGTTCGACCAGGAACTCCGCGAGAAGCAGAAGCAGGCCGGAGAAGATATCGACACCGACCCCGTAGCAGCGATTACGCTTCTCGTGGATCACATACACTCCATCCCGGTACACCTTTCGCGACTTTCTCGCCCGTCTGCTCCCGCATGCTGACAGCGTTCACAGATGACCAGGGTGGTTCAACAGCTGGAGAGCCGACCGTACTACCTCTTCCTTTACCTCAACTCCCTGTTCCAGAAGGATCCCCATCTGGCGTCACCGTACGCCGACACGCATGTCAAGCTATATGCAGAGTACGCACCACGCAAGCTCATCGACTTCCTCCGCGCGAGCAACTACTACAATCTGGAAGCGGTAGGTGTCCTGGTTGTATGGCTGTGCGTCTGCTCAAACCCGATGATCTAGGCATACAACGTCTGCAACGAGCGTGACCTGGTTCTGGAGATGGTATTCCTGCTGGGCCGCATGGGCAACAACAAGAAGGCGCTGTACCTCATTATCGACCGGCTCGGCGACGTCAATCGCGCGATCGACTTCGCCAAGGAGCAGCATGATGACGACCTCTGGGAAGACTTGCTCCGCTATTCCGAGACAAGGCCTGGTGAGCTCCCTTCCTATACTCTCAACACCAGCTGACTCACACACTTGCCCGTGACAGCCTTTATTCGCGGTTTACTCGAGAATGTCGGCGCGGAAATTGACCCCATTCGGCTCATTCGGCGCATCAAGAATGGACTCGAGATCCCAGGTCTCAAGCCGGCGCTCATCAAGATCCTCCACGACTTCAATCTCCAAGTCTCGCTCTTGGAGGGCTGTCAGACGATCCTGAACGGCGACTGCGCGGACCTCGCCCACGAGCTCCATCGGAGTCAGACGAGCGGTTTCTTCCTCAGTGGTGAGTCTCTCCCGGCCGCTCCTGGTGGTATCTGCTAATGCAAGATGTACAGCGAGAACCCCGTGTCCGGTCTGCGGCAACTCGCTCGCGCAGACGCCGCACGGGCTCAACCTGCTCTTCCTCTGCCGACACGTCGTGCACGCGCACTGCGTCAGAGACGACGTCGAGCTCCCACACCAGCCCGACCCGGCGCTCATTGGGATGGGCATCGGCGGCCAGCCCGGTGTCGGCGGCAAGATCTCGTTGTGAGTAGTCCCTGCTTGACTGCGCTCGTGGCGATACTCATGATCTTCGACTCTTCGTCGCAGCACGGCGATCCTGCGCGCGAGGATCAACACGGGCTGCCCGGTCTGCCACAAACGCAGCGAGGGGCAATGGACTTGACGGACGGAACCACCTCTCACATTCGCTGTGCACCTCTATGTACACGAGCCAAGTTACCCCGCTGCGCGCTCTGATACCTCCATACTCTACTGTACATGCTGCCTGTTCAACGTTCAACGTCTATCCGGAATCTGGACACCATTCGTGATGAGCGGGGCACGGTCTGCAGTGTCAACCACCAGGGGACGCGAGGAGGTAAATGGGAGGCTCTTCCGGAATGCCCTGCCACACGACGGGAACCCTGTCCACTCCCTCCACCGCCAAAATGCTGGGTATTTTGTGTGGGGCCAGAGGAGACCAACACGCGAGGAACGCGAAGCTATGTGTTGAATTGGGCTCAATGAGCATGCAAAAAGCGTACGGAACTTCGACAATTGAATCCTAACATCATGGTTCGACTACATAGACATACATCCATTCACGGAAACATGCGTGCGTAAACAAGTGCCAAAATCTGCGAGCCGCTGAGGTGCCGACGAGGGAAGGTCTGAGCGACGATCTCTGCAGCAGAGCACCGGCGTACCTTTGCAGGCGGGGCTCAAAGGTTAGCGCCTCTCATAGCCGTTTTCTCGCCCCGCATCCACTTGGGTGGACCGTTGAGCTCCAAGGACTCGATCCACGCGTCGAAGTTTCCCATGCGTGGACGGAAGTCCACGACTTTGCGCGTCCCGTCTCTGCGGAGGTTGTTCATGGCCAGCATGATGAAGATCGGGCCGTCGTTGCCTTCGACAATGTCTTTGGTGTCGACGTGACAAAAGAAGACCGCCATTTCAGGCACTCCCGCCCGGTCCGCAGATGCGAGGATGGCGTCCATGATCATCAAATCAGACCTCTGAGGACGAATAATTTCTCGAAAGTGGTCGCGGTTGGATGATTCGACGATATAGCCGTAGATGGCGGGGTCCTTGCGCAGGCGGGGCGGCACAGGGGGGATGTCGCCTCCAATGCTTCAATCGCGTAGGAGTCAGGAGCGGGACTCGAGCGGCAAGTTCGACATAGGAACGCACCGTTCTCTTTTTTTGCCGACCATATGGACAGAAGATAGAGAGTGGGATGTGTTAGTCGAGAGGGGGCTGGAGAGGGTGGCGGCGGAGGCTGTCAAAGGAAGCGTCTCCATACCAAGATCGCTTGGTCTTGGTAGTACCCCATGTCGTGGACCATAACCCTGCGCGAGTCAATGAAAGCAGCGAGGACGCGGCTCCTCCTGCAAATTGGCACGCAGACCTGTCGCGCGCTGTGAATTGCCCTGGGCATACTGCAGGAGAGGGCGGGAAGAAGGGCGGGAAATCCAATAAAATCCGACAAATCACCCCTTCCCTCCCAACAAACCGCTCGCCCCGTGTGGAACGTCGTCTCCCGTAAGTTTGTGCGCCGCGATCGCCCCGCGCCCGCCGTCGAACGCGAGCAGCAGCTTCGTTAGAAGGTTGGCCAGGTGACGAGTCGGCGTCGATACTGCCACCCCAGACCACCACCCAGCAAGCAGAGCTCACCCTGCGTCAGCCGCGGCCTCCCATGGGAGGCTTCTCAGCCACGGTGGGCCGGGCGGTGGGCCGAATGCGTTCGATGCTGCAGAGGGTGAGGAAGTTTCGTCGGCACAAGTCGCTAGATGAGCGTCAGTAGGTGTTATCTCGGATCAATACTCAAGAGTGAGAATTGCGTTGCTCGATACAGTAAAACAATCAAAAGCCAGTGACCGGATGCTAGGACTCTGCCCTGTGGTTCGGCGGCCCGTATGTGTGCACGAGCATGACTGCCCGTCAAAGTGCGCGATGGAGCGCAGGCCGTAGCGCGCGGAGGCGACGGGCCGCAGCGGGTATTGAACGCTACAACCGTTTGCATCTGAACCCGGAATCGCGCGTTTCAGGCTTTGTTTATTTGGTTCCTCGCGATTTCGTCCCAAAAAGGCAACCTAGAAGCGCCTGTTCATGCGTCCGCGCCCTGCGCTACTAGCCTGCACTGTGCTCTGGCGTGCTTGCACGTCGCTCTAGCATTCTTACCTCTCTGTGTCTCTATTCTTGAAACCTGGCGTGTCACGGTACCTGAAACTTCCTGGATATCGCCTGTCCCACTCTTCCAGCAAGCCAATGGCACTGCGGATCGGTATCCTCAAGGTGGTGGCTGACCCACATCCTGGTTGGTGTGTATCCACTGGCGCTGGTATGTGGACGATCATACCAATTGGCGGAAGTGGGGATGGTCGGAACGGAGCCTGCCGTGCGTACGGAGCGAGTCATTTCAACAAGGTCACGTTTCTCTATCCTACATATCTGCGCCTCCAATGCACGGAATTATTGCACTTGATGTCTTTGAGGGCTGCCGCACTGTCAACAAAGCGGAGGGTGAGGGTGCGGCGACGAGCTGGCATGGGCATCTGAGAGTGCGCTGGTGGTGGAATTGCGAGCCGTCTCTTGTCAATGCGTACATACAGAGAACACTCCACGATACCCCCGCCGTACACACACCCTCTCCCCCGTAACTCATTACAGCCGCTCTCAAGAACAAACCTGCCATATTCCTCGACGAGCTTCAGCAACACCTCTTTTAGCTCACTGGAACCAATACGTCTCTAGCCACCTTGTCGCACGCCCTACGTGAGCTTGTCCTTCACACAAGTGACGGAAGAAGATCTCGGAGGTTGTTGCGGAGCGGAATGAGCTTCTGCGTTTCACATGGATTGCGGAGTGGGGGGATTCGCCAGTGGAGTGACTCATTTGGGTGGATGGATCGAGCGCGGCCAGTCTGGTCGAAGCATGTCAAGAAGCTGATTTTGTTGAAGTTGAGACAGGGCCGAGCCTGGCCATGGCCATGGTATGTTCCCGGTCACCTACAGACTCCCATTCCCCTGCGCTGTTGTCTACACGTATTTCCGCTGTAATTGTACGTGTCCCCACCCCGGCAGCCACCTTACTTATCGACTCCGAGACTAAGGTATATCCAATGGATTTGTCACAGTCAATGAGCTTGGAGATCTCGTCGCGCGTGAGCAGGCGCTTCTCGGCTGCCTTTTTGGGACGAAATCGCGAGGAACCAAATAAACAAAGCCTGAAACGCGCGATTCCGGGTTCAGATGCAAACGGCTGTAAGCGCGACGAGGTCGGGCGCGGGGAGGACGTCGTAGGGGAGCACCGCGGGCGGGGCGTCGGGTGAGAGAGACACGCCGTCCTCCATGCGGTGTGAGGGCCGGCTAAAGTTGGATCCGAGAGTCGGTCGGTGCGCGGAGGAGGCGGAGGTCGGTGTATGTTCTGGCTGGATACTGGTCTATATGCATATGCCAATGTCCACTCATGCCCTTGGGCGAAGGCTCTGTTGACAGACCGCAGTGCAGTGGTAAGCCTGAAGCAGGGGTTAGATCGAAGCAGTGGTGGCCGTTATCGATCAGTGACAGCTTCAACCCGCTCCGAGAACGCGTCGACGGCGTGACCATGCTGCTGCACGCGGTTGCGTGGGCGATCGCGGAACACCAAAACACAGCGTCAGCAAGCTCTGGACGAGGAACACGGAGACGATACGACGAAGCGCACGGGTGGAGAAGAGCACACGAGCACGAGTAGGATCGCCCACAGATCCCACGACGGTCGGCGCGCACCCGGGAAGACTTGTCCCCAGTCCGCGCCGACACAGGGCTCGAGAAGCGGAAAGGCCTCGTCTTCTCCACGCACGCGTTCTTGGACATCGTCCAGTCCGCACGCCACCGTCCAGTGGGCGCGTACCTACCGCGAGAAGCACCGTTGAAACGTTGACGGGCCTCCCACGCCAGGCTCGCACAGATTGTCCTCTGGGCTCGGACTTGCGTACGTCGAAGAACACAGGCAGACAAATCAGCCAAGTCGACATCCATCAAAGGGATCGAGGCCCGGTTGTTGGGACAGCACAAATACAATTAGGGGGTGGTCATGTAAGTGTCGTGAAATGCGCGTGAGATCGATGTTGGGGGCAGCCCGGGGCGGAACGGGGGTGGGAGCGGGGTGGGGATGCGGGGGTGGAGATGGGAGTGAGATGGGATGAAAGTCTAGTAGCACGGGTGCTCATGGATACACATACGGCGGACAGGGAAGGGTGAGCACTAGGAACACAGGAGAACGTCAGTCACCATGCGATGGATGCGGGGGAGGGGGGATTACTTAGATGGCGCAGAGGGGGCGAAAGTGCGAGGGAGGGGGAGGCGATGATGCGAAGGCGACAGCGATCAGCCGAAAGCGAACGGGAGATAAATATGTACAACAGGCAACAGGGCATCAGTTCAGGCTATGACCTGCCCGCAGGTGGCGGCGACCGAGTTCGGCTCGCAAGCGACGACCTCCGTGCCGGCGGCGACCCTGGTGGGGACTCGTGCTGCCGGGACTGTTGCGTGGATGACCGCGCCGTCGGCGGTGGGTGGCGGTGGCCGTGCTCGTCGTTCGCCGTGTGCAGCGTCGAGCCCCCCGAGGTCGAGCCCTCCGACGGCGGGCGCTTGCGGCGGATGGAGCGCGAGATGGAGAAGGGGTGCATGTGCATCCCCTTCCTGCGCCCCCGCGTCTTCTTCTCCCGCGGTGGGGTCTGCATTTGCCGCTCGGAGAGGTGGGACTGCATGCGCTGCATGGCAACGCCGCATTCTTCGGTCGCGAAGTCGAACCCGCGGTGGACGGAGGAAATGCCGGTGACCATGTCCGTCCGGCTGGCGTGGAAGGCGGACGGGCGCTGGCAGAGGCTGTTGCGGATCTCGTCGCGCGTGGGGGCACGCTTGAGGTGCGCGAGGCCGCCGTTCTTGTCCTTGGAGAAGTCGTGGGTCGGGTCTTGCTTCCTGATCCAGCGCGCCACGTCCATGTCACCAGGGTTGACCGCGAACCTGTACGCTTTCCAGAGGTAGCGGGGCAGGCATGCGATGATGATCACCAGAGGGAGAGACAGCCAGAAGAGCGCAGATCGGAACAGGTAGTGGTCGTTGCCGAAGACCGGTGTCGAGAACCAGCCGGGGGAAATGATCGAGTAGACGGCCTGTAAGTAAAGATGTTAGTGGCTGTCAGCTGAAACGATAGCAAATCTCGACCGACAGTGTACGCCCAGACAAGCACAATACCGAAAGAAACGGCGAAGAAGATCCAGGCAGTCCATACATGCGTGTTCAAGCCGTTGAACAAACACGCGGTCATGACTGCACCAATCACCATGGTCTGCAAGATTTTGAATGAGCACAGGGGACCACAGACGGATCAAGAAGACGCACCGTCGAAAACTCGTACTGGTAAACGCTGTAGCCGTCTGTGCGAGAGGTGGTGACGTCGTACGTATAAAGGATTAGGAAAAAGACAACCGCCGACTGGAAGGAGATGTTAGCTTGGATCAATCGGCTCCGCGACTACGCACCTGTACGACCGCTTCGAACATATAAATAAGGAACAACTTAGTGCCAAAGTAATCGTGCTTCTTGCTGTGCTTGTACATCTCCGGGAGCGCCATGAGGACTTGATCGTCTGCGACCGTCATTTGAGCACGGAAATGAAGTACCCGAAACTCAAACACTCACCGACGATACGATCGAAGAGGCCGATGCCGATGACGGGCGCGATCGTCCAGAAAGTGTTCCAGAACAAAAGATAAGTGTACTCGAAGACGCTGAAGGACCATGCTCGTCAGTACGCGGTGGAAACTCGCGGAATGTAGTCCGACTCACTATTGACTGCTCCAGGCGCAATAAAACATAAACCACCAAAGGACCCCAATGCAAACGACGTTCTTGTAGAAGAAGTTGACAATCCTGCGGAGAACAACCGGTCAGCCGCCGCCGCCGCCGCCGCTCAATCAACTCACATGTTCCCGTTCCGGGCGTACGACCAATGCCCGTGGACCAGCAAGAGCCGCTTCAGGAACCGGAACTAGCACGACGATGTCAGCGCGCATCCAATGACCAACCGCCGCCGCGGGGTGAAACACACCTGGGCGATCGCGTAATCGGAGGAGTTAACGGCCTGGAGACCCTCCTCGCCCGAGATGCCGACGCCGACGTCCGCGGCCTGGATCATGCTCACGTCATTGGCGCCGTCGCCAATCGCGAGCGTCATCGCGCCGACGCCGTCTTTGACGAGCTTCACGACGAGCGCCTTCTGCAGCGGCGAGACGCGGCAGCAGATCACGCCCTCGCACTGCATCGCGAGCTTGAGCAGGAGGCTCTTGTTCGCTTCATCCGCGAACGCCTGTGCGTGGGGACGGGCGCGGTCAGCACGGCACGGTCATCGGGGATGATCAGAACAGCGGGGCTTACGTGGGTGAGCGCGGCACCGTCGATGACTAGGACGAAGCCGCCCGGCCGCTGGCCGTTGCCCTGTCCGACGAGAGACGAAACGCCCGAGTTGACGCGCTGGAGCGGGAGGCCGTTCGCCTGCACGTCGGGTAGCTGGTCCAGCCGCACGTCGTCGTCCTGGAGGATGCCTGATTCCGGGAAGAACTCCTGCACGGCGTTCAGCATCTGCGCGTACACCGGCGTCGTGTCTTGGTGCCCGCCGCGGATGATGATGATGTTGTCCTGGCGTCCGATCAGGTTCGTGCTGTGGCCGATGGCTGGAAAATAGAACGCGGATGAACACGGGAGCAGGCATGAGAAGCGCTGTCACGCCGGAGAATACGTGGACGGATACGCACCAATGGCGGTCTCAAGTTTGTCACCGGTGAGAACCCAGATTTTAATGTCAGCTTCCTTGAGGTCCGCGATAGCCTCCGGAACGCCGTCTTGTAGGCTATCCTCGATGGCAGTCGCGCCGAGGAGCTTCAGGTCATGTTCGATCTCGTCTGAGACGGCCTCGACCTTCTCATCACGGTTATCCAGAGATGAAATGGCCTCATTGTAGCGAACGGCCCAGCTCTCGTATTCCTCCTCTGCATAAGTCGGCCTAGTCAGCTCAAGGATCGCGCATGCAGCCACCAGAGACGTACCAGCGATGACCTTGTACGCCAAAGTGAGCGTCCGGAGACCCTCGCTCGCGAACTCGGCGAGGTGGTCCTCCGTCGTCTGCACCTCCTGCCCCTGGCCCTTGCTCAGCCGCTCGATGATCACGTTGTCCGCGCCCTTGGCGAGCAGGAACACCTTCCCGTCGCTCTCGCGTTCGTCCCCGAGCTTGCGCAGGATGACGCTCATCCGCTTCCGCGCGCTCGTGAAGTCGAGGATGTTGAGCAGCTCAAACTGCTCCAGCCCGCTCTCGTCGCGCGCGAACGGCGACTGGAGCGTGAGCACGTCGCGCTCGCGCCCGCGGAAGACGAACCCGGCGTCCGCGGCGGCCTGCACGAGCGCGGCCTCGTCCGGGCTCTGCGCCTTGTACTGCATCGCGCCCGAGTCCGGGTCGACGGAGACGAGCGCGGTGTGGCAGAGCGCGAGGACGGTCCAGAAGCCGTTGAGCATGCGTCCGTGCGCGGCGGCGGGCGACCCAGATGGCGAGCGCTGCGCCGCGGTGATGTCCGCCTCGAGCTCGGTGTCGCGGAAACGGGTGGTCGCGCGTTCGGCGGCTGGGGCGCTGACCTCGGCGGTCGACGAAGAGGTCGACTGCTTTGGCGAGCCGGTGGGCTGCTTCTCGCGTGCGGTGTTCCCGCTCGAGCTCGAAGATTCGTCGGCGGCTGGGGCGGGGATGTCGGGCTCGGTGGTGGACGCCTCGCCGCGGTAGACATGTCCCGCAATCGTGCACTGGCGGAAGAGCATCACGTTCTGGGTCAGCGTGCCGGTCTTGTCCGAGAAGATGTACTCTATCTGGCCAAGGTCGTCAGACAAGTTCCAGGAGCGGGCGAGCGTCGCCTGGCCGGTCTTCTCGTAATAGATCTCCTTGTCGAAGTATATGAAGAGCGCCTGACATGTCCTCACACCCTCGATAGAGATGTAGAGGGAAATGGGGACGATGTTCTGGAACGTGATGAGCGCGAAGACGGCGGTGATGAGGCCATTGATGCGCGGGTTGTTGTCGCTCTGGTTGTCGCCGTACAGCCAAGGGGCGCCGAGGGAGAAATAGCGCTGCTCGAGCACGGAGTCGACGATGCCGCAAGTAATGCCCATAAGCGCAAGGATCAGGAGGTTGATGAAACTGTCGGTAGCACAGGGTCAGACGAGTGCAATCAGACAGATTCGGCAGGCATGACGTACACCTGCGGGTTCATCTGGCGCTCGACCCGGCTGCGTTTGCTAGGCGTCGCGCCCGAGTTTAGCACGATCTTGGTGTCCTCCCCAGTGAAGAGCACGACGCCGATGGCCCACTGGGTGTTGCGAAGGACGGTGCCGCGCAGGAAGACCATGTTCGTGTCCACGGCCGAGCGCTGCCCGTCCGAGGAGATGACCGCGGCGTGCAGCTTGTACAGATTCGTGTCCGGGCGGTCGCACTCGACGTGGAAGGCGTTCTCCTTGGCCGCGCAGACGCGTGCGGAGTTGAGGTGCGTCAGCGCGGGGCACGCGCTCCGGCTCTTGAGGTTCGTCTCGCCGTCGAGGTTCTTGGTCTCGACAAACGCGACGTTCTCCTCCTCGGAGGTGGAGCATATGAGGATGTCGGCGGGGAACGGCTCGTCCTCGTCGATCTTGACGATGTCCCCCACCCGCAGGTCCTCCCAGATCGTCATTTTCCAGTGCGGACGGGCAGACGCACCATGATGACGGAACAGACCGCCCGCCTCCTCGTCCGGCAGCTCCTCGCCCTCGTCGTCCTCGTGTGCCACCGTCCGGGTGGGGATGGTCTCGAGATCGGCGCCGTCGGTGTGGAAGCCTTCGGGCGGAGCGCCGTGCTCGAGCTGCTCGACGGCCGCGGTCGGGTGCGCCCTCTTTGCCTTCCTCCTGCGGAACTTGGGCACCATCGCGCGCACGAACGTCTTGGCCTTGCCCGCTGTGGCGTTCTCGTTCGTGAACCCGCCGCCTGTCAGGACCCGTACCTGGGAGTAGTTGACAGCTCGGTCTGACTGGTGACGTTTTATGTCCTCATAGGCATCCTTTAGGCCAGTGATAGACAGCACGATGAGCAGGGGGAGGATGACGAGGCCGGGAGAGACGGTGGAGAAGATGGGGAAGAACTGGAGGATGGCGATGCCGAGGAAGAAGATGTTGGCTATCCGGCGGAATTGCTCGAGCAGGTTGCGGGGGAGAAAGGTGATGACGGTGTACTTGGATGTGATGACCTGGTTGGAGCGGTATACGTGCTCGTTGAGGACTTTGGTCGGCTTCTTGGGGTCGAAGTACGCGTCGGGCAGTGGCTGGTTGACGAATACGGTGCGCGGGGGGCCGGGCCCTTTGCGTCGAGAAAAAAGCTTCTCGACGTTGAAGTCGGATATCCGCCGGTACCAGGCGGCAAGTTTGGACGGCATGGCCGTGGGGGGAGGGGGGGAACACTCGGCCGAGGACGGGAGGAGGTCGGACTATAGGACAGAGGGCGGAAGGGCATAAGAGCTGACTTGGCCGCCTATAAGCCGGAGTGTGTCATCATCGCCAACGGCTGCCCCCGTTCCCGCACCGCCGGCGTGTCCGATCCCAATTACGATGTTCTCCCGAGCGCCCGGCCTCGTCTCATCGTCAACCGCCCACCGCAGGCCGCCCGACCCACTGTCCCCCGCAGTGAGGGGCACTATATGCTCATGTGGCCTGCACAGTCGCAGCAGGCCCGACGACCTCGCCCAACACACACTCCCAGCGGTCCCGGTTGCTCGCCATCCCACCCTTCTGATCCGGAACCGACCGCTGACTCCGTGCGGACTGAGCTTCGTCAGCGGCGGCGACCTGTTGGAGCCTGTTGGGTTCCTCCAGGTTCTTCTTATATGCTCGGGCATGTTTCCTTGCAGACGCGGATGCTGATGACTTCCGGGAAGGTGCTACCAATAGGTCGGATAGTGGTCGAACGACTACCCACTGCGTCCTCCTCACTGCGCGAAGATCATACCACGTCCGTCGGTATTGCACCCCAGTGCATGCTGCGATCTCTACGGCCGGCCGTTTGCAGGGACGCCACTACGCCCCGCTAGTAACCCTTGGTGGCCTGTTTTAAGAGCCACGATCGCCGGTGATTGAGCGCTTCCTTATTACAAAGCCGCACCGGACGTTAAACCGTCGGAGGTTCCGGGACGAAGTGAGGGAGAAAATACTGCGAGCTCTTGAACCCTTTATGCTCTCTTACAGCGCCGGAGCCGCAAGGAGGAGGAGGCGGGCGGAGTCGATTTTGTGCCTCTAAGCCGCCTCCGAACTAGCATAGTTCGGTTATCACATGGCAAGCAACTGCACTAGTACAGAGCAAGCTAGCTCAAAAGACGTCCCCCTTAAGGAACCTGTTAGAGCCTGTTAGAGCCTGTTAGGCCCTCTGTCAGCGCGAAAGCCGCGGACCCGGTGGGTCGCCCTGGGTCGCCTCGCCTCGACGCGTAGGCGGCAGAGCCGATGACGTTCCGTAGAACTCGCCGGCAACGAGCGTCTGAGCGCCCTCTGCTGCACCGCGCGGCCTCGGCGCCAGAGAGTCAATCACAAGCCGCAGCTCGGTCGTCGTGTGCGATGGCAGATGGGAGCGGCCTCGCAAAAAGCCTCACGGTTCGGCGGTGATTGAGCGGCAGCAATAAGCAGTCGAGTGACTCGTGAGGAAAGATGAAATATGTCGTAGCGCATGATGGCGGCTTTCGAATGTCGCATGTGTGGTTCCCGGTTTCTCCCGCTCGTGGACGCCTGGGCCGTGCTTCCGTCTTCGACCGCCAGTCCGAAGTCGAGCTTGCCTCCGCGCAGAACGCAAGCTTCCTCCCGTTCTCGTCGGACACCGCAGACGTGTCACGTGAACAGGCCCGATCAGCGTGGGTGCCTGTGTGATTACCTCAGCAGAAAGCACCGATTTGGGATGTGCCTGATTCGCTGTGCTCCGGATGGCGCTGAGTCCCTGCTCAGCGAATGTTCGCAAGCATTTTCCCCTTCCCTACATTGACCTCAGCGTGAGCCCGTCGTGTGCGACAGTGTCCTCGCGGGGTGTCCCGCGCCCGTAACCTCTTCTTCCTCCCCTCGTCGCTCCTTATTCCCCCTGCCTCCCTGTCCACTTGCTATCGCCCCTGTCCAACACCCACGACCAAACAGCGGAAGACGACCTCCATGTCACAGACGATCATCATGCACGACGTGCCCACCGCCCTCCCCGACCTCCCTACCCCCGTTGGCGCCACGTTCTCCAACATAGTCGTCTCCGCCTTCGCCGACTCACCCAATCCGCCAGAGCCCGCGCCCACACCTGAGCCCGAAGCCGAGCCCACTCTCGAGCCAGAGCCCACACCAGAGCCCGCACCCGCCGAGCCTCCCCAAGAGCCCGCACCCAGCGACCCGAACCCCACCTCCGCCCGCTCCTCCGGCTCGCTCGAGAGCACGAGCACGGGCACGAGCCCGCCCTCGCTCGACACCACCCACAGCGCCGCGTCCTCCGGCACCTCCGCCTCCGCCCCGTCCAGCACCGCGCCCTCGCCCTGCCCGAGCATCCTCATCCGCGCGGACCCCGCCCTCGCCTTCCCCCGCTCCTCCCCCGCGTCCCCCAACATCACCTTCGCCCCGCTCCCGGCGACCGAGCCCCGGAAGCGGAACACCTCCCACCAGCTCGGCGTCGCCGCCCGCTCCCGGCTGCTCCGCCACCGTCGCATGCTCCGCGAGCAGGGCCTCGACCCGGCGGACTACCCGTACCCGCCGCCTTACCCTTACGGCCCGGGCAGCGGGGTCGCGGGTGGGGTCGGCTATGAGGACCGTGTCGAGGTGCAGGGAGAGGACGCGAAGGAGGGCGGGGAGGCGAGCGAGGAGGGGAAGGTGGTCGTGCGGGTGGAGGAAGAGGACGGACTGGTGTCGCTCGGACGGGCACTCAAAGGTGCGGGACGGAGCATTTGGCGCAGCCTGTCGATGCGGGAGATGCGGCCGAAGGAGGCAGTCGCCCCGGAGAAGGAGAAGGAGGGAGCGCAGCGGAGCGGGTCGCTGCAAGAGCGGCGGCCGTCGAAGAGGACCACGACCGCCCATCTCTTCGCGGACGCCACGGAGGAAGTCCATTCGGGCGAGGGTGTCTGGGAGGAGGAGATCGACCCCAATTCGTGGAAGAAGCTCCTCTCCGCGCCCGTCTCAGCAGAGCCAGAGTCCATCGAGGATGCGACGACACCATCACCACCTCCACCACCGGTCGTGGTGTCCGTCGAGGCGGATGACAAGGTCGTTTCGAACAAGTCTAAGACCGGGTCGCTACGGCGAACCAAGAAGGCGATCACGAAGTCGTAACGTGCCTCCTCCATCCTTCTCTCCCCCTTCGCTGCACTCTAAGATACCCTCCCTGCTCACATACACCTGCGCACCCTTCTTCATGCTCTCCTTTGCTCCCCTCGACACCCTTTGCTCTCCTCACATCCCTCATGCACCCCACGCCTATTGCGACCCCACGCTCATTAACGAGGAGAACGAGACGACGCCCTGGCCGGCGCCCGGGTTGCTTAAGAGTCCACCCACCGAGATTACTGTCTACCACTAGGGAATCCCGCTCACGGACGCTGCGCAATCTACCACTACCACCACACTCACCGCGCCCGCTAACGGGCGGCGGGCGGTACGATAGTATATAAATTACTAGTCACCCGCCCTCGATGCTCCAGCTTACAAGCCATTTAGTGCACCGTATAATGTGTCGCGATACCCTCTTCCCGCGCATTTATACATATCTATTTCTCGCTGTGCCCCACTGACCGGCATCCCAACATTCAAACGGGCGAGGTATTTTACGTCCCGAAGCATCCCACCCTCGCCCTCGCCCACGCCTACGCCAGCGCCGGGTTGTTCTCCGCGAAGTACTCGTGGTTGTCCGCGTTCATGACCGCCTCGCCCGGGTTGCTCACCGCGAGCGCCGCCGCGTCCGTCTGGCCGTACACGTAGTCCAGCGTGCCCCCGTTCGCGGTGAAGTGGCTCGACTGTACACAATCCGCATCGACCGCGTCAGCTCCCCCTGGCTCCCAGATCAACGAACGACACGGACCTCGTGGATGAGCGTGCCCCCGCGCGAGTCCGTGCCGGCGTCGGGCGCGGCCCAGAACGCGTCGCAGAGGTGGTAGTACCCGAGCTGGTCCGGGAAGACGTACGCGTACGTGCCCGCGATCGTGCACGTGCAGTCGTACGTGAACGTCGCGAAGTCGCGCCCCGCGATCGCGCTGAAGTGCGCGAGCGCGAGCGCGTGCCGCGACGCGGTGAGCGCGCCGAACCAGGTCGTGAACCGCGGGGTCGCGGTCGTGTTCGCAGTGAGGTAGCTGTGCGGGCGGGGGTCAGCGGGGGCCCAGGGAGGGAGGGGATGGGGACAAGGGAGAGAGAGGGGAGAGAGACGCACGCGAGGGACTCGGACGCGTACTCCTGCGCGACGGCGAGCGCGTTCGTGATCGCGACCTCCATCGATGCGATGCAGCCGACGTACGTCTGCCGCTTCGCGAGCGGCGGGGCGGGCGCGGCGAGCGAGCCGGTGAGCCTCGCGACGTGCGTCGCGCCGACGGACGCGCGGAGCTCGACGGGGCTGCCCGTCGCCGGGTCGACGTAGAAGAAGAGCGTGGAGGGGCTGATCGTGTACTCGCCCTCCGAGGCGAAGCTGTACGCAGCAGACACTGCGCCGACCCGAACGCATCAGCGCGGTGTCGTATGCTCGACAAGGGGGAGAACGTACGGTCGTGCGCGACGGTGAACGCGTCCCCAGGCGCGAGGACCGTCACCGCGTCGGGGGCCCCGCTTTCCGCCGCGAGCGCAGGCGAGTACTTCACCACCGCGCCGACAAACTTCGGGCCCGCGCCCGACGCGGATGCGATCGAGAACGCGTTCGTGGGGAGGTCGTGCAGCAGCCCGCGCGGGTCCCGGAGCAGCGTGAGCGCCTCGTCGCCCGTGTTCGTCACCGTCGCGGCGACGTGCAGGTTCGAAACGCCCTTCACGGTTGTCGGCCCGGAGAGCGACACGGAGAGACCGGGTGCCGCCGCGGCGAGCGCGGTGAGGGAGAGCACGGCGAGGAGGTTTGCGAGCATTATGCTGGACTGAGGGTGCGGGCGGGGAGTCCTGAGGTTTGGGGGAGGTGAAGCGGGCTATATGCTGTCTGCTGTCGCGCAGAGGAGTAATCGCGCTGGAACCGAAGCCATGGCCAGGGGTTGGTCCCTATCCTTGAGATGTAGGGCGTTGAGGTGGCACATCGCAAGCACATTGTGGACGACGGTCGCGTGACGGAGGTGTCGCGTCGACCGTCCGACCGCCAGGGCATTTGCAGACCGCTGTCCGAGGAGTAGGCGCGTGCGGCCTTCCGTTGAATGACGTCGGTCCCCGCGGTGCCGGCAGATCGAGAAGTGTGGACATGAGGTCCGTCGACGGCGCCGTACTAGAAGAGGTCGATGTGATTAGGACTTGGGCCCTCGACGGCTATGAGAAGGGGACATACCGCCTATATTTAGGAAGGAAGGGAGCTCATGTGAGCGGAGACTTATCGCCCCGGACGTTCGACGGAGATTCAAGCGACAGGGCCCGGGATGTTGCATGCGTTCCGCGGGAACAGTGCGCAGGCATTTGTTTCGTGGTGCAATAGAATACCAGATGACGGCTTCTTCAAGCGGTTCCTGGAAGAAATTAAGAATCGGCTCCGTTTTGCATTGGAACGTGGCTGGTGCGTACCAGAGACATTAACCTCGAGCCACAGGCGGACCGTTATTCACGGAACGAGGCCGAGAACGCTCTGAAAGGGTCAAGCACAGAACACGATAGAAAAGCGTTGAACTTCAATGCGGTATCGGAATTCTCGTGGCAACAATTATTGCGTCCGCGAACGAAGTGATCCTGGTCAATGACACGACTTGTCAACTTCCCAATGCAAGCCAGTCCATTGCCCTCACCTCCGAATGGCTTGTACAGAAAGCTGATGCGTGTTTACGCCGTTATGTAGAATGCAAAATATCCTTCGTCTCTAAGGGAGTTAGTGCGCCGCAAGCAAATGAGCGGATACAGGTGGGTATATGCGCTTGAACATGACTGTCTTCTGACTGGTAACGAGCGAGTTCCGGATGTGAACATCAACGTTGTCCAATTTCGTTGCGTGCACCGGGTGCAGCATCTGAAGTTGAACTCTGGATGAGTAGTTTTAGACAACTTGTCGACTCTTGCACTGGGATTGGACAACCACCAGGGTCGGTGAGCAGAAAGATTGACGTTGATGTGGGTGGGTCAGCCCCTATTTGAACATTTGAGTAACCATGGTGACCTGTATACACGATGAGTGGGACAGGAGATGTAAGGTACCAAAAGGCACAGACCAGTACGTTGTCAGACCAAGATTCATTTGCGCGACGGGTCGTGATTAATGACGCAGATGTAGCTGAGTGGTAGGGGCCGCGCCCTCTCGCCGATTTTGGATGACAAGAGGCAGATACGGTCAGGGACCAGACGGAAAGAGCAGTGTCAGATTACAGGCATATGTTAAGAACCGTACAGATGGAAGCGATGTTCAGCGAGGACCAAGTCATTAGAAGGACGGAGAGGAAGCGATGGGGATGGGGGTGCAGATGGGGATGGGAGTGAGGACGGACGACACGAGAGAAGCGGCCTAACCACCCTCACCGCTCGAGCTTGCCCGCCACGCCCGCCGCCTCGTCCCGCGCCTGCCCGAGCTGCGGGTCAATCGCCGGCGGGCTCTGCGCCGTCAGCCCGGGGTCGATCCCGTTCGGCGGCCCCCCCGGCGGCGCGGACACGGAGCCCTGCCCGTCCGCGGCGACGGACGCGCGGAACGGCGAGGGCGCGACGAGCGGGCGGTGGAACCGCGCCCGGAAGTCGTTCGCCTGCGCGGGGTCGTGCACGTACGGATGCGGGCCGGGGACGTGCTCTGGCGGGAGGCCGTTGTAGGGTGCGGTGGGGTCGGGGAGGGGAGCGCCATCGGCAGGTTTGGGGGCGTGGGCTTGGGCCTGGGCGTAGTGCATCCGTCTCTGCGGCGGGGGTGAGCATAGAGTCACGTGGGGAAGAGGCGGTGGATGTAGGGGAAAGAACTTCGGGAAGGCGTTGCGAAGGCGTAGAGAAGGATCGGCACGAGAAAAGACAGACGGGCGACGTACCTGCTGGTCCCAGTGGTCCCAAGCTTGTGCAATGATAGGCTCGAGCGACGCGAGCTCCTCGTTCGTCATCGACAGCGTCCGTAGGAGGTGTTGCTTGAGCAGTGGCGCGCACGAGAAGCTGAGCAGCAGCGTGCTCGCGAACGTCTGCCCGCCCAGCGGCTGCCCCTGCGGGAACGGGGGCTCGTGCATCGCGTGCGGCGGCGCTGAGTGAGGGTGTGGCGGGTGCGGGTGTGGTGGGAGCTCGTGGGCGAGCACGGGCTGGTACTGCCCGTCCGCGCCCATTCGGTACTGCACCTCCTCCATCCCCGACAGGATCTCGTTTCCCATGTCGAGCCCGAGCTCGCGCAGCTTCCGAGCCTTTACCAACGCACGGTGTTTCCTTTGTCGCTCCCGCGCCGCCGCCCGGATCCGGTCCCGCTTTACCGCCTCTTCTGGAGAAAGGTCTTCGCCCATCACCAGCCCGACTTGCACGTCCGGAGTCTGAGGCAAAGCGGCGGGTGGCGGAGGAACATCGACGGGAGGTGGTGCGACCTGCTGCACCTGCTGAGCGAGTGCGAGAACGGCTTGCTGCTGTTGCTGCTGCTGCTGCTGTTGCTGCTGCTGTTGTTGTTGCTGATGTTGTTGTTGCTGCTGCTGCTGCTGCTGCTGCTGCTGCTGCTGCTGCTGCTGTTGGTGTTGGTGCTGTTGCTGCTGCTGCTGTTGGTGCTGCTGCTGGTGCTGTAGGTGTTGGAGGCTAGCAGCAGCGGCTCGGTCGCGCTCGCGCTTGCGGCGCTGCCGTTCTGCTGCCTTCTCCCGCTTGTGTCGCTGGCTGGGGGTCTCGTTCTCGCGGGAGCGTTTGCGCGCGCTCTGAGGGGTGATCGGGACGTGGTTGGGGTCCATCCGGGGCAGCAACGGCGTATATTCTGTGCTCTGAGTGACAGTAACGGCCGACGAGCGAGTGTCGAGGCCGCGGAGGATGGGCGGGGGTAACGTCGTGACGACGAGGTGACTAGGCGGGGGCCCGAAGCTGTCACACGCGCTCTTATACCCTCCTCGTGGCGTGGGAAGCAGCCGCACGTAAGCGGGCAACGGCCAATCCGCGGCATCCGCGACCATCGTCTTGTTTGCGCCTTGGCTCTAGAGTACAAGCCGTGTTCCTTGTCTACTGTCTCTACACTGCCAGCATCCCCACCTTCTTCACCATGCTCTCCCGCCCCGGACCGACCCCGATCCACTCTATCGGCACGCCCAGGAACCGCTCAATGAACCCTATGTACTTCTGGCAGTTGCCCGGCAGATCGTCTATCGACCTTGCGGACACAATCGACTGCTTCCACCCAGGAAGCGTCAAATACACCACATCGACCTTGGCCAGCACTTCGAGGTCGGCTGCAAGCGGCGGCCGTCAGCCCCATCATCCATCATCAAGTGCACGGACCACCTACCAGGGAATCCAGGCAGCTCCTTCTCATCCACCAGATACTTGACAGCCACCTTGATCTCGTCCAGGTCATCGAGGATGTCCAACTTGGTCAAGTTAAGGCTATCGTAGCCGTTGATCATGCACGAGTGCTTCATGACCACCAAGTCTAGCCACCCACAGCGTCTCCTCCGGCCTGTTGTGGTTCCGAACTCGCGACCGACCTCTTGGAGGTGCACCCCGATGTCCTGATGAGATATTAGCCGTATTTCAACATATATTTTGACGCTTTGCTCACGTTGAGCTGCTCGGTAGGGAAGGGGCCGCCTCCCACACGGGTGGTGTACGCCTTGATGACACCGATGGCGGTCCCGATCTTCTTGGGCGGGATACCCAGTCCAGTGCATACTCCACCGACTGTGGTGGAAGAGGACGTGACGAAAGGATAAGTGCCGAAGTCGATATCCAGCATCAACGCATTGGCGCCCTCGACAAGGACCTTCTTGCCTTCGGACAAGGCTTTGTGGATATAGACAACGCTATCAATAACGTACGGCCGAAGCCTCTCGGCAAGTTCCTGTTGAAATAATCAGATACTGTTTCTCGTGCGCACACAACAGATAACATGCCTTGTAGCGAAGGATCTCGCCTTCGGTATCGTACTCGAAGTGCCCGTAGCGCTTGAACCGGCCCTCGACGAGCTTCCGGAACTTGGCAGCGAACGTCTCGTGGTCGAACAGATGGTGCACGCGCAGGCCGGAGCGCGAGGCCTTGGACGAGTACGCCGGACCGATGCCCTTCTTGGTGGTGCCGATGCTGGAGCCACCGAGTTCAACCTCCTTGAGTCCGTCGACGATCTGGTGGAAGTCGAACACGATTTGCGTGCGGTCGGAGATGAACAGGCGGCCGGTGCAGTCGAGACCTGTGTACGCGTGTGACGCGGTGGCGTGGAGCGGAAAACAGGATGATTCGAGAGTTGGCCGCGCGATAGGGGCAGATAGCGAACGCGTAGACGCACCTTGCGCCTGCAGCGCGTCGAGCTCAGCGAAGAACGAAGGGATGTGCACGACGACGCCATTTCCGATGAGGCCGGTGCACTGGGGGTTCACGAGGCCTGCGCAGCGGGCGTCAGAGATTTGAGATATACGCGGGGCTGGGAGGGTGGTGCAGGAGATGAACGATCGGCTCACCGGATGGGAGGAGGTGGAACGCGAACGTCTTTTTGACCTTCTCGGGCCGATGGGGACGACGATCGTGTGTCCGGCATTGTTTCCACCGGCGCAGCGCGCGCAGATGTCGAAGTCGGCGCTGAGGATGTCGACGAGCTTGCCTTTGCCCTCGTCGCCCCACTGCGACCCGAGCACGACGGTAGCTGCATGGCACAAGGGCAGCATATCGTTACGTAAACACCAGGTTTGGCGGGAGTATGATAACGGGAGACGCACCGCTCATGGTTGCCTGCAGGTCGCGGCTGGGACTGGCGGGGAGAGAAGAATACGATGGAGATCGCGCAACGGTTTCTATCCGGGCGTGGTCGGGCGACCGCTGGGATGGACGCAGGTGTGCGCCTGGGCGTAAATACTACGGCGATGGGAGGTGTCGCTGCAAACGACGCGCGCGATAGACGTGGTAGCGGAAAGAGTCATTTTCTCCTCCGTCGTCCAGCCGAGTCGCTCTTGAGCGCGATCGGCCCGGGTCAGCCGGGTCCCCTAGCACCAGCGCCAGTGAGGTTGGCCGCATCTCTCATCTCGCTTCAATCCTTCGGATAAGCTGCCGGTTGCAGATAAGATGTACGGTGAGTGACTTGTAGTACACCGTAGTACATAGAGCGGCGGATCCAGAGGCGTACTAGGATGTGCGGGAGAAAGTAAGCAATTGATGCAGCCCTCCGATGTGAAGTACTAAATACATGAGGGCTCGGAAATAATGGTCCGAATGGAAAGCATCCGAGAAGCCGGCTCGGGGATTGGAAAGCGTCCGAGTGGCAACGCTAGTGGACAGCGTATACGTACACAAAGTTCACGTGGGACTTTTGTAAACACTAGTGCGCCGCATCCCTCGGGCGGCGGGCAATGATCGCAGTCACTCTCTTCGAGTAAACCAACGGACACCGGGCTCTGGGTATTGTTTGAGAATTCTTGTCGTATAGAACCATAGCCTGTTGACTCCGACACTAGAGTGTGTGAAGTCAGACTTAAAGGTGCCGGGCGAGTACATATTGTCTTACTGAGGGATGGTAATCCCCGGCGACGAATAATTTCAGGGCATGCGAGGAGGATATTAAAAACTTCTGGGACTTGACCTGGAACAAATTATGATGAGTGGGACCGTTGTATCGCAACCCCACCGTGGCACCTTCATATTATCTCGAGAAGGTGTTCGCATTGAGTCACTAGTCACTGACACCAACATCATTGTGAGCTCCGCGCCACATGACCACCGTGGACAAACGGTCGTCGTGACGGTGGCTGTGGGACTCAAGCGTTCAATCCACACGATCTTCTATGGTTTGAATCTCGTCTCAGGTCCATTTTTGGCCAGGATGAAGCATGACCGGAGGGGGTTGAATAAATCGGAAATTGTAACTGAGGTTTGCTCGCGGAGCTTACCAGGATCAGGCGGTGCGGGACACAACGACCGGCGTGTGGCTTTCATGGTCAGCGCGGGCCGATCCGACGTCAAAATCATGACCAAATTGTTCCAAACATACTGCGAGCTATACAAAGGACGACTTCACATGTATCAGTATACTGTAACACGGGCAAGGAACGCCGCACCTCGCTGTTCATACCCGACGTCAGACCGGGACTTGAGCGGGTCTCTACAGTATCCGGACTTCGCGACTCCTGACGAAAAGTATATAAGTCGTCGGGCCCTGCGCCGTAAAGCCTCAGTCTGCAGCTTCTTCAGACCGTGTTCGCTCCTCTACACGACTCTCGCACTTGCCACCTGATCCACCATGTTGTCTTTCACGAAGCTCGTCCTCCCCGTCTTCGTTACCATGCTCGCTGCCCTGGGCTCGTCCGCCATCCCGGCTGTCGAGAAACGCGACATCTGGAGCCCTCCCGTCACCTACCCCCACACCGGTACGGTGTGGACCAGCGGGCAGCGCCACAATGTGACTTGGTGCGTTTCTCACCTGCAGCACGAGGCAGAGTCGCAGCTGATCGAGCGAGCTCTGGGACGCCAACAGGAACACTGCGAACCCGCCCGCGAACGTCAGCAACGGCGCGACCATCCTGCTCCGTCTCACCGGTACCCCGATGCCCGGTGAGCATCGCTTCGAAGTGGAGACGTTCTTGGCATTCTGACGCGGCTGTAGTGATCCTGGCTCAGAACTTCGACCTCCACGCGGGTCGCGTTGAGGTCACGGTGCCTTGGGTGCAGACTCGCAACGACTACGAAGTTGTCTGTGAGTGTAGAAGTGTACTCCCTAGCTGTTGAACTACTTACTGACGTTTGCGCTTTGCAGTGCTCGGTGACTCCGGCAACGTCAGCCCTGCGTTCACCATTAACGAGAACTGAGTTCTGGAATCGTTGCAATTATGTCAGCTCTTGCACTCGAGCAGGGGTAGTTATCCTGGATTTGGACTTCACGGACTATATATCACGGAAGCGTTTTGTATAACAACTCGAGGGGATGTTTACGACCGCGGTTGCGATATGTTTGGTGCACTGGTTACGGTGAAGCGACTGAGTGACTTCGTATGAAAAGCCTGTGGATGATCCGTGAACGGGACGATCCTTGATCGTCACAAACTGTAAGGCAGCCAAGTTTTCGCAGCAATCACTGAAAGGCGACTCACGATTTAATACACACATGAAGAAGAAGAAAAACAGTCCCCAGGATAACGTCAATTGAAAGTCGCAGCACTGCTTTGTGAGTGAAATCGACGCGTTTCAATAGCATGCATGGAGCTGGGGATCGGCGCGAGCGAATCAGCGGCTCGAGCACAGAGAGGGTACGGAGCACATACATACATTTGAAGTAAAGATGCTGGTCCGGGGCGGCAGAGAGTCACCGAGAACTCTGCCATTTTGGAGTCGAGTAAGCTGGATGGGCCGGTGGCGGGCGGAACTGCGCAGGGGTCGACTAGCGGTCATGACGTAGAAGACCGGTGAACGACCTAGGTTATGGGACCGGGTAGAGCTAGCCATGAGGGGATCACCCTGTTTCCTGTGTAGAGAGCCTAACTCTAGCTATGCCGACTGCCAGAGTAAACTGTTAAGCAAAACTGCGGGCAAGAATCGCCACTGACGAGAGGAGAATCTGCCATGTCCTACAAAACGGGCGGTATGATACTGGTGGATAATGAGCGGTAAGAAAACTATCACCAAGTCAGACTCTTACCATTGACCAATTTCCGACAAGTGTGGCCTTCCACTTGACACGCGATTCTGTTGACCAGTGCCACGCGGTAAGGGAGAGAACAGATATGTGTATATGTTACTGCTAAGGAAGGCGAATTATCAGAGCTCGAGACAGATAGGTGGACGAGAGCGCAGAAAGCAAGCTTTGAGATGAAAGTTGACTTCACAAGCATAGGCGCTTGCTGAGGGTGACGGAGGGGCGGGGACAAAGCGTGGGAGCGAGTTGGAAAAGGCAGAGGCAGTTCCCGGAGGACGAGGTGGGTGACACCTCCCCCAGAAACCCCCAGGTCCCATTTCGAACAAATCGATGGCGACCACGCCTGCGTCCGCGTCCGCCCAACCCTCGACCTCTGCCTCCACACCCATCCTCGCCACTGGCGACTGGACCAAAAACCTCGTGCACCTTGCCAAGACCGCAGAGCTCAAGTGCGTCGTCCTCTTTCCATTCTCTCCAGCGTGCTCACAACTCCCGTTTCTCGCCTTCGCTTCCGTCTTCCCGCTCTGGAACCTGTGCTTTCCAAACGTGCTCGTTGTACGCGTCTCGCCTGCACCCCACCACGCACACAACCTCGGTGGGCGACGGCACAACTGCTCTCGCGACTACCGCACACGTTGACACGCGCAGGAAGCATGCGTTAACATTACAACTCCACACCGCGCACATTCTGTCCGCCCATGCTGCCCTGGAAACGAAGAGCAAAGCGATCCAGGACCTGAAGGAGCAGAAAAACAAGTACGTCACCTTCGCGTTCACTGCGTGTGGCCGTGATTCCTGTGCGGAGACTATGGTCCTAATAGCACGAGTTAGGCTGGAGAGCGAACGGTCACGGTTGCTCAACTGCTTACGCGAGGCATGTATTTCATGATTCTGTGCCATGATGCTTTGTGCTAAGGTCACCATAGGTAAACGAAGACCGGGACAAAGTAAGTTTTGGTCAACATACTTGGTCGCCCGACGGGACAGTCTCTTAGTGTCACACATCTCTAGACCGATCTCGCAGAAGCAACACTTGACAAAGAGTACGTTTGCAGGCAGCTAATGCAGCATGCGGTCACTCCCTTTCCTGACCAACTTTGCGCAGGGTCAAGGATCTGCAGGCGAAGATCAAGACCATTACCGATGGCGAATATTCGACGGCGAAGGTGGAGGTAGACCGGCTACGACAAGAGTTGGGGCAGCCGGCATTACCGAGCTTGCAGTCGACGTTGGAAGAGAAGTCGCAGGAGTACGTCATCCTCGTTCGGCTTTACGTTCCCTTCAACCCATCAGACACGCTCTGCTCGGTCTTGTGGCGTCGTTTGAGCTTCACGAGCCCGGACCGCGTGGACTCTGGCATTTCCAACACTTGGGGCATCTTTCCATGCAACAATCCCTGCAGTTGTCCTATCGCACTCACGTTCGCCGGTCGTCTCCTCTGCACTCATACTCACGATGGCCACCCTCCCACATCCCGCATTCTTCCGTGCCTTCTATCCGAGCACCACCGTACTGACGCGCGCCCTATTAGGTATTTGAAAGCTCTGCGTCTGCAAGCAGAACAGGTCGCCAGTGCGACCGGTACAAAACGCCCAGCCGCAGACGAGCTCGGCGCAGACGGGCAGCCCGTCAAGCGTCCCCGGGGCCGCCCAAAGGGCAGTAAGAACTCGAAGCCGCCGAAGCCGAAGAACGGCACCCCTTCCGCTTCGGCGCCTGCCTCCGCCTCCTGAGCTCTTCCACGGTTCTCCATCCCCACCTTCCTCTCGGACCTCCTGCGACCTTTATCGTCGGGGCGCCAGATGCAACCGCTTCCGCGGATGCGGTGAGAAGCCCCGGGCGGAGACGGCGCGGGGTCGTCAACGACTCGCGCTTCGCGTGGACAGGGTTGACGAGCGTTGGGTTGGGCCAGCGCGCGAAACCACTTCGCCCAGGAAGCGTATGTTTCAGTATGTTGTCGCTATGTTCCATATTAGTCGCTGTACGTTATCTGCCCTCTTACAGTAGTCCCATCTGTACAATCTCACCCAATTACTCGAGTCTTCACCGTCTACCAGCGTTCGGCCCGAAGCGCGTTCCAAATGGTTTCATCGCGCCCAAGGCCACCGCCTCTGCAATGGTCTCCAGATTTAGCGTGCCCTTGAGCGCGGGTGCCCTCCACTTCGGCGCCGTTCGCACTCGACGACTGCTTATTCTCTGCAGGCGGCCGATGCTGATCCTCCTCGCGTTCACTGTCGGCACCGACCGCCCTCGACGCCCCCGACCTCTCTCCAGGCCATCGCCCGACGAACAAATCCGAACTGCTTTCGAACACCTCTGCCGGAGGCGCCTCGGTGCGTCCACCCGCTCCCACCCGGGCTTCAACGCGCTACAGTCGGGTCGGGGTTGGCATCATTCTGTGGCCTGCGCGACCGGACTTGGCTGATCGTCTGTAGGGTTTCTGCGCCTTTGCCGACGTCCACGTCTAGGCTTCTACTAGTAGGCTCAGGTGGACGAGAGTGTGTGTCGAAGGTGAGGTCGAAGCGCCGAAGTCACGGGCGGACGTCTTGACTTTAGAGAGTGTGCACTCGGAACGGCCTGCGCGCTCTGAAGATCCTGGACGAGGAGACCGACGTGCACGGGGCCCGGCGAAACGCGTCCGTGAACCGCGGCGCTTTCGCTCTGGTCAACGGGTGTTTTGCGCCTCGAGACTCGCGAGGCGCGTGCACCGTCCCGCGTCCGTCTGGTTGAGCGGTCCTGTCAGAGACGCGAGCATCGCGGGACGCCCGCGTCCTCTGCTCAGGTGGGAACGGCTGACGCGCCCGGGTGCTCTTGGGCGCGGGTGGACTGTGGTCTGTCGCGCAGCGGACCACACGAGCGGATAGGACGGGGAACGGTGGGCTTGGGAACGCAGTGCGCCGAGTCTGTGCGACGAGCGACGCGTCGACCACGTTGACTGGACTTTCCTTTTCCTCGGTGGTCGCGGGTAGGCGATGGAGCGGCAGGCGACGAATGGGCGCGCATCTCGGTGTGCGACGAGCACGTACATACCGATGTGTGCTAGGCTACGCCCGGCACGCACACCCCCCGTAATCACCGCCCAGCTTCGATGTTCTTTCCGACCGTACGAGGACGCCGGGAGCGGGATCGGCATGATGGCTTCCTTGGGGATGCCGCCGTCCGTCGACGTCGAACAGTCGCGCGGTCCGAAACGTTGAACGACCGCCTGGGCGCACCCTGCCCGCACCCCGGAAGCGCACCAGGACCAGAAGCAGAACCCTGGCCGCTCTGCGAAGCCGTCGAGGGCGGCAGAGCGCAACCAGCCGCGCTAGCTCCCTCCCTCCCTTCAGGCCGCCCGAGGGCAGCCCGGTCCCGCAGGTACATTGCGCACTTGGCACATGCACGATTCGTGCGCGCGCGCCCTACGCACTTGCTTGCCTCGCGCACGGCGCACAATTTCCGCACCGCGTCGCAGCGTGCGCGCCGAGGTCGAGCGTAGAGAATTTGAAGTGGCAGCAGCCGACAAGTCACAGAAAGATCGGCGCAGGCACAACGAGCTCACATCACGATTCACAACACACTTTAGCTCGTGCTCGTCCCGCCCCAGGCACGCTACATACTACTCATTGCACATGCATGTTCGAAAAGGGCGCAGCGAGCGCCGACCGCCTTGGCACGTTCTGCCAACCCTGGCAGTCGTGGCGCGCGTCGACTCCGAGCATCAAACCGACGACGAGACAGCTCGGGCGGCCTGCGCCCCGCGCCGGCGCCGGCAAGGGACGCTCCGCGTCGCGCTGAGCGCCCGCCGCCCGGAGCCCGAGAGTCCCGGAGAGCGAACACCCACGGCGCGGAGGGGGACGTGGACGTGGACGGACGACGTCCGGGCGACGCGGGCGACGGCGACGTAAAGTGCGTGTCCGCGAGAGACGAACGTCGAACCCCGAGCCGCTCGGCGGCGGGCACGATTCCGCGATCATCATCCCGCGGCCGCGGCCGTCGTCGTTTGTTCGTCGTTCGCCGTTCGTCGTCGTCGTCGTCGCGAACGGCATGGATTTGACAGCTGCACGCATGTATCGTGCATGAGCAGCTGGGTATTCTGGACGCCGGGCGCGATCGACGCGTGGGGGGGCCGTCGCGGACGTGAAACGCACCGAACGTGCCGCGTCGGCGAGAGCGCGGGGGGTCGCAAGGAGTCAAACGCGCCGTCGCCGACTCGGGGCAGGCTCGCTGCCTAATCTGGGCCACAATCCCGACGGGGCGCGTTGGGGCGGCCCAGAATGGGAACCGACGCGCTCCACGTGTGGGCGTCGAGACGGGCGCAGTGATCGGTTGTGCCGGTACGCGACGCTCAGACGAGACGACAAAAGAGAGTGCGCGGCGGGAGATCAGGATCGCATATATGAGCACCGTGATGGCCCGTGCAGGCGTGGACGCCCGAGTGAGCCCAGGGCGGGGTGGACGACGAAAGATGAAAACTGACGCACCCGGGAAGTTCGCAGCACCGCTGAGTGGCCATTGTCGTGCTCGCCAAAGAGGCAGGACGAGCCATTGTCCGGCCGACGCGAGATCGACGGGCGATGCAGTGCGAAGCGGACACAGGAACCTCGCGAAGGGTCGACAGCGCGCAGCACCGCACACAGCACATCACGTCCGCGGGCGCGCGCTGGCGCATTTGTCGCGCGCAGGCGGATCCGGAGGCGCGAATCAGGCAGCCTGCGTACGCGGCCAGCTGTCGTCCGATCAGTTTCGGGCGTAGGAGGACGAGCCGACGCCGCCGCCGCCGTCGTCGTCGTCCAGGCGGCGTACGCACACAAACTGGATATGTTTAATTATGGTAGAGCGCAGGACGGTCCCTGATCTGAGTGGCCGCCCGCACGTGCTTCCAGATCTCGGACCACCTGCCGGACCGCATCGAGATAGCGATCGTACTGCTGCCCGCCGTGCGTACCATGAGCGCAAGGGCGCGATGCTGCCCCTCCGACGTCGACATTGGCATCGATGGGGCCACTCGCCTGTTCCCCCGCCCCATGCGCACGACGCGCGACGTCGGCCCCCCGAAAGCTTCGGTGACGGCGGCGCACGAGGCTGGCGCGCGCGCGCACCGGACTGCGCCCCGCTGCGAATGGAAGGCGCGCCGTCGGACGTGTGTGCGTGCGTGCGGTGCGGTGCGGGGAAGCGGCTCGGGCGCGAAAGTCGGACGCCCGAGCGTTCTTCGAATCCCCACAACGATGCGATGCGGGGGTGGGCGCGTGCGTGATGGAGGAGAAGACGGGAAGGACGAGGGTGCGCGCGACGCGGGTGGCGGGGACCCTCGTTATGCAGATACGCGGTGCGGCGGGCGCGTGCAAGCACTGTGGGTGGCGGAGTGCGCGTGTCGGTGCGGGCGGCGGTGCCACTGATCACCGCCATTTCGCACCTCTTCGTGCGCGCACCCTCGACGCGCGTGTGCTGAGCGTGTTCGCGAGGGGCGTGACCGCGCCAGCCGACACAAGCGCCCAATAAGGTCTGCCGTCATCCAGTCATTTCGCTCTATCGGGACGGCCGGGCGGTGAGTATCCGGATATCCATATACGTCCCTGCAGTCATCGTCCTTCCCCAGGACATAATACATCAGTCCTGCTTCTGTGCGTGTCTCTGATACATTGGACGTAGCGAGCTGTCGACATCATCTCGCCTTCGCATCCCACTCACCGACCGAAGGACCTCACAGATCCGCTGACAAACGGACCTGCAGCCGCAGCGCCCGATCGCGCATTCGAATTCGGAAGATGCTGCCGATGACTCAGCTTCTCCGCTCAAACCGTCCTCCCACTCACGACCAGTCATCCCGAACCCCGGCGTTGCGAAGACGAAGGCGACAGTCGTGCACGTCGAAGCTGTGTCGCTTATAGCGGCGGTGTCGAGTCTTTCAAAGCAGAGCCCCCGAGACGTCGCAGGCGCTTAATGGCGCTTAGATTGCTGCGCAGACCTAGCTAATAGTAGCTGCAGTAACTATACTGGAAGCCCCACCGGCGGTCCTGCGCGCGCGAGCGCCGGCACTCGGAAAGAAGCCCGGAATGCGGCCACTGCAGGAGCTGATCATGCGCGCCATGCGCTCCGACCCACTTCCGACCCACTGCGATTGCGCAGACGGGACGTGAGCGGGCGGCACGCGTGGGCCGCGAACGAGCAGACTGTCTGAGATCTGAGCAGGTGAGCCACGGGCCCCCCGAGCTCGCCCGAATTCCGATTGCCTGACGTACTACGTGCGCAGACTCGGCCTGCCCTCACCCCTCAAATCCGAACGATGCCCGTCGTCCGACGTGCCGAGCCCGCACGCGCGCGCGCCTGCCACTCCTCGGCGAGGGTGTCCTCGACGAGTATATCCGAATTTGACGGCTCGGGTCGGATCGCGTCGGGCCCACTAGTGAACTAGTGACGACGGAGCTGCCATGGGGCGGCAGGAGCGCTGCGGTCTGCGCTGACGTTCACGGTCCAGGTCGGCTCGGTGCGCAGGCTCGGTCAGGGCGCAAGTCACGGTGTCGGTGGCCACCGAACTTCCTGCTGTATGTAAGACGACGAGACCGAGTTCCGCCGTACGAAGTAGTGCCTGCACCGTTGGCTCGTGGCCGGGCTCGCCGCGGCGACCACGCGCGCCGAGCGCCTCCGGATCCGCGCGGCGAATGTGCACGACCTGGGCGGAGACGACGGGGGAGATTCAACGTCAACATTCGAGAAGACGATGAATGCCGTCGTGGGGCCGCAAGCCGCGGCGGCGCGTGCCATCGGGATACATCCGACTGCGTGCTCCAGCACACGCAGCGTGTGCGAGCCTCGTCCGGTCCATTTCCATGCGCTCCGGCTGGCGCGGTTGCCGTTCCGTCGCGCGCGCGCGTGGGCGCGGAAAGTCAGCCCGGGCCGTCTCCGCGCGCCCGGTTTGCCGCCGCCGCCGGCGTGCTCTCGCGCACCGTCGAGGACATTCTCTCGACACGAGTGCACGACGTCGCGCGACAAGCGCCCTCGTCACCCCGTTTGACCACGTTGCCGCCGGCCCGGCGCGCAGCGGCGCGATGCGGGAGATCGCTGCGGCACCTCGAGCACCGCGCTGCGGCACCCCCCCGCTCGCCACGTCTCGAACACGCGAGCTCGCACGAACGATTGCTGAGGCGGCGACGCGCCACGCTTTCGGCCCCAGCAACGAACGATCGTCGATCGGGTGTCGGGCGTCGGGCGTCGGGCGGCGACGCAGAGCTCCCGTCTCGCGCCGGGTCGTTCTTGGGCCGTGTGGTGGCCAGCTCGGCTCGTCGCTCGTGCGCCTCGGCGTTGCCGCGGGCGGGCGCCTGCGCAGGTATAACGTCGAGATTGGATCGGGGCCGTACGCACCCGGGCGCGTAAGCACCCTCCCGGGTGGGTGGCACAGGCCCGAGCGGGATAATTGATGCATTGTGCGAGGTGAGGTTTGGAGTGGACGGCCGCGTCGGGGCGTGCAGAGCGTGGGCGGGACCGGCCGCGCCGAGCGCAGGGAGGACGTCAATTTCGCACGCGCTGGGACGGGTTTATTTGATGCGGGCGAGCGAGGGGGGAACGCGAGCGAGGGCGACGTCCGAGGACGACGGGCAGACGTCCGCTAGCCGACGCCAGATTAATATCTGGCGTCGTGCGCGGCGAACCGGGCGTTGGACGGCCGAGGGCGCGAGCTGGGGGGACGGTGCATCTATCGGATTATTTGGCGGTGCGGCGCCCGCTGGCGGCTGACAGCGCTGACAGGCCGCGGGCTGCAGCAGCTGCTTGGAACTCGGAAGACGCGCCCTTGGCCGATCCCGCCCCCGCGTCTGCGTCGATTCGAACGTGGACGCGGACGCACGCGAGGGGCGGCCGCGCGCACCCCCCGGCCCACGCACGGCCAGAACCGCGGCGGAGGGGGCCTGCACTTTTCTGCGGCTTCTCGCGATGCGTGCGCGCGGGCGAATCGCGAGGGCGTGCGAGGGCGGGGTGCGCGAGGCCCGCCGGCGAGAGTCTGGGCTCGCGCGGACCGGAGGGCAAGTAGGGGTGGCGGTCGCGGCGGGAGTGGGCGGATGGAACGCCGGTGATGGTCTGGGCCGCGGGGGTGTTTAGTAGACAGTTGAGGACGTTCTCGTCGGCGCGGCGGTCTCGAACGACAGGGGGGATCGCGGCGGTCTGGGTGGGGAGAGCATGGGGCTGGATGGGGCCGTGGACGGGGGCTGGGATGCAAGGAAGGTGCGAGCAGGCTCATTCAGCAGCGGGGGAGCTGAGTGGACGAGCTCGGGTGACAAACGCAGGCTGAGTGGGAGGGGATCGGGCGGGGTGGATCTGGCGGGGGCAGGCGGAGGACGCTTACGAGCGCGGCGGCGGGGACGCGTCGACGGGCGGCCTGAGTCAACCCAGGCCAATGAGCGCCGTCCCGATCCCTGCGGAGACAATCACCGCCTGCGCCTGCGACCGGCGCCTGTCCCGCGTTCATTCGATCTCAGATCGGACGACTGGCTGGTGCCCTCCCCCGCCCGCACTTGTTAAATACACCCTCCCTCCCGCCATGCCATCCCCACCACTCCGCCCCCTCCCGAGCCCGCCGCTCCATCCCAGCCACCGCTCCCACCTCCACATCCATGTCTTCATCACCACTCCACCCCGCCAGCCTCGTCGACCCCTCTTCCCACTCCCCGGCCCTCCTCGAGCTGGTAGAGGTCGACATGAGCCGCAGTCTCATTGGTACGTCTCCTTTTTTCTTCTTTCCCTCTTTCGGCTGCTCATTCTCGCATAGAACATGTTGTCGACACAGTCGCGGAGACCGTCGACTACGCCCTGGGCCGCCCCTCGTCCTCCCGCAGGGGTCGCAGCCTCTCCCGCAGCACGGAACACACCAAGTTCCTCAACTTTGTCACCGATGTCCTCCACAAGGCCGAGGTCAAGGTCCCCGCTCTCCTCGTGACCCTTGTCTACATCGAACGCGCCAAGCCACACATTCAGATCGCTCTTGAGCAATGGGCCCACGAGCGCGTCTTCCTCGGCGCCCTCATCCTCGCCAACAAGGTATGTGTTCACCGCAGACGTCATCTCGCGCATCTTCTCATTCTGTGCCTCCAGTACCTGAACGACTCCACCCTCAAGAACGTCCACTGGGCGCTCTGCACTGGGGTCTTCGGCAAGCGCGACATCGGCCGCATCGAGCGCGAGTTCCTCGATGTCCTCGACTTCGAGCTCTCCGTCTCCGAGGCCGACCTCCTCGCACACCACGACGCGCTCCTCGCTGTCGCCCGCCCTGCCGTCCCCGTCCCCTGCGCTGCCTCGCGCCGCAAGACCCACCACCGCCGCACGAGCTCCGGTTCGCCCCTCGGCTCGCGCTGGTCCGCGTCATCCTCGGAGATGGACGTCGACTCCGAGTCTTCCTTTGACTCCGTCTCCCTCCCCCGCACACCCGAGCACGTCCCCGTGTCCGCCCCCGCGCCCGCCAAGGAAGAGCTCGACTTTTCCGCGAACCCGCACGCGCACGCCGCACACCACGTCGATCCCACAATAGCGCAAGCCACGCGCGGCGCGCGTCATTCCGCGATGGCCATCCTCCGCGCGTTCCCCCTCCCGCACTTCCACTCGGAGCCGCATCACGCCGCGCCGCAAGCCGTACCCGTGCGTGCATAACGCGCGCCCGCTTTCCCCCGCCTTCGACCTTCGGTGTACAAAATTCTACCATTTGGCGTAATAAGTTATCGCCTCGCGTCGCCTTCGCCTCAGTGCGCCCCCGCTCTCGCTACAGCTAGGAGATCCTTCGTATAATTCGCTCTCTCTTATTCCCCTAACGTATTAGTGTAGTTTTACCCCCTTTACCCCCCATTCCTGCTCCCACTCGGCCGCCCCCACTACCACCGCGCGCCGCCACACTCTCATTGCGCCTCCGTCTCTCCTCATCATCATCGCCGTCGTCGTCTGTTGTCTCTGCATTTGCGTCATTGTACGAGTACCCGCATCGCAACGGAATGGAACCCCCCTTCGAACACCCGAACCCCTCTGTGTGCCTGCGTGCATCAAGACATCGAGACTTCAAGCCCCAAGCTCGCATCTAACATCCGAGCTCCGTGCCCCGCACACCAGCGAAGCAGGTACGTTTCCAGCGTTGGATCTCTCGCGACGAGAATGGATTGAAGCGCCACCGGCCACACGTAGATAGTACCGCAGCCGCCTCGCGGGACACGCACGCCGCGATGGGCGATGAGCGGCGGATGACGCCGACGGGCCTCGCGCGCGCGCGCGCGCGGGTCATCCGCGACGTCATCCTGCGTGGTCCTGCGTGGCCGGTCGCCCCCCGCGCAGCACACCGCACGCACGGCCGTCCTTACGGGCTAGCGCGTTCCCGTTCGAACGCGTCCTCGGAGCGCCTTCCGCGTGCGTGCGTGTGCGGCGGGCGAGCTCGGCGTGCCGCACGGCGCGGCTATGTGCGTACATATGCCGTGCGCGCTACGTTGTGCCGTCGCCTAGGCGCCCCCAAGTCCGCGCCGTCTCGCCCGAGGAGCACTCGAGTCGAGCGCACCCCGTCCACCCCGTCCCCGTCTATCCCGTCCCCGTCCCTCCCCGTCCCCGTCCTGGCTCCCCCATCAGACCCGCTGCCGACGGCGGTCGGTCGGGACTCGGGCTGCGAGCGACCTGCGCATGCGCCTGCGAGTCTGCCGTCTCTGATGCCGGCCGGTGCTGCGTGTGGACGCCAATGCCAATGCCAATGCCGCCGCGCGACCCGCCGGCGCACCCCCTTTGTCAGGCAGGCCTTTGATCGTCGTCTCGCCGCTGCAGCCTGCCGCTGTGGCCAAGGCCCGAAAAACCCGCTAGGGGCGCCTGTGGCGCTCGCGCTCGGCCCGCGCGTCGCGAGTTCGTGGTGGGGTCGGACGGGCGGCGCTTGTGGCCTGGGGTTTGGGGATTTCGATTAGTGGTGCGGGTTGACCACGGCCGGCCCTGGGACGGTGGGCAAGCAGATGATCTCGGTGTCGGTGGGTGGACGGCGGGTGGGTGGCGGGTCGTCTCTCGCGCGCGTTCTTAGTAACCCATCCCCGGGATTTGACGTGGACCCACGTCCCGCTCTGCTGCAGGATCCTGGATGAGTCAACCCCCCGGGCGACATTTCATTCTCATCGATGGCGTTGGGCACGTATGTACGTATGGCCGAAGTCCGAGGCCCCGAGGCGCGCGCGCTGGAACCTCCCCGTCGCCATCTGTGAAATCCGCGGAACCATGTCCACCCACCCACGCAACCGTTCGCCCGCCCTCGACACGCTCCTCCGGAATCGGCACTGCTGAGAACCGGACGTCCACACGACCCACGCGCGCACGACGACGGCCTCCTCTCGAATTGCAGCGGCCGCGCGACGACGGCGACGGACGTCACGTCCGAACATCCGAACGTCCGACCGCTGCCATCGCCATCGCCATCGCCCGCACGTCTTTGCGCCGGTGCCCCCTCCAGCCACTTACCCAACTACAGCGACACGTCGCCTCGTGTCGGCCATCCGATTCCAAGCGCCGTGCTGTTCTGCGCGCACACACGCCGCAGACCGGGCAGTACTTGCGCTGTACGTGCGTACGTGTGCCTGACGCGCCGACACCGCTGCTGGCTGGAAGTCGTCCGCGCGCGCCGGACTCGGACTCGGACGTGGGCACTTACCCGAGGACACTGACGGTGACGCGCGCGCCTGGGCTGGCACGCGCACGAAGCCGCAGCCGCAGCCCCCGGTGCGGTGCGGTGCAGCGCGACGGTGCGCGGTGTGGCTCTGAGCACACCGTGGGGCGCACGACGGTGGGCATAGAGTGCCTGTGCCCTCGGACTCCCGGTCGTCGCCCTGCTGATTCTAGGGCTCGAGCTGGGACGACGCGGCGGGCCGTGGGCGATTTGAAGCATTGATGATCCGACGTCGACGACGTCAGGACTCGGCGGATCGTTCGCGCTCGGACGGCGGGGGCGCGTCGACGCAAGGCCCGCGTCATCTCGAGGTCCCGCGCTCGCTCGATCGCGCGACCAAGTGCCGGCCGTGGCGATGGACGACGACGCGATCGTGTAGCAGTTCGCGCGGCCACAGAACTCGCGTTACAACACAAAGCACGGGCTCGGAGTCCGACGCGGGGGCCCGAGCGGCACCCGGCGGTCATGGATGATTGGGATGGACTCACGCGGGTCGAGCAAATCTGTGCGCCGGATCTGTGGCCAGCTGTAACCGGCCCCTGGCCACAGCTGCACGCCAGTTTCACGAGGCGCCCGCCCGCTGCCGCCCATCCACCGTCGGCCGGAGGACTCGCGCACGCAATCCTTTCAAAAGTTGGCTGTCCACCAGCAGACGCTGCGTACCGGCCGCCTGCTCCTCCCTGACCCGGACTCGGACCGTAGTCGGTGTACGGGGTTTCGGGACTGGCCCACGCAAGTTTTTCAGCAGCCCGCGCTGTTCGCACAGGCGCCCGTTCCGTCGTCCGGTCGGGCGCGCGCGTCTCCCGGTCGGCCGACCGGGGCGGCTTTCGAGTCAGTCCTCTCGTCCACGCGACTGCTGGACGTCGGCGGTGGCCCGACCGGGCTTTTGCGTGCGCGTTCCGACGCCGACGTTGGTACCGGGGCGGCGTTTGCGTTGCGGGCGATGTCGGTGGAGGGGGCGAGGAAGAAAGAACAAGGACGGGAAGACGCCGCGATGTCGACCGCGCGAGGTTTGCGTCGGCTTGAAGTCGATCGATCGTACGGGGTGCACGCCACGGTGAGTATCAAGTAAGTTGGAGGGGTCGGGTTCGGGTGTGGAACGGTCGAAGAGGAGTGTGTGTAGTCGATATATTTCATTCGATCATCTACGTACACACTTGGAACGGGCGGATTCGTGGTATGGCCTGCTGTCCGACAACACCGGAGATGAAGCATTGGACAAGCCAAATGAACACCCACGGATTCGTGAGGTGGTCGCGCCATCCCGGGAAATCTCGCGAGTCGTCATGGTAGATTCCTCCACCCAGGACCGCCGCGTGCTCTCACAACTGATGCTATAGCCTCTTGATGCCGTGTGTTTAGAGAGTCTGTGCACGCGTGAGCTATTTGTTGTACCTGAAAGTCGACTGGGCACTCACTAGCACTGGGCACCCTCGCGACCTGGGCTCTGTACCGCGTGCAAACCGCGTCTAGGCGCAGAGGAGATCAAGGTGCAGGGCGCGCACTAGTCCCTAGTACTCATTGCTCACGCGGCATTCGGCATGGGAGGCGACTGGGAGATGTCGCCGTCGATGACTGGCGGCGGGAAGGGGCCGGAGTGGTGTGGTAAGCGCTTAGGAAAGCGCGAGCCCAGCCCCGAGTCCGAGAAAGTCGGGGCTCTGCTCACGTGTGGATGGCGTCTTGGAAAGCGTGCGTTGCGCGGCTCTGGCCGGCCGGCGGCATCTGTTAGACTCTGGCTGGGTCTGTCTGGGTAGTGCGCCGTGTTTAGAATGGGTTGAGCTTCTCGAGAGATACGAGCGGGCTTCGCGAGGAAGATATCGAGGCGTAGTGCGATCATCACTTGACCGCCGTCGTGGTCAGCACTGGGACAGTTCGCCGTCTGTCCCAACGGCCAAGCCCCACCGTCGTGCCGCGTCGAGATGCCCCACATCTGGACCGCCGCGGCGCCACCACCGCTCGAGAGCCGTTAGAATCGCACCTACGGGCTGCGGCCGACGAACCAGCCAAGGCAGAGTTGCAGACGACTGCCGGCCAATCCCGTGTTTCCATGCTTGGTCCGCTCTACTTAGTTCGCATGCGCATGCGTTCAGCCTTCAGGTGCTTGATGAACGGCGTCACATGCACGACCGACTGAGACCACCGCGAGCTCCGCTCGGGGACTGCACAGAGCAGGGCGGCGGCGTGGTCATCATGCTGCCACAGAGACACGGCGAGCGGGCCCGGAAGCATCACGCATGCGTCATGCTGGGTGCGGTGTGTTTTGGAGGCCTGAGAGACGTTGCGGCGTCAGGGAGTTCACCGTGTTGCTGATGAACCGACCGTGACGCACCTCGCACACGACCGCCTGGGTCGCCACCCACCGCTCATGCGATGTGAGCGGGGCGCGCGATGTGCGGCGCGCACGCACCACGGTCACACCGACGTTCGGTTTCGCCGGTCGCGCGGTGCGCGGGCGCAAGTGCTCGGGACACTCCGTCGCCGGAACGAGCGTGCCGTCGTCGTCTTCGGGGTGATTGCAGTGCGAGTGGCGGTGGAGCAGCGAACGCCCCTCTGTCGTGCGCGTGCCGTCCGTCGCGTCCGGTCGTGAGAACGTGGGCAGCGCATCAGTCGTCGCGTGAGCGCGGCCGGAGAGGCCATGCATGATGAATGCATGGATGCAGCGCGGCGGCCGTGGGGAGGCGCACGGGACCGGGGGCGGCGCGCACCGGTGGGTGAACTGTCGGAAGGGCGCACGCGAGCGTTTGGTTCGACAGGCAGAGGCGCGGACGTCCGCGGACGCGGGTGGGGACCCGCTGACGGGCGTTCGAGGGAGCGGGCGGAGGGAGCCACGGTGACCGTTCGCGCCATGTGGGTGTTGACATCAAAAATGAGACCGCATCGCCTGGGGAGCTGGCAGAGGACCGAGAGGTGTGAGCTGACCAAGTCCGATTCGACGGGTTTGATCGACGGTCGAAGGAGCGCCAGGAAGCAACTGAGAGGGCAGGTTGGTCATGTTCGTCGTTTGGTGCGTCTTGCGCCATCGAGGGTGGATCGGCGCCCGTGCCCTTCCTTCGATTCCCGAAGTCGGCTTCGAGACTAGGAACGGGAGAAGGCTTCTGGTGACGGGCCACCCGGAGTTGAGGCTCGCGGCGTTGGAGCAGGACGAGCTGGTGCAGCTTGAACGGGTCGTTGTCTACTATCTTTGTGAATGGGCCGGCTGGGACTCGACACCGAAAGAGCGGCGGGAGGGGTTGAAATGCGAGTCGTGGACGATGGAAGCCAAGGCTCTGTCTCACGGAGTGGAATAAGGCGAAGACGGATTGTTTGGTGGCAGATGAATAACATGGCTTCGATATGTCAGCACATGCGTACATTTTACTGGTACCTACGTGCAGTGGATGTGCATGATCATCCATAGCCGTCAGACGGAACCGCTCCCTACCAACACTGAGCAAGATGTCAGATAGACGACAAACGACTACGGTTCGATGCACTTACTAATGCTCATCCCCGCTTTCTTCATCGAGTACTGGGATCTTTGGTTAGAACTGTCGAAATATGGCCCAGGGACTGCGGGCTCACCTCAAACAAACCACCCTCAACAACCAACATATCGCCATGGTAGAGCGTGACCATTAGAACCTCCTCGAGCTGTTTTGGCTTTCCCTTCGTCTTGCTGTCTACTTTGGGAACCGCTGCAGCCGGGAACTCCGTCTGAACGACCAACTCTTCTATCAGGAGCCCCTCAGCGTCGTAGGGGGTACCATCTTCTTTCGGATACGTTGTTGCAAAGTCCGAGTTCGATGCAGGGCGTGCTCCGGGTAGCGTCGACGCCTCTTGCCAGAACGTCAGCTCCACGTCCGCGCCCAGAGACAGGACGACCACGGGCGCACGCTTCGCGTCCACAGAGCACCCTGGGCCGGAACCACTCATAAGCACCACCCACACCCGCACCCGCACCGCGCGGAGTGCTCACCTTTTTGTTCCCCCCGACTCTCCACGCCGAGATCGCGATTTCGCCGAGAGCGACCTTTCGGACGCGCCGTCCAGGCGAGCGCGCCGCTCCATCAGCTCGCACGCCGCACGCACGCACGCCGGGACCGTCTCGCGCGCGCCCGCGTGTCGAACCGCCTCGAGTACGTCGTGGCCCCGGCGACCCGCTCCTGTGCCGGCGCTGCGCGGGGTGGGGGGAGCCTCGTGCGGGACCTCGATCTCTTGCAGCGCGCGGAAGAGCTGCGAGGGCTCGGCTTGGGTGGCGGGACGGTTGCGCGTGAAGATGTGGTGGACGGTGTGGGACGTGGGGTAGAGAGGGAGGGAGGGTGTAGGTGAACGCGCGGAGCCCTTCGGGAGTCTCGGCGGAGGTGCAGGAGGTGTTTGGGCCGTGGCGGTCCCAGGGGAAGGCAACCGGATCGACCCCCCGCGAGCCGCGGACGTGTTGGACGCCAATGGGGCATAATCCGTTGGAGGTCTGCAAGCGAAGAGTAGACGGAGAGCATCAGTGATTGGTTAGGCTCGTCGGTGTGAGGAGAATACGTACGGAGCAGGAGCCGCACTTTTGTGCGGAGAAGTTCCGCTGGGGGTTGAGGCGCCCGCACGACAAGCAGTGCCAACCTTTGACATCGCCGGTGATCAAGTCGCGGGGAACCAAGAGTTGGAGCGGGAGGAGGCTGTGTGCATGCTTCAAAGGTATCGGTTCGGCGGGACCACAGGGAGCTTCCGCGGGAGGATTCCACCACGGTGTCGAACTGCAGGCTTCAAGCATGTCGGGGTCTTCTCCTCCTGGGATCCACACGAGCTCGAATGTCCAGGCGATCTCGCCAGTAACTTGCATCTCCTCGCGGGCGGCTTCAGCGCAGGCAACGACTGTGATATAGAACGTTAGGACCACCGTTTGTCATGAACCATGTTGCGCACCTTGGTCACTTTGACTGTAGAGATGAAGAAGAAGCCTAAGAATGCACAACCGCAATCTTCCGGTAGAATCAGTGATCCCACGAGGGATTCCCGGCACAGAATAACATTGAGAAGTTGGTTGGTGTCGCGCGCATTCAGTAAAGCCTGAATGTCGTCCGGCTCGCTCTTGGGTTCTAACACCGCAGTCGCAGGTTGCGGGTATCATCGACGCCGGGACCGCACTTTTACTTGTGGTGTACGCAGCGTTCGCGCCATTCTTGAACGCATATAGTCCGTTCTCTGCCCTCACAACTTCCGCCCCAGGCTTTTCATCACAGGGATGTGTATGCACGGCCGAGGATGATGCCTCATTTCGGGAGGAAATGCTCGTCTGCTGAATGGCATTGAGCAATTCCTGGGAGGCAGGATACTGATAAGCCTTCCGCCTGGGGATCCGTTGCGTGTACGGCATGAGCCACAGCTCGACATAATTACGCGAAAGTACGCACATCACTATTCGTAAGGAAGCTTCTGCGACGCCCCATCCTTCAACATCTGAGACCTTGCCGTTGATGAAGAGTATCGGAGTCTCTGTGCCGTCCCAAACGAGGGAGTGGCCTGGTTTGCCGTACTCGGGGATGATTTCACATAACTCCTCGCGGGACTGGATGAAAATGTGAGCGACGGAGAGGTGGAAGGAAATCGGCTTACTTTCGCCCAGATAAATGGTCTCTCGGTTGGCCTTGGACCAACACTCGGCGTTGACCGGGCATCTGCACGCGGTATGGCCCATTGAACCTGGACCGGACTGCGAGGTTCGACGGACGAAGGTGGAATCGCTACCGGCGGAGCCGTCGGCCGTCAGCTTGGGAGATCTTTCAGTAGCATTAGCTACGCACTAGGCTCTTGTGATGCTTTCTCTGGAACTGGTAATGGACCTGTTGCGTGTGAAGGCTGCGACTGGGCAACTGGTGCTTCTGCTTTGGTCCTGCTTCGCGTGTTACGAGTGCTGCTGCTGATGCGGCTTGCGGATGCAACATCGGCTTTCAGTGGTAGTGCGGCCGTCTTGGAGGAGCTCGACCGTGTTTTGCGCATGTTAGCCACTGGCAATGTGAACGACTCGGGCGCCGGGAGGGCACTGGGGATGGGAAGGGGCGTTTTTTCGGGGGTTCGACGCCATGCGCAGAGTGCATTCGAGATGGACCCAAGCCTCCTAGCGAGGTCCTGCACGGTGGTGTCAGAGACATCAGGAGAAGGGGGATTGCGTCGGCATAACAAACGTCGAAGTTCTCGGAATTGCTGAAAGCCGAGGGATCGGATGTCGGGAACGATGAGGGACCATTGGACGGTGAGTGTGGTAAGGGTGTCCGGGATGTACTCAAAATCTGGACATATGGAGTGGACAAGGAAACGAGGGGTATTTTGGAGTGCTTCGCTGTGTAGAGCTACTGCTTGCAGATACAACGCGTAGCCTAGAGCCAAAGGGCGTCAAATGCGTCCCTGGATGTATGTAGAGTTTCGTTCAGAACGCACCTAGAGCCTCGCGCCCCTCCTCCGACGGTCCCGCCCTGCCTCCGCGTACCAGCAGCCCATCCACCTGCGCACCCGCAATAGAATCTCGCGATATCTCCAAGAGGCCTTGACGTAGATCCCGTTCGGTGATCTCCCTTGCATCCATTTCGCGCGCGAAGAGCCGCGAGACCTTCGAAGACAGCGAGGGAGGCGGGGAGTAGAGAGAACACTGGTGCTAGCGGCGAGCAGTGGACACACACCGCGGGGCGGTCTCCGAGGGTCTCTGGGGCGCTTGCAAGCCCGGGCCGAGAAAGGCCGGGCGGCGCTGAGCAGCAAGGCGCCCACGCAAATTCCGAAGGAGTCGTTTTCGCGAGGCTTTCCAAGTTTCAACGATCACCTCCTCTTGACTTGCCCGACTGCAACACATCGACGGCTCTCATGGATGAAAATATCACCAAACGAATACACATCTCAGGTTTGACTCCCGCCATCACACAGCAAGACCTCTCCAGTCGGCTTTCCTCCTTCGGCACGGTCACATCTATGGAAGGCTTTGGTCTCCTGGACGCTGTCGGCCAACCGCGCAAGTTCGCATATGTCACGCTAGAAACAACGAAGGGGAAGCTGGCGCGATGTGAGTTTACTATCCCACTTTCTGCCCTGCGTCTTGGACCGAGCACATGCTTTGTTGGTCAGGCATGAACCTACTGAGCGGTGTCACTTGGAAGGGAGCGAAGCTACGGTTGGGTGACGCAAAGCCTGATTTCAAGGAAAGGTGCGTATCCATTGACTATTTACTATCTTGGCTCTCAATCCTATCTTCCTGGCTTGCCCCAGGATCCAGAAGGAGCTCGACGCGTTGAAGCGTACCGCCGAAGCCAGTGAAGACGAGCCAAAGCGAAAGCGGCGCCGCCTTCATGGCGTGCAGGGCGTTCACGCCAACGACATGTCCCTCATCACTCCCGAGAACGTCGCCACGCGCGGAGGCTGGCGCGTCACCCCGACCGGTCGACTCATCCGTCCCATGCGCATGCGGCCCGACCACCCCCTCCCCGACCCTCTTGACGTCGCGAAGATCGAGAGGGAGAGGGAGAGGGTGCGGGAAAAGGGTGGCAAGGAGAAGAAACGGGTGCGTGTGCGCGATCCGCCTGAACGCGCGAGAAGGAGGACGATCGACCCGACTCGATGGGGCTCTCAACATTTGACCGGGATCTTCTTGGAGAACGCCGCGGCCCTCCCTTTTCCCCAATCTACGCGCGAAGTCCCTCGCCCCCCCTCGACGGACAGTGAAGACGACGAAGATGAAGCGGATCAATTGCTCGTGCAAGACGAGGAAGCGGAAGAGGACGAAGAAGAGGATGAGCGCGACGGCGAAACGAGCGGAGAGAATGTGGAAATGGCTCCTGCTATAGCGCCTCCTGCACCCAAGACCAAGCCATTTCCGCCGAAGCCTACTTGCACGTCGACGGAACCTACGGAGTCCAAAAGCGAGCTAGCTGCCGAGACTTCGCAGAGTCTCGGTTTGCTCCAAGCCATGTTCGGTGATGAGGATGATTGGGGAGGTGCTGAGAGCGTTGGATCAGACGTGGATGAAGAAAATATTCGCGCAGCTGCGGTGGCTTCTACGATTGAAGAGCTTGACGCCGCAACCATGGACGTCGATGTCCCGGCAGAAGAACCGGAAGCACTGCCGACGAAACCTGCAATCTCTGCAGCGGTCTCGCAGAAGAAAAAGCTGAAGGACCTCTTTGCTCCGCGCGAGGATGAACGTCAGTGGTTGTCTCTTTCGTGAATATCCCCTTTCACTCATTCAATATTTTCTTGACAGCTGGCTTCTCGCTGTTGGGTCACCTCGATCTGGACCTCGAGCTTGACGACGACGTGCCGTTTGATACCTCCGTTCCCGTGGCTCCTCCAACTGTCGCGATTACTCGGTCAATGATCGCCCAGCCAGTCCACACGTCCCAAATGACGTTCTTTGATGCATCACGGCCCTTCTTTTTCCCCACCTCGCAAGCAGGACTGAGAAGAAGCGCGCTGGACCCCACCCACTGGCGTACGTGGTTTTACCGCACGGACACGCCTGAGGTTATCAAGACGCGTTGGGAGGAGACGAAGGGCGAGCTTACTGCTGGGTGGAAGCGGCGGCACCGGGAGGCGGTCAAGAGCAAACGGAGAAGAGGAGGAGGTGGGGATGCAGAATGATTCGAGAGCGACTGTACAGTCATGTTGTACATCTTACCTCTTTCTGCGCTTGTTCAATATGCAATCTTAGTAGCGAGGAGGACCGGTATGACACCCTGCGGATGACGCTCCGCAAGCGCGCCTGTTGAACGCGTTCGCTGACGGATGTGGACGAGGCTTCCTCCTTCGCTGGCGACCACCACCTCAGAAGTATCTTTCGCTCCCCCCTCAACCTTTGTGGCCATTTACCCGAGGCCACGGCGGGTGAAACCATGAGCAATGCGCCACGCACCCGATGGGGACCCGTTCGGTCGCTGTTGTGTCTCGCGCCTCTCTTCGTCCTCGCTCCCTACTACGCCTACCGCCAGCACTACGGTACGCCTTGTGTCCACATCCCTCGGGTTTCTCGCTGACGCGCATATACATCTGCAGCCTTACCCGAGCCCATCACCGAACTGTGAGTGCACCTCGTTCCCCCAGAACGCGCGCGCCGTCGTCTGATTGAGCGGTTGGCACGTTTCCTCAGAATCAACCCGTCGACATCTCTGCCACAAATCTCGGAAGCCCAAATCCTCGCGCACGCAAAATACCTCTCTGAAGACATCGGGTACCGCACGGTCGGCACTGCGGAGCATGCGCTCGGGGACGCGTGGATGGTCGCGCAGGCGGAGAAGGTGCGCGCGCAGTGCGATGACGCCGTGCGCGCCGTGCCAGGGCGCAAGCTGGAATGCGAGGTCTGGCACCAACGGGGTAGTGGGCACCATCGGTACGTCGTCGTGACTCTCCTGCGGTGATGCCACGCACGCGCGCGTTGTGCACGCTTAGGAGAAAGAATGCCGGTTGACTGTCGTGTGCAGGTTCGACATGATGGGCCGTCGGTTGTACAAGACGTACGTCGACCTCACGAACATCGTCGTGCGCTTGTCGGACGGCACGGACGCGGGAAAAGAGCATGCGGTCTTGGTGAACTCTCACCTGGACAGCACGCTGCCTTCCCCCGGAGCGGCCGACGATGCTCTCCCGGTTGGTGTGATGCTGGAGTGTATCCGCGTACTCGTGGGGACGCCAACTTGGGAACCAAAACATGCAATTGTATTTTGTGAGTATCCTTTGCCGTCTGTGAAACTATAACGAGCTGAAGGGGGTCGTCTAAAGTATTCAACAACGCGGAGGAATCGCTTCAGGATGCTTCACAGCTATTCTCAACCCAGCACCCTATTGCACACACGTACGTTGTATTTCTCATACCGCACTGGACGTTGCTGATAACCGTACGTTCTACAGCATACGAGCTGCCATCAACCTAGAAGGCATGTTACATTTCGCTCTGTCCTCCCTGCGCCTTGTTGCTGACGGTGTCGTGTGATGCAGCTGCCGGCACTACTGGCCCCGAGCTTCTCTTCCAGGCGACCTCGGAACAGATGATTAAAGCTTATTCAAAAGTACCTAGGTACGCCCTCTCATTTACCCGCTATAATCCTCCTTCATCGTCCCTGGTTGTCAAACTGATGTCATTTTTAGGCCGTATGGCTCTGTGATAGCTAATGAGATATTCACCTCTGGAATCATCTTGTCGGAGTGGGTATTTTATGCGTTGTTTGGCTGCAAGAACTGTTGAAGCTGATAACAATCTCAGCACCGACTTTAGACAATTCGAACTTTACTTGAACGTAACCGGACTAGACGTAAGTTGCCGTGCTCGCGGTTTGCTCAGCGTTTGGTCGCTGAGCGCACAACCTAGATGGCCATTGTCGGCAACAGCTACCTGTATCATATGCGCAAGGTGCTTTCAGGGACTCCCAGAAACGGTGTATGGATCTAACGATCTCACCCTAGGACCTTGTAGAAAACATCGAACCGGGCGTCGCCCAACACATGGCCGAGAACACGCTAGCTCTCCTCCACCACCTCACTTCTTCCGAATCGCCTCTTCCCGAACTCGCAAGTGCTGGTTACTCTAAGCCCCAGACGGTCTTCTTCCAATACTTTGGCATGTTCCTCGTATACTCCTTCACCACGGCCAAGATCATGTATGCCACCAGCTTTATCCTCGCCCTCATCGCCACCCGCGTTACCTACGTCGACCCCTCACCGGCCCTCAAGAAGGGCACAAGTTTCGTGGGGGAGCAGGCACGCGGCTTCCTCGTTGTGACGGGCTCCTTCGTGGGTGCGGCAGTGGGAGCGAATGTCGTTGCCTTCCTCATGGATACAGTCCTTGGTCGCTCATTGAGCTGGTTCTCGTCGATATTCGCGTGCATCTTCCTCTATGGGCCGGCGGCGCTCACAGGTGCGTCCGGCCTCTGTTTTAATGGTTCAGAGCTCACCTAATCGTCTGATCTCAGGAGCACTTGCCTCTCAACTCCTTTTCGGTCGGATCCGGGAGAAGACTGCGTTCACGTCGATCGCCGTCTTACAAACCTTCATTGCCGTTCTGACGCAGATGTTCAACATCGGGTCGGGAGGCGCGTTGTTCCTGTCCTCGGCACCGCTTGTTCCTGCCATGTTGCTCAACTCGATGCTCACCAACCCCGGCGATGACATCTCGCTCTGGGCGTACGCACTTGGCCAGATCAGCCCTCTCGTCACGGGTACCATGCTGTCCTGCGCCGTCTTGGATGTCTTTGTGCCCCTGGTAAGCTTCCGTGGCTGTCAACCAGTTATCTAGTTTTACTTATGGTGTCTCGCAGACCGGCCGCATTGGCGAGGAGGCACCTGCGGAGTACATGATTGCGAACATCGTTGCCGTCAACGGAGCGTACATCGTACCTCTCGTCATTCCCTTCGTACACCGCTTCAGCCACCGCATCCTCGTTCGTGCGGTCATCTTGTTGTCGATGGTCACCGGGATCTCTATGGCTTTCTTCGCCATGCGGTCACCTTTCGATGACATGCACCAGAAGCGGCTGTTCGTCATCCACATGGAGAATGTGAGTCTTGCCTGCAATGTGTATAGCGAAACGTGACTAATGACGGCCTATACAGATTACGAGCCAGGAACAGCACCTTCATGTCGCTGCGGCGGACGCTGCTCCCCGTTTCCACGATCTCGCTGTCAGTATCGCGAAAGAGTTCAGCATCCCTGGAGTTACCTCTGAGACCCAAGTCATGGATGACTGGAACAGTGACTGGGACACCATGTACCCCTTCTCCGCTGTAAGTAGCCATACGTACTCCGCTCGCTGCACCGAAGCTAACCAACGATCTCCGCAGTTCCTCACACCGTACAAATTCGACCTCCCCCTACGCGCGGAGCACCAAGACATCCCGCTCAAGCACGACCTCACCATCTCCGCCGTGAACAGCACTGTCGATGCTGCCGCCGGCACCCGCACCTTCACGCTCATTGTCACCCACCCGGGCATCATCTGGACTGCGATCGCCTTCGACGCGCACGTCATCAAGTGGGGCCTGGACGACAACCCCCCGGACGAGCACGCGCGGCACCACATCAAGGAGGCGAGCTTCTACGGGGTCGACCAGTGGTCCGTCGACCTCGTCACGAAGCTCGCGCCGGGGGATGAGACGGGCGAGGTCAAGGTCAACTACGTGGGCATTCATGAGAAGGCGATGTGGCCGGGCAAGCGCGCGGAGAAAGAGCAGGGCGGGCGGGCGATGAAGCTGTTCGAGGAGATGGACACCTGGCTGGAGAAGGAGACGAAGGGGAGCGTGGATGCGATGTTCCTAGGGTGTGTTGGGGGTGTGGACGTGGTATGATTGAGAATGGAGTTTGCGTGAGTACCGCCGTGTATCTTCCTGTTGGTAGGAATGTCATGATCGGCGACCTCTTGGAGATTCGCGTCTAATCCCAGTGAAGATATGTTCGATAATCCATTTCAAGAATACATGTGCTACAAGAGTCGACTACCACTAGACTTCGCTGTCTACCTCCGACAAATGCAACGCGTTCGTCGCACTCCTCTCTAGCGTGCCCATCTCCAACCGAAGCATATCCCGTTGTATTTGCGCCCCGCCAACCTCGCTGATGTCGGACAATGGCACCGGCTTTTCTGGAGGAGACGCGCCGCTTCAAGCTTGTTCCACTGATTCCGGAGCATGTGCTATCCAGAACCAGACCCGCCACTCAGAGACTCTTTCAAGTGTTAAAATTCATACACGAAAGTACCGTATTCCGTCACTAGTACCCAGCTGCACTGTCCCTCATCGCCTTGTCCAGTGCCGGTAGGTTGACTTCCAACAACACGTGACCCTTCAGCATACGCACCTCCAACTGCGGCAGCTGCCCACGCATCTGCTCCACCCACGCCTCCGCCGTCCACGGGCAACGGAGGACGATCCTCTCCAAGCCCGGCACCCGCCCTCGTAGCTCCAACTGCTCCAGAAACACCCTCTTTTCCACCCAGAGCTCCAGCGAGGTCAGCCCCAACGGCACGCGGGCCGTCTCCTCGCTCGCCTGCGGGTCTCCGCCAACGACCTTTCCCAGCGCCTTCACCGCGTCCTCCATGAACTCGGGCCTCTTCCTGGTGCGCTTCGCAATGACGCGCAGCAACGCCATCTTGCCGCCGCGGGCGCGAGCCAGGCCGTTCGCGACGAAGGTCACCGCCATGGGGACGTGCACGCCGGCGCGCAGGGTGACCGCGACGAGCTGCTTCCACGGGATGAACTCCTCAAGCTTCTGTAGTATTTTCCAGGAATCAGGGGAGTCGCCGGGGAAGAAGGCCCGGAGGGAGAGCTGCGCGTGGGCCTCCGGGGCCCCGGCGAGGAGGACAGTGAGCTTCAAGAGGCTGAAGTCTAGCTCGAGTGTCGTCCAGTGTGGGGTGTGCGTGGAGGGGTTTCGCAAGGTAGCACTGCCTCTGCCGGCGAGATGCACGGCTGCTGATGAGGGAAGGTGGAGCGAAGGGATGGGGAGAAAGGGATATTGATATCTGATCTTGCTATCATCAATGAAGAGGTATTGGAGGCGGGGGAGTCGTACGGTATACGGCTCCCACCAGTATTCATCCAGTTGGACGTCGCGAAAGGTTAAACTTCTCAGTGTGGGGCTGCAGGCATCGAGGACCTCTAAGAGAGGTCGAACGAAGAATTGGCACCGTGGGTTCGACAGGGATAGGTGTGTGATGGATCCGTACGGAAGCATAGGAAAGGACGTTGTCATATGTAGCACGACCTTGCGAAGGTTTTGGAGAGCGTTAGAGAACATTTCGCTGCCTCCGTGAAACCTATGGAGCTGTGCAAAGTCCCCGACGACGGTGAGTTCTTCGAGATTGGGAAGATCGAAATCCAAGGCCTTCATGTGTGACTCCGGGTCCCACTGTCCGACCACGATGACCAGATGGCGAATGCGTTGAGCGTGTTCCGACGCCGAGGGGTCAATGTGGCCTTCGTCATCGAAGCGATAATGGATGCAAAGTGGCGCGCTTTGAGAACGATGCAAGAACAATTCTTTCACAGCACTGTTTTGGCAGCTCCAGTCGATGGTTGACCACAGCGACGCCGTACTGAGTGCGACAGTGCGCCATCGGCGGCACACCGCGCACAGTTGTAGGCGATTGACCATGCGCGGGTAGCCGATAAGATAGTCTTCTTCAATTCTTGGTGGCCATATTGCAGTGTCTTGGAAGATAACAGCGAGGATCTCGGCAGGAATGGTGTGGATGGGGGGTAGTAGGGGAGGTTCTTGAACTGACTGGGCTACCGACGACGTATCCTGGTTCTGAATGAATAGTAAGTCAAAGACTCTTTCTATGGCTCGGATGTACGTCACCTCTGCTACTGCGCTGTCGCACTAGCATAAGACAGCGATGATCAAGGGAGCTACGACGGACTCACAGACTCGGCCCCGCTGTTGTGGCTGGCGAGAGATCGGAGCTCGCTTGCAGCGGCTCAAACCAGGGATCTTGAACTTTCTCCGGTTCCAAGGACATTCTGATACATGTGTTGGCTTCGATTTGCAGAGACGGTCGGGAGAGAGAGAGAGAGAGTCGATGGTGTGTGCAGGGAGTCAGCGAGGGCGAATCGGACCATCGTCCCACGTGATCGATATCCTGCAGGCGATCGCCATGGTGATCTCCACCTTGAATCTGCACGGGATATCAACAGCCGGCCATGATAGGCAATGATACAGTTTCATAGCCACCCGAGCGGCAGGACGAGTACCTTCGGCTACCACATCGATGAAGAGAGCTGCAATTATTACAAAGAGAACAACCCGAACATCGACAGGTAACTCACTCACCGTGCACGAAACGATCTGCTCAGTGAGTCCCGTGTATTGTGTCACAGGAGTTCTGACCGGGTCGACAATATGATTCGACTACATACATATGTAGCTTTGCAAGCGGCATTAGACGACGACGACCCCAGGTGGATTTCTTGCCCCGCATCCACGGTGGCGAGGCTTGCGAGTGGACGACGCGTCGTTCGGCGCTAGTATAGACGCCTCCAGTTTAGGGCAGGTCATTACGCGCTTGACGTCCCTGTCCGGTGTTCCCTTCCTCGACAGAGCCTCTCTTTGCCCTCGTTCTGGCACCCCACGTTTATCCTTCACTATGGCTCCTACCTGATCCCCCTCGACCATCCAGGGCGGCTTTCCGCGCGCAGTTTCCGGACTCCCAACGCGTCCCGCCCACTCGGAGGTTCCGGACTACACACCGGCGCCGCAAGCCACAACTTCACTCCCATCGGGTGGTGATGCCGGAGTTCACGACGGTTCGTCCTCTGCATCAAATGATGGGTCGGAAACGCTTTGAGGTCCTTGGTGAGTTCGCATGTACAGTCTGTAAGTGCGCGCGCTAACGTGAGATCCCGGACTTTCAAAGCGCCACTGGGAGGGCAGGATCTGCGAGCAGGCGGAGCGAAACGCCGATGACCCCGTGAGATCGGAGTAGCATTTCGTAGGGGAACTTGAACTACGTCAGGCTACGCGTACTGACGAAGTCATCGTCTGCTATTCTAGTACATGCATATATGTACGACCGGCCCACCTCCTTCGAGCCTTCAAGCTTCATCTCTTACGCACTCTCCGCCATGACCAGACCCATCGCCGTCTGCGGTGCAACAGGGAAACTAAGGTCCGTGGCTATATGCGCGTATGCTTATCACTCGCACTCAATCACCGTCTAGGGGGCGCCGTCGCTAAACTTCTCGTGCAACATACAGCGTCCGCGGTCTCACGCGCGATCCGCGTCCACCGACTGCCCAAGCTCTGACCGCCCTCGGCGCGGAGGTTGTCAAAGTAGACCTCACCGTGCCCGCGGAGGTCTCCGCCGCGCTGGCTGGATGCTGGGGCGTCTTCGGGGTCACCAATTTCTACGACACGAAGATCAAGGACGACCCGGGGAGCGAGGAGCGGCAGGGGAAGAACCTTGTCGACGCCGCGCTCGAACACAGGCTGCATTGCTTCGTGTGGAGCACTCTGCCTAGCTCCGATAAGCTCTCGGGTGGGCGGTTTGGGTCTCGTATCTATGACGTATGGCAGTTAGCCTGACAGACTGTCGATGATGCTGATGAGAGTCTTAGGGAAACAACAGGTCGATGATTATATGCGCAAGATGGTCCGGCCGGGGACGTTCATCTACACGGGCAACTTTTACGAGAATATGATCTTCCGCTCGCACGTCAAGTACGGCGAAGAACAAGACCGCGTCGAGTTCACGCAGGCGATCATTAACGAGGACGTCAAGCGTGCGTTAGTTGTTATCTTCTCTTTTCCTTCTTTTTGACGAAGCCCTGGCATCGCAGAGCTAGGTGCATAAATACCTCTCGGCGATTACGAAAGCTTTGCTCGACAATTGGGGTGCACGCTGAGGGGAGTTGAACCAACAGTATCTGTACGGCGCCGACGCTCGCTCGAGATTATGAATGACGGGCAAGAACTTCACGTCCTACCGCGCTTTCGAAACGACTGGGGTCCCCGACCGTCAAATGTACATCGAGCTGGGCATGTATGGCGACAAGGCGCTCCCGGACGAGAACGTGACCAGGCTCGGAGTGACAATGCACGGGATCGATGACTATGTACGCGACACCCTCGCCCCTCATCCCGGTCTGCGTCTACTGTGAGCTACGCTTAATCCCACCACCGATACATACCGTCCTTGATGGCTTCGTCAAGCGCCGGTAGACGAGCCTCCTTCACCGCCGCGCCCTTCAACGCGTGTACTTCCAACTGGGGAACCTCACGTTGCATCTGTTGCACCCAGGGCTCCGCCGTCTCTGGACAGTGCAAGACGACCCTCTCCACCCCAGTTGGCTGTCCTCCGATGCACAGCTGCTCCAGAAACGCTCTCTTCCCCGCCCAGATCTCCAGCTTGGCCAGCCGCAACGGTTCCCGGCGCGCCACCTCACTCGCCTCCGGATACCCCCCGATGACCTCTCCCAGCTCCTTGACCGCCGCCGCGACGGCTTCGACCTTCCTCGAGCGCCTGGAGGCCACGTACACCGACTGGAGTCTGCCTATCCCTCCGCGCGTGCGGCGCAAGCCGTGGGCCAAGAACGCCATCGCCGTGTGCATCCGGGCAGTCGCGCGCAGGGCGACGGTCTCGAGCTGCGTCCAGGGGACGAGTGCCAGGATGGCGCGCTCGACGTCTTCCCTCGAGAGCGTGGTGCAGTACCGGAGCGTTCTCCGCGGCGTGCCACGGGCGTCCGCCGGGGACTCCGTGAGCACGGCAGTGATCTCTTCGGCGCCGTAGTCGAGCGCGAGCGTCGTCCAGCTCCCGCCGGAGACGAACCAGTCCGGGACGTTGTGGTCGCAATCCTCTAGCGTCACGGCAGTGGAGGGAGGGATCGAGAGCAGCTCGAGGAGATAGCCGGGGTTGCGAGCGAAGAGCGTTTCAAGACGGGGAAGGTGGATCGGGGGTAGCGCGTCTCCGCTGGAGTAACGCCACGCGTGGTCGATGCAGAACACTAGGTCCTTGAGCGTAGAGGCACAGGCGGATAGGGCTTCCCGAACGTCGTTGATCGACAACGCGCTCTCCTGCTGTATGACGAGCCGTGTGAGTGCTGCGTATGGGAGCGCAGGAAGGGATTTTTCTGAGACCAGAATGATGGTGCGCAGCTTCGGGGGTCTCGTAGGGAAAAGGCCGTCGGGGAGATTATAGGCAGTGATGCTGAGAGACTCGAGATTGAGGAACTTTGAGCCTGGTTCGAAAGGCTGATGCTTGTGGCTCAAGGACGAGCAGGCGATGGATAGGTTGCGGACACGGGGGGCGCACTCCAACACCACAGAGTCGAGGTGACCATCGGGATCATCGCACAGTCGGAGGTCGAGCAGGGTCTGCTGGGAACGACGCAGGAATGCTTCCCTCATCTCTTTGTGTGAATTCCGGCGGCTGCTCCAGTCGATGGTTGACCACAGTGACCCTGTACTGAACGCGACAATGCGCCAACGGTTGCAGACCGCAGAGAGTCGTACGCACTCGCGCATGCAATGGAGGTGGAGGGGGTCTGAGTGGTGTGTCCTGTAAAAATAACGGAGACGCTCTTCCTCTCTTGATGGTGTCTTTGTTTTTCCCCCCTTCACAGAGATTTCAAATATAATGGCGAGGATTTCGGCGGGACGACACTTGCACCTCGGGTACCCCACTACCTCTGTCGTGCCGTCGGTCGTCAAATTGTCGGATGAGCCCTCAAGGTGGCACTCGGCTGCGTCTCGTCTGGGCCGAAGTCAAAGAGTACGTAGCTGCCAGGAGCAGCGGGCCGGGGCATGTTGGCGGAAGCGGCGCGGGCTGGACGAGACCGTTCGGTGGCGAGGATGAGCGCTTAGAATATAGGGCAGGCCATTACGCGCTTCTACCCCCGACGTCCGTGTCGTGCACCGTCCCCTCCTCGACAGCCACTCTCTTTGCTCTCGTTCTTTCACCCTTCGTCTATCCTTCCCTCTCCCACCCGACCCCCCTCGACCATCCTGGAACGCCGATAAGTGAGGTGGCGCGCCGTTCGATGTCCGCGGAGTGGGCCACTTGGTGAACTCAAGTGATAAGTAGGGCCGGGCAGCGGGCTTTGGGTGTCTCTTGAAGCTTGAATGGCGAGGGATGGCGAGTGATGGAGGGGACCAGGGACAACGACGTCTTCCGGGACTCCGCAGATCAGTGGCCGGGATTCTCGCGGGGGATACTTGTCGCTCTCCCGTGCGGTGTACGGGTTCTTAGGTAGTGGCGTGCTCCAGAACTGTGGGACATATCTGTTCGAACCAGTGTTGTGTGAGTGGCGTGCTATAGAATCACTGTCCGGCGACGCTGAGGCCATGACTGCACTACCCCGCCGCCGCTCCCCGTGGAAGCCACCCGCCGCAGTCTCCGCCACCGACCGAACGGTGCCAGAACGGAAAAGCCCCGACTTGCTCGACGTCCCGGTGGATGGCGTCATGCGTGCCCCGTCCGTCGTCGTCGTCCCATGTGGCGGGGCAGGTCCGGCTGGGCTCACCCAGGGCGGATTGGAGAACATGGTCATCGAGGTCGTCCCAGCCTCGCCGCTTCCACCACCGTCACTGAAGTCAAGCCTTCGGGCGCGGCAAAGAGCGAGGGGAAGAAGGTGCGAGGCTGGAAAGCTTGAAGGCTGATTCGGTTGTGTGCTGAACGGTGACCGCCGCAGTCTAGGGCTGAATGGGTCATTCTTTGGCCTATAGAGCCCAGCACACCATGGAGTCAGACGAATGGCGAACAGTTTCCTGCTGCGTGCAAGGGACGCAGAGATGCATTAGCGACAGTGTCGCACTGTGCGGGTGAGTAAGTGTATGCTACACGAAGCCGGGTGAGTGCGAGTCGTTGCGCTGAGTGGGGCGCGGGCACGGGGGCGGCTTCAGTCGGAGAGGATGGTGAATTGGGGACTGAAGTTGCCAGAGTCGCCGAAGACTGGGAGATCGTCAGGAGGTGCAGGACGGGAAGAGAGGGGAAGGAGGCCCTCGCGGACGATGCCGTAGTCGTCGCGATCGTCGACCACAGGAACGGTCGATGCGGAGAAGGAACAGGGCGGACGCTGTTAAGGTGCAGTTCGCGTAAGTGTTGTGTATCTCGCTACTGGTAGGAATGTCATAATCGGTGACCTCTCGGAGGTTTGCCTCTAATCCCAGTGAAGAGAAAACATCCCGTGGGGCGGTTCAAGTCGTCAACGTCCGGCGTCCCGTCGTCGTGAGGATGGCTGCCAGCAGAGCAACCCTCTCCGCGCGCCGGTTTCTTCACGACATGACTGAAAGTGAGTGTCCCGCACCACGACACCACTGCGTTCACTTACCAATGCCCAGTTCGCGATAGCAAGCGGTACGCGACCCGTGGCGGCGCGGCGAGAGTGGCAGTGGGTGTCCCGGGGCAGTGGGGTATCGAGTCTGGTGCGCGACGGACGGTGCGTCGAAAGGCATCGATAGCGTCCGAACGTTCGTAGAGCGTCCATCGACACGATAGAGGCAGGCGCGGGACTAGAAGGTGGTGGGGCGGGACGCGTCGACAGGGGGCGCTGCGCGATGGCCCACAGGTACACTTCGGCCAAAGCTGCGCTGCGCGCCGTTCGTGGATTGTCACCGACCCTCAACGTTCAACCTTCGAAATGTCCGCTGCTCGCCCGGAGCCGCGCTCGCGCTCAACGAGCTGGGAAGGTATAAAAAGCTCTCGGGGTTCCTGTGCCGTGCCCCACGCCCTGCCGCCTCTGCCAGCTTCCGCGACAGCTTGCCCGGTGACCCTTCGGCCCTGCCACTGCACACGCAACTGATGCTCGCCGCGACTCTCGCTCTCGGTGCAGTCCTCGTCAGCACTACGCTGGGGCAGCGGACCCAGAAGACGTTCGACCTCACGTCCCCCGTGCGCACGATGGGCCGGATCAGCTCCAGCTGCAGCACGACCGGCCAGAGGTCCTGCCATAACACGACGGACCAGTCTGACAACTCCTGCTGCTTCGAGTCCCCTGGGGTACGTCGTCGTCCTGGCTTCCTTTTCGGCCGGGCAGCAGGGAAGGGTCGACGATGCTCACCCGCACACGACGCAGGGCCTGCTCCTCCAGACCCAGTTCTGGGACACGCACCCGTCGTCGGGCCCGTCCGACTCTTGGACCATTCACGGTCCGTCCCTGGTTCACCGTACCGCTGGGGATCCGCAGCTGATGCCCGCCGTCACGGCCCCTCCAGGTCTTTGGCCCGACAAGTCGGTCGTCTTTTCTTAGACGGACAAAGGATCGAACGTGCTTCCTGACCTCGAACCCGCAGCTGCGACGGCACGTTCATCGAGAACTGCGACCCTTCCCGCGACTACACCGACATCGCCGGAGTGAGTCGGCGTTCTATTCCCTGTTACTATCGTTATCAGAAGCTCACGGTCGTTCGGGGAACCAGCTTCTCACAGACCAGGGCGCCTCCGACACCTTGTCGTTTATGCAACAGGTAATCCACCGCGTTTGCCGCGGATCCGTCGGAGGCTGATCACGCCGGCCCTCCGTGCAGTTTTGGGTGGACATCGACGGCCGGAACGAGAGGTTCTGGGAGCACGAGTGGAGCACGCACGGGACGTGCTACAGCACGCTCGACCCGTCCTGCCTGCCCGAGGACTCGGCCAGGGGCGCGGAGGCGGTCGCGTTCTTCCAGACGGTCGTCGAGCTCTTCAAGACGCTGCCCACGTACGACTGGCTCGCCGCTGAGGGCATCACGCCCTCGTCGAGCACGACGTACACGCTCTCGGCTCTCACGGGCGCGCTCGAGCGCGCGGCCGGGGTGGCGCCCGCGCTCAACTGCGAGGGGGCGTACCTGAACGCGGTCGAGTGGTACTTCAATCTCCAGGGCTCCCTCGTGGACGGCCGGTTTGTCCCCATCGACGCGCCCAAGAGGGGCTCGTGCCGCAAGAGCGGGATCAAGTACGTGCCCAAGAGCGGGTCTAGTACCTAGAACGGTATAAGGGCGGTAGTTTCCCAACGAACGTGTGTCCTGCCTCTCTGGGCGGAACGGCGCCCTCGTCTACGAGCGATGTAGCCGCCTTCCTGCAGTTTGAATTAGCGTACAAGGAACGGATATTGTGGCTTCGTCTTGTTCGGATTACGTAGTAGGAGAGCTACTACAAAGCAAGGCTGTCGAGTCCTTCGCCCGGTCCACCTACGGCAGCAGATGAAGCCTCGCCGCGGCCCGCCAACGGCCCGTAACTAAGCGCCAGGTGACACTGTACCACTAGTAGCGGAAGGTCTGCCTAGGGGAAACTAACTCGCACCACGACCGTGCCCACTGCCCTTCGCCCATTTCATTGGCCTCACCCAATGGAACAGGCTGAATTCCTGCAACAATATGGCTTTGTGAAGTGAGTAGCCATGAAACCGTATCATTCCTGGTTGTTGATATCCCGTGCAGATTCAAGGTGGAGATCACCGACGTGCCACCCGAGCTGCAGGACGAGTACGCCACCTTCGGCTACCGCCGAACGTCGACAAGGACCTCACCGTGCACGAAACGATCCGCGCGGCCGCGGAGGAGGCGGGTATGGACTACACCGAGGTGTGCATGGCCGTTGCCGACTACAAGCTTGCTCGGTTCGGATGGAGCGCTCCGGCGTGGCAAGTCATCTTCGCGAAGAACAAAATGAAGTTCGACGGCACGCGGAGGGTGGTCGACTTGACGCCGTGCATAGGGGAATTAGCCATCTTCACGCGCCTTCTGAATCTGAAGAGCGAGCCGGAATGGATGCTTGGAGTTTTGCGCGAGCCAGGCCACTAAAACGGTATGTTGCTCTGTTGTCGCAGGAGGGTGTTCCGCTAAACTGATGTAGAATGCATCCTGACGATGTAATCACGAGCTTCAAGACGCTAGCCACCTTGTAAGCTGTAGACTAGGATCAAATCGACATTTGAATCCACGTCGGAGTCGTGTCATCTACGACCATACAAAGCCATCCATTGCCTTATCCAGCTCCGGTAGGTGCAGAGCCTCCATCGCCTGACCACCCAGCAGTCGCATCTCCGCCTGCGGCAGGTCCCTCCGTGTCTGATCCCACCACGTCCGGAGAGTCTCGTCCTTCAACGCAGGACAGTGGACCACGACCTTCTTCACGCCTCTCGCCCGCCTCCCAAGCTCCATCGGCACCAGTTGATTCTTCACGTCCTCCGTCCACACCTCCAGCTCGTCCAACCCCGGCGTCTCCTTCCCAGGCCCGCCTACCACCGTCGAGAGGACCTCCCCGACCTCCCGCCCGTGCCGCAGCGACAACGACGGCGCGAGCGCGACGCGCAGCGACCGCACGCGCTCCGGCGCGGCCGAGCGGACGACGTCGAGGAGGACGAACGGGGAGCAGTCCAGCGTGTCCGCGCGGAGCGCGACGGCCGCGAGCCGCGCCCACGGCACGTGCGCTAGCAGCTTCGCGCGCGGCGCGCTCCGAGGGTCGTCCCGGTCCTCCTTCCAGCCGAGCGAGAGCGTCGCGGCCGCGTGGGGGCCGGGGGCCCCAGAGAGGACGAGCGTGACCTCTCTGTCGGCCAGCGCGACGGCGAGGGTGGTGCAGGCGCCGATCCATGCGAGCGCGGGGAGGGAGGGGGGGAGGTTCGTCGCGACGTCGCCGACGAGGTGCAGCGACGCTGAAGCGGGGGGGATGAGGTACTTGAGGAACTGGATCGAGTCGTACGTGACGGACCGGCTTCCCAGAGCGAGGCGTCGGACGCGGGGGAGGTGGATTTGAGGGGGTTCTTCTGCGGGAGTAGGGGGACGGGCTCGGACGGAGAGCTCGCGAAGCACGAGGCCTTCGAGGGTGGGAGCACACCTTGATATGAGGCGGAGGACGCTGCCGAGAGAGGGAAGGGTCATGTCCTCGAGGGCAAGGTGCGTCAGGGAACCATAGGCGATACCGGGGAAGAAATGGAAAGCCTTCAAAGTGAGCTTGCGTAACATGGGCGACGCTGCGAAGGAGAAGATCGGGACGGGTTCGTGTGCGGCTTCATCGCTTCTTGAAAAATAAATGAAGCTATACAGGGTGAGGCTTTCAAGCTGAGGAAAGTCGACATCTAACTCTAACACAGGCACTTGCCAGCCACAATAAATGGTCAAGTTGCGGACGCGGGGTGTGTGCACTTCTAGAGGACTCATCGTTGGGTGGGCATAATCCACGTGGAGGTCGAGGGGTGCATGCCGAGAACGACGGAGAATTTGTTTTTGTAGCTGCTTGTGCTGTTTCCCCTTGTCTGATCTGTAGTTGACGGCAGTCCACAGCGTAGCTGTATTGAGCGCAGTAGCACGCCATCGCCGGCACACTGCGCCCAACAAAACGGCTTGTTGTGGTTCAGCGCAGAAATTCTGCGACTGCTGATATCTCGCTCTGCGTGGTGGCATAGAGCACTCTAGAATCATGGCGAGTATTTCATGAGGGAGAGAATTGATGGGAGCTGCGCGGAGATTGATGGTCTCTTTGGTCAGGGAGAGAGCTTCATGGAGGCGATTTTGCAAAGTATGAAGCTGAAACAGCCGCTATGAGACGACGCGAACGCTCATATTCAAACCAGGTCACTGACATCTGTCGTGCTGTTGGAGAGAATTGATACCGCTGAGCCCTTGCATTCGGAAATATACGGCAGTCGGCTTACCTTATTCCTGCCAGGGCTTGTGGAAGATGGCGCAAAAGTTCTTCCAAGATCTGTGTGGAGCGGGGAGTCTGTAGATGCGCGCATTCTGTGGCAGTGGGCATGTTGGTGCAGCGAGAGCTAGGCGAGACTCAAAGTGCGAAGTGAGAGAAAGGAGGACGACAAGGTCCCCGCGCGCGCGAGAACTCCTCGCACATTCGCACTCCGCTTTAGGAGGTTGCAGCGTAGCCGCTGGCGCTCGTTCCTCACCGTTCTGCGCTGAACGTTGAACTACATAATCACCCGCCTCCTCCTCCTCCGCGCTTCGACAAGGCTCACAAAGAGCGCACCTCGGAACACAGAGCTCGCGTCCGTCACGCGTGTGCGAAAATGGTACATAGTGAGGCGTACCCGCGAATCACAACCGCGTGCCCCTCGCGCGATGACAAAGGTCGTGCACAAAACTGACAGCAACAGCCAAGGCCAGGCGCGCGTATAACAGTCAGGAGAGGAAAGCGGTAGATTCTCGTGCACCACACAGTACGTGACTATGCGGCAGCTACACTGACCACCCCCTTCCGTCTATCCACGGTCATTCCTAATCTTAAGTGCTCGACAACAGCTCCTTCAGGTTTGCCTCCCCCTTTGCAACCCTCGTCTCTCCTTATCTGAATTGATCGCCCCTCGACCAACCCTGGAAACTTCCCAGACGCCGCAGTGCGATGTGGCTAGCTGGCAGCCCGGAGTCGCGCCCAGCACTGGGCTCCCGGACTCCGAACGCGCCCCGACGAGGTTACGCACCCGCTCCAGTCACCTCGCGCACCAGCGCTGCGCACAACTTTATCCGTGGCGCTGCTGGAAATCACGACGATTAGCGAGCGTCACGTAGGTAGCGCTTCGAGCCTGTCCGCACAGGTGCGTGTTAGTGAAGTGCGCGTGCGCGCGCTGACGTCGGTCGTGGCTAGCGCTGGAACGTTGAGGCGCGGTAGAGCTCGAGGAGAAGAAGGTGCGAGTGGTTCCCCGAGCTCCGCGGGTCGTGTGGCAGTCTAGGACTAGATAGAACATACCTTGGCTTATTTGAGGTTATATAGACGGGCGCAGCACATATTCGAATGAAAGGCGAACACCTTGCTGCTGCGCGCAAGGAACGTAGAGATGCATTAGGGAGGGTGCGGTACTGCGCGAGTGAGTAAGTGTATGCTACACGAAGCCGGGTGAGTGTAAGTACAACAAGAGTCCGTGGAGCGCGTGCGGGTGGTGGTGTTACAGCCAAGCGGGATGTGTGTGGTTTACAAGTCCGTGTCCGTGTCCGTGTCCATGAATGTCCAGAGGGTTCGTTAGAGAATTAGCGTGCGAGTCGTGACGTTGAGCGAGGCGCGCGCGCGGAGAGCGGCTTCTCAGTCGGAGAGGATGGTGAACTGGGGGCTGAAGTTGCCGGAGTCGCCAAAGACTGGGGGATCGTCAGAACGTGCAGGGGAAAAGGTGGAAGGAGGCACTCACGGACGATGCCGTAGTCGTCGCGATCGTCGACCAGAGGAACGGTCACCTTGACGCGGCCATCCAAGATGTTGAAGTTCTCGGCAAGGATCACTGCGAAACGGAACACGATTGAGCGAGATCGCTCAACGCGAGAGGGAGAGAGGGTGCTCACGAGGCGTGGTGATGCCGTGGAATCGGAGGTAAATCCTGCCGACCTTGTTCGTGATGTTGACGGGCGCGGCGGAGGTGTCCCTACGAGCGCGAGCAGCTCTGAGCGTCCAGGCCTCGACACGTCGGACAGGAGAGCGAGCTTACCAGGTGACGTGATGTGTCTGCCCGCTGTGCCAAACGGTGCCCGCGTGGGGATAGGTCACTGGCGGAACGAACACATCGCGCTTTTCCGCAATCGGCGAGGCGGACGCGGAGCCGGTGGCGAGTGCGAGAGCGGCGAGGGGGAGGAGGAGGGTACGGGTGAAGGAGATCATCGCGTGGTCGTTAGGAAGAGGCGGAGAAGGCGAAGAGGGTGTGAGGTTGGGGGAGGCCTGCAAATGCGAGACTGGGGATGGAGGGTGGAGTGGCGGCGGTTTATATACCCGCGTACGCTCGGCGCCGCTGACGAGACGAGAGGATCATGAGACGCGGCCCCACCTCGGCGCGCGGGCGAGAGTCCGACGGGGCCCGGGGGCAGAGCAGAAGGCGGAGGTGGGCCAGGGCAGACCGCACAGACGGCGGAGACCGTCCGGAGCACAGGGCCAGGGCTCTGCTCGCTGCCCGAGGCGACGTCGGCGACTCAGTGAGGTCTGCCAGTCGGCTTTTCGTCCCCGGCGGGCCGGGCTATGACGATGACGCCACCACGTGAATGTGACGCTCCGCGTCACCTTTCGTTTTCCAGTCTGTTCTCGGGCCTCTCACGACTCGTCCTCGCTCATCTACGTCCCCTTTTGCCTTGCCGTTATTCTCCCCGAATTCTGCGTCTATGCGGCTACAATCTCACCTCATCCCAGTGAGTGACGAAAGCACCCACAAGCATTATCTCAAACACTGACTAGCTGTCGGTGCCATCTACGAAGAAGAACTTGGAGTCTTGGACTCCTTTGGGCTAGGCATCCATGTGCACATCCGTCTCGAACCTTCCCTGCACCTCCGTTACCCGCCGGGCCGCCGCACGCTCTTCACACTGCTTCAACTCAGCAGGTCCCCATTTCGGGCTCCGTCCGCATGTACCAAATTTCGAACAACCACGCACCTTCCACGCGCCACGCCTCGGAGGCCCTGACCGGCGCAGCTCGTGGCCCCAGCCCAACGTGCACCAACGTGTCGTTCGACTCCCCCCACGCATCTCCTTCACCATGTGTAGTAATACAGGCATCGTACAAGCTCACAAGCCGAAGCACAGTCATGAAATGTCCAATGTCCGGGAATCCGAAAGCGTCCTGCTCTGTCCGCGAGGCGAGAGCGCAGAGCCAAAGTCGTAAGTCAGTCCGAGCTGTCTGTGTCATGCGCGTTCGGTCACCCCCTCCACGCCTTCCACCGCTCCGTCGCCGTCGCCATTGGCCAGCACCTCCGAGGGTTCGGGACAGGACTTTTAGAAGATGTCCGGGCCGTTGATCGTGAACGTCGGGCTGAAGTTGCCCGAGTCGCCGAAGACTGCGATGGGGGGATCAGCGCCGCACTTTCATGTCCTCCGCCTCGCCCGCTTTCGCAGCAGCGTGAACGCCGGACGCCCACGACACGACACGACACGGCGCAGCGAAAGGGCAGCCGGAGAAGGACGCCGCGGACAAGAGGGGCGGTACTCACGGACGATGCTGTAGTCGCTGCCGGGCACGACCCACGGCACGGTGACCTCGATCCGCCCGAGGAGGATGTCGAAGTCCGCGGCGAGGATGACTGGGCGGAGACGGACGCACGACAAGTAAGCACGACGATCGGCGACGCTCGTGCGGGCGATGCACGAGCTGGGCCGGGTACGCACGGGGGGTCGCGGTGTCGCCTTTGCGGAGCTGGACGATGCCCTGCTTGTTCGTGATTTGCGTGGGGGCGTTGGAGGTGTCCCTGTACCAGGGCGTGTGGTGTGTTAGTTTGTCACTCCTCTCCCGCTGGTGCTGGGGCCAGACGTACCAAGTAACGTTGTGGCGCTGGCCCTTGGTCCAGACCGTGCCGCTGCGCGGGTACAGAACAGGCGGGACGAATACGTCGCGCTTGCCCTGGACCTCGTACGGTGCGGGCGCGGCGAGGACGGCCTGCAGCCAGGAGGCGAAGAGGGCGAAAGCAAGAACGGCGCGGACGAGAGTGAACATGGTGAGTGTCGTTGTCGTTTAATCGTGAGAGGGTCGAAGGATACTTCGGGGGTGGAAGACGGGGAGGAGGGGGAGTGGAGTGGACGGCGCAGAGGAAGGCCTCGGGGCTCTGTTGGGTGGCGAGGAGTTCTATATATTGTGGCAGATCCCAGCAGCTGTCTGTTATCGGTGGTGCGCACGTACTTCTATTACGACTGTATGCTCTAGTCGGACACGCAGACAATACAATAGTCCATGTGAACCGGTCTGGAATGATGCCCCGTCGTTCCCGCGGAACGACTGCTCGTTCTCTCCCCAGCGTGCACTCGCCACGATGAGATACCATCCGAATGATTCGCTCGCGGAGAAGTCACAGACCGGCCTCGCGCTCGTGCGCGCCGTCTGATCTGCAGCCCGTGGAAGGTCGCGCGGCACGGGTGCGCTGCAGAAGCCCTGCCAGATAGAGGCGGGAAGCTGCATTGACACGTCAGCTGCTCAAATGTCCATTCAGCGGCTGCGATATCTGGGCGATCTGCAGGCCTGCGGTATTCGCGGCCGTCGTCGGCGTCCTGGGTGCGATAAGCCCGACCGTTGGGGGAGTCGGCATGCGCGACGAGGTGGTGGACGACATGATGAGGAGCGCGTGTGCGACGCAAGCGGTAGGCGAACCAGTGGGAAGGCTGCTGCAAGCCGTGGGGTCCGGATTGGCAGCGCACATGGAAACACGACGGATGCTCTCGAGCAAAAGCGGAGCGAGTGGTTGGAGGATGGGAGGCTGACTAATAGGCATGCGAGGACTCCAGCCTGGAGTGCGCTAAACTCCCACACCGTGAGCCCGTTCTGGCGTTCCGCTTCTGCTCCTTCTATGCTCCCTGCAATGAAGACGGAAGATGTCGATGCGTACTGGCTCTCACCAGGCTGGAACTTCGATTCAAATGGAGATATCTAGCCGGAAGATGACACCTCGCCATGTCGCCGTCTCTGGTCTCTCCACGTCTCGCCACCCCTCGCCATTCAAGAAGCATCCCTGACCCGAGGTCGCGCAACTGAATGGCCCACTTCGAAGAGTGGATTATCACATTGAAGGGCGAGCTCCTAGAAGCTTGCCAGGAGCACTTTTCGGTGAGTGTTGCGCCTCGCTGCGACCTGATGTAGCGCTCACCTATTGGCGTTCAAGTGTCGTGCCTCGACGAAAGCCCCAACGTCGAGCGCGTGTACCCAGCACGTCATCCTCGCTCGAAACCATCTCCCCAGTCCAACCACCAGTGGAAACGGTCACGAGATTCCGAACGGGATCTCAGATCTCATGTCCCCTCCTCTGGCACACCGAATCGCCGCTGGACGCCGCAGTGCATGCGCTAGAGATCGGACCGCTTTCCAGACGACGACGGATGCCGCCTAAGTACGGTGCCTTCAACGCGCCTGGCATCTGCAGCCCGGCGTCGCTCGAGTTCCCCTTCGAAAGGCTCGCCTCGACGCGACCCCGGTCTCGCGGGGCTCTGTTGTTGGCGTCTCTCTCCACCTCCTCCCAGGTCCACGTCGCCCTTCCGTTGACGCAGTAGTCCGGGAGACCTCGCGGCAAGGCCGACGGTGCGCGTGCGTCAGCGCCAGTCAAAGCCGACGTCAGCACGCGCATTCCAACAAGCACCTCGCTGAGGACAGGCTCGCTGCGCTGCCGATCTGCCGCTCGATGCAAAGAACGAACCAGATTTCCAGGAACACCGCCCGATGAGGATGAAGCTGTACGCGGCGCGGGCGCGTGGACGCAACTGGAGGGGGCTTGGAACCTCGTCGGGGTGCGTTCCGAGCCCGGGAGTTTGGGAACTGGGCGCAACCCTGGAAGGAGGGAGAAGGACTCGGGATGACGAGGGGTCACACAACGAGGGCAAAGAGAGGTGTCGGGAGGCAAAGGAGCGCGGTTGTGGAGGAAGGTACTTACCTTATGCAAGAGAGGGAACCGCCTATGCTATTGAAGTGACAGCGGATACGGGAACGGAACAACTTACTTACAAGTGGGGGTCAGTCAGTTGGCCTGCCCTAAACTCCAGCGCCTATCCAAATCAGCAACACGCGCCGAGCGACTCGCCACTGGCTCTCGCTGCTCCGCCAACATGTCCACTGCCACAGAATGCGCTCAACAGACTCCCCGCTCCCCGCAATTCATCGAAGAACCTTTGCGCTATCTTCCACAAGCCCTGGCAGGAATGAGGTAAAACGACTGCCGTATATTTCCGAATGCAAGGGCTCAGTGGCGTCAATTCTCCCCAACAGCACGACAGATGTCAGTAACCTGGTTTGAATATTTATGAGCGTTTGCGTCGTCTCATAGCGGCGATATTAGCCTCGTACTTTGCAAAGTCGCCTCCATGAAGCTCTCGCCCTGATCAATGAGACCATTAATCTCCGCGCAGCCCCCATCAACACTCTCCCTCACGAAATCCTCGCCATGATTCTGAAGCACACTATGCCACCACGCATAGAGGGGTATCGGAATCAGCTGATCTTCCGCGATGAACTACGACGCTCCGTTTTGTTGGGCGCAGTGTGCCGGCGATGGCGTACTACTACGCTCAATACAGCTACGCTGTGGTCCACCATCAACTACAGATCAGACAAGGGGAACCAATACGAGAAGCTACAAGAAGAAATTCTCCTTCGTTCTCATCATGCGCCCCTCGACCTCCATGTGACTTACGACCACCCACCGATGAGTCGCCTAGTAGTGCACACACCCCGCATCCGCGACTTGACCATTTGTTGTGACCGGATGCCTGTGCTCGAGCTAGACGTCGACTTTCCTCAACTTGAAAACCTCACTCTGTATGGCTTGGGTTATCTTTTAAGCCGCCAAGAGGACAAATCCGTCTCAATCTTCTCCTTCGCAGCGTCGCCCATGTTACGCAAGCTCACTTTGAAGGCTTTCTATTTCTTCCCCCGTATCGCCTACGGTTCCCTGACACACCTTGCCCTCGAGGATATGGACCTTCCCTCCCTAGGCAGCGTCCTCCACCTCATATCGAGGTATGCTCCCACCCTCGAAGGCCTCGTGCTTCGCAACCTCTCCGGGGCCGTCCCCGCCCATCCGCCTGCTCCCACAGAGAAACTCCCTCAAATTCACCTCCCCCGCGCCCGACGCCTCGCCATGGGCAGCCTAAAAGCACGGTGCGACTCGATCCAGTTCCTCAAGTACCTCATCCCCCCCGCTTCGGCGTCGCTGCACCTCGTCGGCGAGGCCGCGACGACCCTCCCGCCCGACCTCCCGGCACTCGCGTGGATCGGCACCTGCACCACCCTCGCCGTCGCGCTGCTCGAGAGCGAGGTCACGCTCGTCCTCTCCGGCGCCCCCGACAACGCGGCCGCGACGCTCTCGCTCCGTTGGCAGCAGGACTGGTACAACGCTCGGAGCGCGCACGTGCCTTGGGTGCGGCTCGCAGCCGTCGCCCTCCACGCGGACACGCTGGACTGCTCCCCGCTGCTCTTGCTCGATGTCGTCCGCGAAGCCGCGCCGGGGAGCGTGCGGTCTCTGCGCGTCGCGCTCGGGGAGCGGATGTCGCAGCGGTATGGGCGGGAGTTCCTGGCGGTCCTCTTGGCGGTGATCGGCGGGTCGGGGGAGAAGACGCTGGGGTTGGATGAGCTGGAGGTGTGGACGGAGGACGTGGAGAATCACCTGATGCGGATGGACCTTGGGAGGCAGGCGAGAGATGTGAAGAAGGTCGTGGTCCATTGTCATACGCTGAGGGACAAGATGTGGTGGGATCAGATACGGAGGGACCTGCCGCAGGCGGAGATGCAACTGCTGGCCATGGATTGGAAGGTGCGGGCTCCGGATCTCCCAGAGCTGGATAAGGCGATGTGTGGCTTCGTATGGTCGTAGGTGTCACGGCTCCGACATGCATTCACTTTTGTCGAGTGTTAGGGAAGCACGTAAATATTTGTTTGGGGACGTCGAAGGTTGACTTGGGATGCTTAGTGCTGTCAGGCGTCTGCTCTGACAAGCTGGCTTGCATGAAAAAAAGGTCACAGGAAGGACAAAAAACGGTGCATCACCCGGAGGCAAGACTACCATACACATGCGTCAACAAATACGGAACTGCCGCGCAAAACTCCAAGCATCCAGGCTTCCCGTACGACCGGTTCTCCCTCCACGCCCTTGTGCATCTTCGACAGTCGCGGCAACAGTGCGTTCGAGAACTCACCTTTTGTTCCCCCGCAGAGTCTTCCAAACAAACCCCGAGTGCATTTTGCTCGTTGTGCCGCTCCTTTGTCTCGTACGGCATCAATCGCACACAATCGTCCGCTCCAAGGTTGCAGCAGACGCCCTTCTCCGGCTCGGGAATGACCGTCGACGTCACCCGGTGCTGCGAGTCGGGAAATACGGGATACGCCATGACCGCTGTGAACGCGATGATGGAGAGTACAGATGAGGGCGGACAGCTGCGTTTGCCGCCGATAGGCTGGGCTGGGTGTACGGTATATGTCGACAGAGGCGAGACACGGAAGTAACTCACCAAGAGGATGTCATGGTGTGTTTGCGGTGCGAGTCCCAAGTGTCGAGTTTGCGCGCTCTGACCCAGCGCAAAAAGCGCCGAGGCTCGACGTTGGACAGACATACCAAGGGGAAATAAAGCGGGTTGGCGTCGTTGAGGCGAAGTAGATGGGAAGAAGAGTTGAGCGCTGAGCGTGCGTGGAACATTGAAATGTGGGCCGTTGGCAGTTGCCCACTCGACTCCTAGTCGCACATATCGATCACGTGGGACGAGGAGTGGAGGCGCTGGTCCGAGTCCCGACCCTTGATGACTCCGTCGGAGTCCGAAGCCCCTGCACGCCGTCTCTGTTGACCCAAGAACTGGAGAAGATGCAAGATCCATGGTTCGAGCTGCTGCAAATGAGCTCAGATCTCTTGCCAAGGTGAGCCCGTCGTGACCGTGATCATCACAGTGCTAAGCACAGTACTAGCAGAGGTGAGTCGTGACGTGCATCCGAACCATAGAGAGAGTCTTTGACTTACTCTTCATTCAGAACCAGGATACGCCGCCGGTGGCCCAGTCGGTTGAACCTCCCCTACTACCCCCCATCCACACCATTCCTGCCGAGATCCTCGCCGTTGTCTTCCAACACGCTGCAATATGGCCACCAAAAAGTGAAGAAGACTATCTTATTGACTACCCGCGCATGGTCAACCGCCTGCAATTGTGTGCAGTGTGCCGCCGATGGCGCGCTGTCACGCTCAGCATGGCATCGCTGTGGTCAACCATCGAAACAGTACAATAAAAGAATTGTTCTTGCATCGTTCTCAAAGCGCGCCACTTTGCATTCAGTATCGCTTCGACAACGAAGGCCGCATTGACCCCTCGGTGTCGGAACACGCTCAACGCATTCGCCATCTGGTCATCATGGGACGGTGGGACCCGGAGTCACACATGAAGGCCGTGGATTTCGATCTTCCCAATCTCGAAGAAATCACCGTCATCGGAAACGTCGCACGGCTGTATAGATTTCCACACAGAGACGGAGGCAGCGATATGTTCCCTAATGCTCTCCAAAACCTTCGCATGGTTGTGCTCAGCAACATCACATTCTTTCCTTCTCTTCCGTACAGATCCATCACACATCTATCCCTGTCGAGCACGTACAAAGTCTTCGCTCGGTCCCTCTTAGACATCCTCGATGCCTGCAGCCTTACACTGAGGAGTCTAGCCTTTTATAGCGTCCATCTGCACAACCGCAGGGGGCAGCTGTACACCGTACGACTCCCCCGCCTCCAATACGTCTTCATTTATGGTGACAGGTTTCCCTGGCTCCCCATCCCTAAGCTCCACCTTCCCTCATCGGCAGCCATGCATGTCGTCACCACAGACAGCGTTTCATTGCGAGTCCCTTCCATGTACACCCCACATGTACACTGGACAACACTCGAGCTAGACTTCAGCCCCTTAAAGGTCACCGTCCTCCTCGCTGGGGCCCTGGAGGCCCACGCGCAGCTCTCCTTCCGGTACTTCTACAGTCGCTACTTCAACAAGTCCGAGGATTTCTGGGACGTGCTGCAGAGGCTCAAGGAGTTCATCCCCTGGAAACAACTCGTCGCGGTCACACTGCGCGCCGCCGCGCGCGTCCATACGGCGGTGACCTTCGTCGCGAACTGCCTCGCTCTCGCGCGCGGCGGCAAGATTGCGTCGCTGCGCGTGATCGTGAAGCGGCCCGGTGTAGGGCCCTGCCCTATGTTTTCGCGTTTGGAGCTAGTTTAGGGTTTGATTAGTCAGCCATGTACTTAGCACAGCGGCCGCCTCTGGGCCTTCCTCAGATTTGACCACCACCTTCACCCTTCATAGCTCATTTCTCCGTGTGTTTGCCACCTTTTCTTCTGTTCTGCTCGCTCTGCTCGACGTCTAGAGTCACCTAGACCGTCCGTTCTGTCGCCTTCGGCTCCAGAGCCTGAGCCCAGCACCCTTGACCCACCTGCACTCCTGGGTTTGTCCTGTGGATTCTCCACTTTTGGGCACCTGCCTGGGCACGACCTCACATTCTGGTGACCACCGCAGGGGGTTCTTGTGGTTGACTGTGGTCTCCAGGTCTTTTGGATGCCAGTTCGTCGGCCTCGACCTCCTCCAGCTCTGCAGTCAGAGGTACATCCACACGTTCATCGTGCCATCCATCCCCTTCCCGCCGTCCGTTCGCCTCGATCCTGGTATCATTCGATCCGTCTCGTCAAGACCTTTCGATCGAGGCCTTTCTCGCGTCGATACGCCCCGAACTCATCGCACAGTCGTCCGAGGACACGAAGAGCTGCCCAGGGAGACCAGGAGAGCGAAGACTCGGCCACATCTCCGTCGGTTTTCGTCGTACGCACTTCGTTCCTTTCGCGCTCGAAAGCCCTTGCGTCCCCCGTCATATCGCGGCCAACACGCCCGATTTCCGCCGCCGGACGCCCCAGGCCGTTTCGCTCGAAGACGCCGTCCTCCTCCTCCCCATCAAGACATCTCCCGCCCCGTTTGTCCGCGACGTCGCCGCCGATTTCCGCACGGCTGGGCTCGTTTCGTGCGTGTCGTCCGTGGCTTTCCAGCGCGCCCCTCCGCGTCGTGACGCGTGCCGTCGTCGTTGACCTACGTCGCGATCGCTGCCGCCCTCGACTTGGACAGTGCTCTCCAGCCTCAGGCTTCGACTTCGCGCCGATCCCGGCTTCTTTCGCCACGCGAGCGCCGCCGCCTCGAAGCTGTCGTCATAGGCTTCTTGGCGATTGCTTCCGCGTCGCAATCGGAGCCCGTGCGCTTCCTCGACGTCGCCCTGACCCTTCGCGCCCGCCCACGGCCTCCTCCGGCCGACTGTCGCCCTGCCCTTCCCCGAGTTCTCCCCTGTTCGACGCTCGTCCGGGTTTGTTTTGTGCGCATTTCCCCCCTCTTTTCGACGAGCCGCCCCGTTCCGCGATCTGCCCTGTTGTCGTCCCGCTGCGCGTCGTCTTGTGCGACAGAAGAGCGCTCGTCATGTCGCCGACTTGATGCTCCCGTCTTTCGACGGTTCGGAGCTCGTTTGCGACACGGCTGGGTTCCCTCTCTTCCCCTCGTCAAGAGCTTTCCGACGCATCCTCATGCACGCCGGTACGCTCACCGTATCGTCCACGACCGCCGCCGCATCATTGCCTCCACGCTATCTGCCCCTTCCTCGACCCTCGCGATTTTGAGCACCGCGGCCCCATCTCCAGTCCGTTCCGCCCGCGATTTGGCACGCGAGCTCCCCTCGTTACCCCTCATTGAACGCGCCCTCGCCGCCGCCAAGAAACGCAGCCGTTCACTCGCCGCAGTCGCTGCCATCTCCTTGCCGCCTCTGGTCACCCTCAGACCCGGACTCGACGCGCCGCCTCCCCAGTTCCGCTACGATCGCGCTGCAAGTTAGAGCGTTGATAGCCCTCGTCACCCCCTTTCGAACTCGCCCGCCACCGTCTCGCCCGCCGCACTCGTTCGCTCGCTGTGCGCTGTGCAAGAGCGCCCGCGGTCAGCCCCTCTTTCCCTCCTTCCGGTGCTCGATCTCGCCCGCCCCGCCTCTGTAGAAGACGTCACCAGATCGGTTCGATGCGCGTCGTTGAGACCTTCCGAACGAGGCCTCGGACGCAACAATTGGAGGAGATTTGCGTCGCTGACGACGCAATCTGCGTTGTCCCTCTCGCCGCCCCGCTGCCTCCCGCGTACGCCCCCGCATCTCGCCCGTCCCACGTCCGCTTGTCGTGCGATATGGCGCATAGGTGCGCATCGAACACGTCATTCGAACGCCGCCTCGCGCGTCACGATGCGTGGTCTCCTGGACGTCCGGCAAGGTGTTCTCCGCCCTGCTCTCTACGCTCTCCCCTCGTGCTGCCGACTTTGCCGCTCCGTACCGCCGCCGCTGCCGATCTCGCCTGTTCGACGTGAGGTTTGGACGTCAGACAGCCCTCGTTGCCCCCACTCGATCGTGCTCAACGGCGCCTTACCCGCCTCGCTCGTTCGGTCGTTGTGTTGTGCAAGAGCGCCTGCCGCTGGCGCCCCTTCCTCCTCTGTTCAGTGCGCGATCTCGCCCGTCCCGCCGCCGTAGAAGACGCGGCCGGGCTCGTTCGGTGCGCGTCGTCAAGGCCGTTCGAACGCGCGCTTGGCCGTAGGATTTGGAGGAGATTTGGTTGGGTGGTGCTTGGATTTTCGTAAGTCCGCTTTGCCTTGCCCCCACCTCTTGCGTCCCCCAGTCTCGCCCTCGCATCTCGCCCGTTCCGCATCCATTTGGCACGCGATTTGGCACGCTCGTGCGCTTCGATCTCCCCGTTCGAAAGCCCCCTTCCGCGTTGCGATCTGCGCGCCCCCCGATCTTCGGCGCGGCCGTCTCTGCTGCGGCCGCCACGCTTCCTCCCCTGCACATCGCCCACTTCACCACGCCTCCCACGAACTCGATACGCTATCCCCACATCCATTACGTACTCGTCGACTCCCTGCTAGTTTCCCTTTCACCCCTATCGCTTACAGCCGCCCCCTTTTCTCTTTCTGAAGGCTTATCGCTTATCGATCACGCACGCTCGCTCGAAAGGAATCCCGGACCTCTACGATATCTCTCGAAAGGATTCACGGACCTCTACGATATCTCGCGCGCTCATTTACTTTACGATACTCTCGCGTTTTGCCTAGCAGTTGACCGAGGACGGTCAAGATTTCAGTTGGGGGGAGATGTAGGGCCCTGCCCTATGTTTTCGCGTTTGGAGCTAGTTTAGGGTTTGATTAGTCAGCCATGTACTTAGCACAGCGGCCGCCTCTGGGCCTTCCTCAGATTTGACCACCACCTTCACCCTTCATAGCTCATTTCTCCGTGTGTTTGCCACCTTTTCTTCTGTTCTGCTCGCTCTGCTCGACGTCTAGAGTCACCTAGACCGTCCGTTCTGTCGCCTTCGGCTCCAGAGCCTGAGCCCAGCACCCTTGACCCACCTGCACTCCTGGGTTTGTCCTGTGGATTCTCCACTTTTGGGCACCTGCCTGGGCACGACCTCACACCGGTCTGCCCTTCGTGCATCAAGGGCAAGATGACTCGTGCCTCGTTTCCGCCCTCCACGCGAGAACGACCCAAGCACCCCCTTTCCTTCGTTTCTTCGGATCTCTGGGGCCCCGCGCAGGTTCAGACGCCTAGCGGGAAGCGCTATGTCATGACCTTTACGGACCATTCAACACGTTGGGTCTGGATCGCGCTCCTCCGGCACAAGTCCGACGCGTTCTCCGCCTTCAAGGACTGGCTCGCTCAGGTCGAACGGGACAACGGCCGCAAGCTCACCACGTTCCGTGCGGACAACGGCGGCGAGTACCTCTCCAACGAGTTCACGTCGTACCTTCGGGAACGCGGAATCCGTCTCGAGACAACGTCACCTCGTACGCCCGAACAGAACGGTGTTGCGGAACGACAGAACCGCAGCCTCTTCGACCGTGTCCGGACCATCCTTGCTGACGCCAACGCCCCTCTGTTCCTCTGGGGCGAAGCGGTGAACTACGTTGCCTACACGAAGAACCGAAATCCCACCTCCTCCCTCGGCAGCCGCACCCCATATGAGCTCTACATCGGCCGCTCTGCTGATGCGACCTTCTTGCACCGTTTCGGATGTCGTGCTTACGTCTACAACGACAGTCCGTCACGCAAGAAGCTGGATCCTCGCGCGATCGAGGGCGTGTTCGTTGGATACTCGGGCACACAGAAGGCGTACCGGGTCTACGTCCCTAGCTCCCAGAAGGTGGTTACTTCAATTCACGTCAGGTTCAACGACGACATGAACGGTTACCCCAGCACCTCGGCTGAGGGGGAGCACTACTACGACTCGCTCTTTGGTCCCTCGTCTTCCTCTTCTCAGGACGATCCTACCGATGATGCTCCTCTCATCAAGTCCAGCCTCACGCCAGTGGCACCGTCCAAACCACCTCCTGCTCCGGCCTCTTCACCTCCTGTTCCTGCGCCAGAACCTGTCCCACGCAAACGAGGCCGTCCACGTGGGTCCAAGACCAAGCGTGGAGGTAGCCCAACTCGTCGCTCCTCTCGTATCCGGCAGAACATCACTGCGACCACCACTCCTCCATCTGTCCCTCCTGCACCTCACGCTTCAGGCTCAGGGGGAGCTGATCCGTTCCCTGGCGATCTCTCACCCATCACGTCTAGTGATGACTCGTCCGACCATGCCCGCGAGATTGAGGACTCCATCCTCCTCGAGCTCACCTTCGCACTCTCAGGCGATGAACCACGGACGTACAAGGAGGCAATGGAATCACCGGACGCGAACGACTGGGAGGACGCGATGTTCCAGGAGATCAACTCGCTTGCTGAGCTAGACAGCTTCGAGCTCGTCGAGTTGCCTCCAGGTCGCAAGCCGATTGGTACGCGCTGGGTCTATGCAGTCAAACGCGACACGGACGGTCGCATTCTACGCTACAAGGCTCGTCTCGTCGCTCAAGGATATTCACAGGAGCCCAACGTCGACTACTTCACCAACCAGACGTATGCCGCTGTCGTCAAGCCTGAATCGCTCCGCGCGATCTGCGCTATCATGGCGATGCGCGGCGCATCCATCCACGTTGTCGACGTCAACTCCGCGTTCCTGAACAGCGAGATACCTGAAGGCCAAGAGGCGTACGTCAAGCAGCCACCCGGCTTCGAGGAGCCAGGCAAGGAGCACTTCGTCTGGATCATCCGCAAGGCGCTCTACGGTCTGAAGCAGTCCGGCCATCTCTGGTACAAGAAGCTCTGCGCTATCCTCATTGAACTTGGCTTCAAGATCTGTCGATCTGACCCTTGCGTCTTCTACCGCATCCGGGGCGACCACGACCTCACCATCATCACCTCACATGTCGACGATCTCGCACTTTTCTGCCCGTCTGAACGCTTGATGAAGAAGCTGAAGGCCGAGATCGCATCGCATGTCCCGATCAAGGACAACGGACCCATCGCAGGATCGGTCCTTCTCGGTGTCAAGGTCGGACGCGATCTCAAGGCGAAGACAGTGTCGTTCAACCACACGCACAAGATCGACACAGCACTCAAGGAGTTTGGCTTCGCTGATGCCCGCACAGCTGACTCGCCCATGGAACTCGGTGTACGCCTCACTCCCCAGGTCGATTCGCTCTCGGACAAGGACGCAGCGTTCATGAAGAACTTCAAGTACGCTTCGGCCGTTGGTACACTCATGCACATCTAGGGATCACCAAGGGTCCGGGTGACCCGTGCGGGTTCGCGGGTGCGGGTACCACGGGTGCGGGTGCGGGTCTCATCTCCAGGACCCGTGGACCCTTGGCACCCGTTAGCACTGCACCTGAGGCTGACGCGTCGGGCCGAACACCACTAGCTATACATTTGCTTAGTAAGGGTGGCTGGAGGCCGGACAAAGTACATGTACGTATACCACTCGGTACCGCGGTACCCCTCATGCGCACCGTCTCGCACACACTGTCTCGGCGCCCGCACCATCTCGCCCAGTGCTCTGTCTCGCCCGTGCCCTCTCTCACCCACGCCCTCTTGCCCGCACCGTCCCCCTCGCCCCGTCTCCCTCGCCCGCGCCGTCTCTCGCCTGCATTCGCCATCTCTCGCTCACGCTGTCTTTCGCTCGCGCTGTCTCTCGCCCGCGCCCTCTCTCGCCTGCACCCTCTCGCCCACGCCGTCTCTTGTGCACCGTCTCCCTCACCCACGCCGTCTCCCTCGCCGTTTCTCAGCGCCCCAGTGGGCGGCAAGGACGCGTGGTGCGCATCGAGTGATGCGCGCCACGCGTCCTTCGCCGTCCTTGCTCTCCTCCACCGCCTGCTCCCTGCTCTGCCTCACCGTCTGTCCAAGCAAACGATAGCGACTACACAGTCGTCTGTCGTCTGCTGTTGGACTGCAGTGTCACTTGGTGACACTGTTCTCCCCTCCCCCTCCTGCCCTCGACCTCGACCTCCACCTTGGTCCTCCATGCCGTCCTTCACCCACCTTACCGGCCTCCCTCACAACGTCGAGAGCGCACGAGGACGTCCATCCGGACGTCACCAGTATGGAGATCGGAATATGGGGGCCGCGGCGATGTACCGCGGCCCCTGTTTTGGTGAGTCCTCCGCCCTGCCCTGCCGTATTCCCAACGCCCACCCGTCCTCCCTGCTGCCCAGTCGACAACTACAACAGGCCAAGGACGTCCTCCCTCCTCCTCTCGGCCCTCCAAGTCGCCCTCCTCCTCTGCGCCACTCTCCTCTGCGCATGTTGTCCGCCTGCGCCACCTCCCTCTGCGTCGCCCGCCTCTGCATCGCCAAGCTCCTCCTCGTCCCTCCTCGTCCTCCTCCGCTCGTGCTGCCTGCGCACACCGCTCGCGTACGCCGCCCTGCTTCACACCACCCTCCTCTCTTGCGCCGCGCTCCTCTGCCCGTCACCCGCCTCCTCCGCCTCCGTCCACGTTGCCCGCCTCCGCGCCGCGCTCCTCCAAACCGCGCTCCTCCGCCCGCCTTGCCCTTCTCCGCGCTGGCCTCCACCCTCCTCGCCCGTCCTGCTCCTCCTCGCCCTGCTCCGCCTACGCTTCTTGCCCCTTTCGCACCGCCCATCTGCTTACTGCCGCCCGCCCCCGCATTGCCCGCCTCGCCGTTGCCCTTCTCCGCGCATGTTGCCCGCCTCTGCACTGCCCTCCTCCGCACTGTCTTCCCCCGCGTCCGCCTCGCCTGCGTCCGCGTTGCCCTCCTCCGCCTCGTCCAGCTCCCCCCGCCTCATCCAGCTCCCCCCGCCTCACCTCCTCCGCCTCGTCCCGGCCCTGCGCCTCCTCCCTCGAGCCCTCCTCCATCTCTGCCTCGCCTGCATCCGCGTCACCTACCTCCGCCCGCGCTGCCCTCCCCTGCCTCGCCCGCCTCGGCACCGCCCTCTGCCTCCCTCCATCTGTCCCCTCCTGTAGTAGTGTACAATAAATATAATAATGCACAGCGTCTCTCGCCTGTGCCGTCTCCCTTCTCCCATGCGCCATCTCCCTCGCCCGCACCGTCTCTGTCCCGCGCCTTCTCGTCTGCGCCTTCTCGCCCATACTGGAGTCTCACCCACGCCATCTCTCTCGTGCCATCTCCTGCGCGTCACCGTCTTGGTCTCGCGCGTGCCGTCTCATGCGCCTCATCTCGCACATGCCGTTTCGCGCGTGCGGTATCGCATGCATGCTCTTGCGTGCAATACCTCACTGGTGACTCGTCCCAGGCCTGTTCACCCGCGGGTGTCCGCCGCGGGTGCACACCCGTGAGATACCCGTCCGACCCGTGTGTATGCTGACCCTCGGGTCTACGGGTGCGGGTGTGCGCGGGTACGGGTGCGGGTCGAATCAAAATCACCCGAGGGTCACCCGTGGTGAACCCTATGCACATCGCTGTTTGGACTCGACCCGATATTGCAAAGGCTGTCCAGAACGTCGCTCAGTTCATGGCGAACCCGAATCGCTCACACTACCTCGCTGTCAAGCGTGTCTTCCAGTACCTCAAGAAGACCCGCGATTTCGTCCTCACTGTGGGCGGCGAAGGTCCGATCGACCCTGTAGCCTGGTGCGATGCTGACTACGCAAACACGGCCAAGATGAAGTCCACGTCCGGCCACTGTGTCTTCGTCGGCCAGGGTGTCGTCTCTTGGTCCGCACGGAAGCAGACCGTTGTCGCTGCCTCTACAACCAAGGCCGAGTTCTACTCAGCCGCGAACTGTGGACGCGACGTCCTCTGGCTCCGCTCAGTCTACCAGGAGCTTCGCCTCATGCCGACGAACCCTCGACCTCCACCGACCACGCAGAACATGGATAGCACAGGCGCGATCGGATACATCAACCAGCCTGATGCTGTGTCGAACCGCACCAAGCACATCAACGTCGCGCTACACTGGGTTCACGAAGCGGTCCAGCGCAAGCACTTTGTCGTGAAGCATGTGCGCGGTGAGGACAATGTCGCCGACATCTTCACAAAGGTGCTCGCTCCGGTTACACACCTCCGTTTCGCAGCTCAATTGGGACTCTCCTCACCTACGTCCGTCTCTTCTCGTTGAGGGGGAGTGTTAGAATGGTGTTTACAACTCGATTAGATGGACTATTACTTACTCTTACTTACTATTCATACTCCGCTCGGCCGCGCCCGCGCTCTTGTCTATCTCGCGCTGGCGCTTGCGCTTCTCTCCTCAGTCGTCTCTCCATTCCGACTGAGGTATGTCTCCTACGGTACTCTGTCTACGACACATGTACTTACGTCGCCCATAGCACTCGCTCACTCTGCGTGCTATTAGGTATGATATAATTAGTCGTCTCTCCATTCCGACTGAGCACTCGCTCACTCTGCGTGCTATTATCCATTTCAACAAGAGCTCTACGTACGTTGACACTGCCGCCGTCTTAGTGCAGAATTTGTCATACGCAGACCATCTGGAAGAGGAAGTTCATGTTAGCGTTCGAGACGGGGACGGCAAGGCAAGAAGCGCACGGGACGACACCGTCCCCGCGCCCTTGGCATATGCCACACGCAGCGACTGTGGAGAATGCGACGGTATTGCATTCACAGAGGTCGGACTCGGCGGTAGATACAGGCCCTCCGTAAAGATCGTCGGGCGCGAGTGCTGGAACGAAAGACTCTGCGGTGCGCGTGAGATCCGCGATCCGAATCTATACGAATGAGCAAGCTGCGTACCGGGGAAGAAACAGGGAGACCATAGCCAGGCAGTAACCAGGCAGGGGCTCTGGCCCTTAGAATTGTTCATCTGTGACGGGAGGCGTCAGCTCTCGTCGCGCGCGCTGTTCGTGGAGGGAAGTACTTACCCAATCGAAATCACTGGAGCACGTCGCGTTGGTATGGACCTGCGCGCGGACGTGGCGCGACAGCGCTACGAGCGCATAGAGGGCTAGTACTTCGAATCCCATTCTATACAGAGGAAAAGAGTGGAGCAAAGGCGGGAAACAACAACAGAAGCGCGTGGCCGTCCGCCTTCCTACAGTTATATCATACGGCCGCATCGCTAGGCACGAAAAGCCTTGGCCCTGTCAGAATCAGTGTCAAGAAGCCAGACTCTGCACCGCGTGACAAACCTAGCGCACGATGCACGGCCTTACGGCATTTGAAGTTCGCAGAGATGGAAGCAGACGGTGAGAGAAATGGACGCTGATGAACAGCAGAGATGATGGGGCGCGATAACGCCCGTGAGAACCAGGAAAGGATTGAAGTGAAGTGAAGGGAAAGACTTGACTTTGAAATCTCGGTCAGGTTTTTGGAATACCTTCCAAGATATCGTCTTCGACTGAGCAAGTGAGGGCCGCAATGTCAGGCCGAAGTCCTGAAGGTTTGTTTTGTAAGCGCCGAAAGTCGGATCCTGCGCACAGTCGGAGGTACTTGACATGGCTCACTCGACTCCGTGCGCAGTCCTTCATCAATCATCTGCTCACCTCCGGCGGAAACATCTGCGGATCGTCCGGGTTCTATCGACCTGACAAGTCAGCGTTCTCTAGCGCGGGCCAGCTGAAAGTTCAAGTGAAACGCACATATCGGGTCGCTCTTCAGGCCTTGAGCGTCGGCAAGTGCGTACTCCCATCCGACTCTACCACCTTCATGATCCGCGATTCTGCTTCTGCCGTAGCTACGGCGGAAGCAGAGCGGAACGATCGCAACCCGATCATAGGTGATCATGGTACTGCCCGAGGGAGCGGTGCTCCTGATAATGCGCGTCGAGGGAGAGGTCGTAGTGCTGCCGCCGTAGGGAAGGGGATGCGGAGGTATGCTATTCCACTGATGCTGCGTGTGCTAGAGATACATGTACAGATAAATTCGACAAATGTATGAATGCATGCATGCGAGGAGTCGGAGATGGTCGCCATGGGCGGCGGAGACAGTGCACGGGCGGGCTTGCGTAACGTATGTGTGCGAGGTGCGGGGTGCGGGGTGCGAGGCGTATCGTGCGTGATGAGATGAGGGAGGAGGAGGAGGCGGGTGATCGTGGGCGGTGTGGGAAGAAGGGGGTGCGGACGAGGGACACAGCGACGGAAGCGGGCATATGAGAGAGGATCGAGGGGCGTGAGACTATACAGAGGGCGACAAGATGTGGGTGACGGACAGGGGGAAACGCGCCAGCGAACTCGGCCCAGAATGTGCGCAGGTCAGATGAAAGGAGAACGGGGGGCCGAAGTCGAAGGGCAAACAGGAGGCGAGGGCCAGGCTCCACCATGGGAACAACCAACAACCGCCCCTGCCCTCATGGGGAGTGCCGCAGGCGCCTGACCAGGCGCCCGCAGCGGCGCGCCCTCACGCGCAGGATACTCGAGAGGAACAGGACACCTCGCTCCCACCTATTCGATGACCTCGAACCGGCTCCGCTTCGCGTCGCGCCCGTCCGTACCGCCGTCGTCGAGCGCGCGCTTGCTGGACTCGGCCGCGCCCTCGAGCGAGCTCAGGCCGTTGAAGGACTCGCCGTTGACGAGGTTCTGGAGGATGAGCGTGTACTGCTCGTCGGTGAGACCCATGCCCGCGAGCGGGTTGATCTTCCCGTCCTCGTCATCCGCGCCGAGCGGGAAGCCTAGCGGGAGCGCCTGCTGCTGGATCGCGAGCGCGTGGTCGAAGGACGGGTCCGAGAGCGGCGGGACGCCGACCGAGCGGGGCACCCTCGAGAGCGTCTGGATGACCTTGAGGTGAGTGAGGTGCTTTTCGAGCACCTCCCAGAGGCCGTCCTTGGTGAACGGCTTCGGGAGGTGGTCGTTCATGCCGGAGGAGTAGTATTTCATGATCTCCGCTGGCTTCGAGTTCGAGGTCATGGAGATGATGGGCGTCATGTGGTCGAACTGGCGGATGAGCGACGTCGCGGACACGCCGTCGAGCTTGGGCATGACGATGTCCTGTACACAGCACATGCCGTGAGCAACCCGGAGCGGAGCCCTAAAAGACGCAGTGAAGACGCACCATGAGGACCAAGTCGTACTTCTCCAAGTTCATCTTGTTCACCGCCCCGACACCGTCGACCGCGACGTCGATCGTGCACCCAAAGATCTGCAGGAACTTGCTCGACACCTTCCGGCTCACCACATCGTCGTCCACCAGCAGCACCCGCGGCGGCACTGCCCACCCGGGCACGTACGTCGACCGCCGCACGCGTAGAGTCTGCGCGCTCGCCGGGCGCGCCATCCCGCCGCCGCTCCCGCTCGCCGCGCCCGCCGCGCCCGCCGCGGGGGCGTTGATGAACTGCGTCGGCGGCACGACGTCCGGCGCCGCGCCCGCCTGCGAGCTCTCGCCCTCCTCCTCCGGGTCCCCGCCCATGCCCTCGGGTGTGGGCAGCACCATCTCGGGCCGGCTGAGCACGCTCGGGTCGAAAGACCAGTTCCCGTTCGCGTCCTCGAGCGACGAGCGGGGGAGGAGGTGCCCGACCGTGAACACCTGCAGGCCCTCGTGGTCCATCGAGCCCGGGTCGACCGAGAGCCCGTACTGCGCCGCGTTCTCCATGAACATCCCCGGGTTGAACGCCGGGTCGAGCGGGCCCGCCTGCACCTGCGCAGCGGCGCTCGTCGACGCCTGCTGCTGTTGCTGCTCCTGCTCCTGCGCCTGCGCCTGAGCTTGAGCTTGAGCTTGAGCCTGCGCCTGCGCCTGAGCCTGAGCCTGGCCGCGCCGGGCGCGCGCCTTGCCTGCCGCCGTGGGCGTCTGAGGTGGAGCGGGAGCGGGAGCGTTCTGGGTGAGGTCGAGCGCGGGACCGGGCGTCGGCCGCATCCGCGAGAGCTCCTCGATGCGTGCGAGCGCGTCCTGTCTGCTCATCGGCCGAGCGGGCGCGTCGAGGTTGGGCATCAGGCTCGCCGCCGCCGCGAGGATCGTCGTCGCCCTCGAGCTTGGTCGTGCGGGGGCGCCCCCCGCCGCGGCCGCCGCGCCAGAGGGGTTTGCGCCCGCGCTGCTGGGGCCGGCGGCGGGGGCAGGGGCGGCGGCGTTCGAGCTCCCGCCTGCGCTAAAGGTCATGCCCGCGACCTCTGCGCGGCGCGAGATTTCGTTCATCTGGGCGAGGGACGCGCGCGCGATGTCGCCGTCGGGATAGGCGCCCATCATGCGCTGGGCCTCGATGGCCGGAAGGAAGGGGTTGGGGTCAGGCGCGTACGAGCCCGACGCGGGGTTCGAGATCTGTTCGGTCTTGAGCTTGCCTGGACCGGGCGGAGGGCGGGGCGCCGGCGGTAGTGGCGGGAGGTTCCAGAGCGATGGCCGGGAGGGGCGAGAGCGGGAGGAGGCCGAGGTCGGTCCATGGTCGCCAGCGACAGTGATTCGAGATTCGGGGGTGGAGGTGGTTTTCCGACATTGTCCAGCCGCGGTCGTGGGATGATTTGGACGGTAAATGCGAGGTGATTGCGAGAGCGCGAGAGAGCGATAGAGAGCATAAAAAAGAGAGCAGATAGTACACATTAGCTTGCTGCGAGCGATTAATTACTACGAAGAGACGGTCCCACCATTCTCCAACTGCAAGAAGTACTGAATCAAATTCTGCATGAGCCCGTCCTGCTGCGCCATGTTTCGCTGAAAGTTGACCATTTCAGAAAGCACGTTCTGATAGTTGGTCTCAAGCGAGCGGATGTGTGCTGCCATCTCGTCCTGGTCGCGCGTCATCCGCTCGATCTGAGCTTGCAGCGACTCAACGGTAACGGCGGATGATGGACTGGGCGAGTTCGCGCTTCGTCCTGTTGATTTCCGCGCCGCGGGGACTTTGCGCTTGATATTCTCAAGAGCGTCTCGCCGATCGGCGTGGAAGTCTGGATGTCGGAACGTCCAGCTCTGTAAAAAGGGGTATCAGCGTTAGGAGTTCGCAACCGTCAAGGGCTAAAGACATGGACATGCGCAGGCACGATGCGCGGTACGAGTCCTCGCGAGGCAAACTGACGGCGAGTAGGGAGTTGAGCCCTGCGCGGACATCTATCACACTGGTCTCACGGAAGAGCGACTTTCCGCAGTTCGACGAGCCTGTTCCCAGCGCGAGCCCACTCGAACCTCACGCGGAGCCTTCGAGCAACGGCATGCTCCGCGGCATCCGTTTCTAGCCCGCCGTTCACCACCACTCTGATATCGAGGGTGCAGCCGCGTCAACACACAACACCCTCTGTCACACCACGAGCATGCCGCGGTGGCGGCGCACGAAGCGCAAACCCACCCATGACATCCCGCCGCCGCCCACACCCACTCTCCTTGCCAACGGCACCACACCCGTCGTCTCCCTGCGCGCCCGCAACCTCCTATGAGGCCCCGCCGAGCTCAGAATACAAGCTGGACCGCCGGCCCGACCATGCGAGCCACGCCCTCCCTCGGCGTCACGCAACAAAGAGAATGGGGGAGGAAAAGAAGGCGACTCACGTGTTCGCCAAACTGGTTATCGTCCGTGTTTTTGACCTGTGAGAAAACAAAATTGAGCACGTCTGTTGGCGGAGGGAAGCCAAGGGGAATGCGTACTTTGTGAAAGTCATACTTGTTCAGTTGGCGAACGAAGGAGGCGAAGTTGGAGTGCTTGAACATGCGGGGGAGGATGGACTTTGTGAACTCGTTCATGTCTTTGACGACGAAGCAGTCCCCGTGGGGCCCCCATGCGACAACGTCGGCGAAAGACGAGTCTTCGAGCATCCTGGGGAAGCGGAAGTGTGGATTAGCGACCGAGGTGTGGTGAAAGGGGCATGTGCGTACTTGTACAATTTCTTTACAAAGTCTGATGTGGATGGCATGGCATCTTCGGGCTCATGCTTGACATGGGAGGAGAGGTGGTCGTGGGAGGAATCGCGGGCCATGTCGCGTTCAGGGAGGCGGGAGGAGGATTCGGACAGGCGACGGACAGAGGGAAGGTCGTCGCGCGACGATGAGGCGCGCTGATTTGACCAAGGCAGAGTTGCGGATGCGGAGAGGGACTGGCCCGAGAGCGGAGAGACGGTGGAGGAGAGGGACGGGTGGGTGTACGTCGGGGGCGGGTAGCGGGAGGAGGGGGGGAGTTGTGAGATGGGAGGGAGGACGTTGCTCCGGGGAAGGGAGCCGAGATGGAGCTGAGAAGGCGGAGGGAGGGTGGATGAGGGGAAGAGCTGGCGCTGGAGAGGCGGGTAGGAGGGCGAGTTGTCCATCTGTTATGAGGGGTAGGAGGTGGAGGACAAGCAGCGTCCGTCTTGAAGAGATCCGTTGCAGCAGCGTGCCCGTCCCAGCCACGGTCCCGTTCACCTCCCCGCGCCGAATCCGGCCCATATCGGCAGGTGGACCGGCCCGTTATGGCAGCGTCTCCCGCCATTTCTTTGTCGCGGGCTGAAAATTATGCTCGGCACACACGCGCGCCCGTCCAATTCCCGCTACCCCCAGCCTAAGACCCCCACCCTGGCGGGAGTCGCAAAGGTCCGTGGCCAGGCCGAGGCCGTCGTGGACGTTGAGTGCGGGATGGGGAACCGGGGCCTGGACCGCGGTCTGGGCCGTCGCAGTCTAACAATCAGGCACCGACGAACTCGAGCGAACTCCCGCCCTCCGCCGCCGTCGAGCGCCTGCAGACCGCCGAGAAATGAACGGCACGGCCTCGTGTCATCTCCGCCCGTTATCGATGCCCGGTTCCTCCCGACGCCCAGTTTTCGCTCATCCAACGCCCACGCGAAGGCGGACGGGCTCCAAAACGGACAGATCTTTCAAGACCATCGCTTGTCGTCCGTGGATCGTGGACGAACATCTGTCAGAACGCACCGAAGCGACAAAGTCGCAGAGAGCGCGCGACGACGGGCGGAGGGCGGCGGTCGATTGGGGCCCAGGCTGCGTCGGCGACAGGCCCAGGCGCGTGCCGACTACAAATGCGCTTTGGCGCCACAACGCCAGCTGCGCGCGCCTCACAAAGTCTGACCATGGTCGTTGAGGGTCGCTGTTCCTCGATGGCATTTCTTCCACGACCATCAAGCACTTTCGCTAACATCAACGACGCTATTGCCCATGACCAGTCCAGACCCCGCCACCGACTTCGCGTGGTTTCTTCGAACTTGTGCTTTGCCTTGAACTTGGACCTCAGTCAGCTGCCTCAGGCCCCTGCGAGATCGGCGGTAGTTGACTTCGGAATTCCTCACCCGTACCCCGCATTCTACCCGCGGTGCGCTCGGCTCGAATACTCTTGGATGACAGACAGGAGGCCTCGACCCGTTCCAGAACCGTCCACCCGCCCTCACCGCCCTCTCCCTTCCGGGGCGCCCCACGCTGCGTTCTCTCCATCGTTCGAAGCACGCACCCATACGTGACAGCCCAACCCGTGAACACGATCGCGACTCACGACGGGGGTATTGCGCGCGCAGCGGCACATCAGTTCGCGCGAACGACCGGACTCCGAATTCTGAGAGCGGCGTTGCTGCGTCGTCCGCAAGACGATGGCCTCAAACGTGTGCTGCTGCACAGGTAGGCGTGGCCAGGATGCTATTCCGGGAGTGAAATGCACGACGTCATCGACTTCGCCATCCATTTTTAAGAACACAACAGCACTATTGAGCTGTTTATACTCGCCTCACACCCACTCATCGCTGGCATATTTCGTCGCAGCTTCTCGACGCTACGCGACCAAACCACGCGGTCCGTGCGCAACCCTACTCAACATTCCCGCTTGCGAGCCGACGACCGTGGTTCAAACGTTCACGCTATGCACGCGTGAGTTCTCGGGGCCGCGACTGGTGCGGTGCGCCCACGATCATAACCTCCGTACGATTGCTGCTACATCTCCGACTCACTTCGGACCTGCGAGGTCTAGCCATTCGGCGTGCGTGCGTAGGTTCATCCCGTCCCTCGGCCTCTCGAGCACTGCAATACCTCCGTCCACCCAGGCCCGCGCGAACCACGCACATAGCCGAGTCAAGACACCGGTCCCGCGGAGCCTTGGATCGGGCCGGCGAACTCCACGGCGACCATGGATGGCGATCCTCAATCGCGTAGGCGGCTTATAAATATATCTTACTCTCTCAGTCCACATCGCTTCCACGGCCCGCACGGGGGCCCAGATGAGCCGGCCAAGAGACAAAGTCACACTGCAGGGCATCGACAAGACAGCCTCGACCGCGAGGAGGTCTAGGTCAGACAGTAGCGCGAACCCGCGACCGGGCTCCCCGAGCTCGCTCGGCATCTCCCATGCGCCACCCGTCTTCGCAACGTCGCGGAAGTGTGGCGAGCCCGTGACACCACCGACTCGACCGGCGCGCCCGTTGAGCGAGCTTCTTGCAGAGGATGAGCGTCGAGTCCAGTATACTTGCTGGGCGAGCAAGGCCGGTGTTTCGATCCCATCACGTCAAGCGGACGTGCGCAACTTCCGCACTGTTTTGTGGGTACTGCCTTCCCGTTCGACGAAGCGGCCACAAGAGTATGTCGCATGGAGATAGTACTGGCAGGGGTATTCATGCACCACACACCAACATACGGCGACATATGTATATGAATGCTGATTAAATCCTACTTTGACGGCGTCGGCGTCTCCCAACGAACCTCCACATAATATGTGCGCATACCTGGACCATCCGCGTGCCTACCATACACTTGCCGCTGAGATCTCAATCCCTTGTTATCCGGTATCGGCATCCACAAGTACCCAGTGTTCAGCACATGTTTCTCCGGCACAACGGCCGCTGTTCTCCGATCTAGCGCCCTGGAGTTCGCATCGCTCTTTCACCCCCTGCAGGGGAGGAACCAAATGGCAACCTCGCCAAACGCATGAAGCATGCCGTATTAAGCGCAGCGCATGAAGGCTACAATAACATAAGTAGTGATTGAGTCAAGGACTAATGACACGAAACCATCTATCTGAGTATTAACGACAGCGACGAGAGCAAGAGATGGAACACATCAGCTACCACAAAAAGCCAGAGTCATCCGCCATCCCACGAGCGCAAGACACAGTCCGGTCGAAGCCCTCCATGCATCTACACACCGCAAACTCATCTATGCGCGAGAGCCCCTCGACGCCGCGTTCCGTCTCCACACCCCCGCAGTGCACGCGCATCGCCCCTGGCGCCGCACGCGACACCGCAAGCGTCCCCCACACGACCTCGCACTCCCTCCCCCCGCTGAGGCGGACGTCCGTCACCTGCTCCATGTCCACCATATCCCCCACGACCGTCGCGGCGGCGGCGACGTCCGCCGCGCGCACCTCATCCAACGCGAGCACGAGCTTCGTCCGGCCGCCGCCCGCGCACACGCGCAGGCGTTCCCCGCGCACCTCGACTTCCACGCGCGTCGCGTCGCTCGTGAACGCACGGGTCAACGCCTTGCGCGTCGTGAGCCCGCGGAGCGCCCGGAGCGCGTACGCGCCCCGGATGCGCACGTCCATGTTCCCGTCCATGTCGTCGCCGGCCTTCGGGAGCACGAGGTGCTGGACGAGTCGCCGCATTTGGAGCATCGGTTGCCCGACGGCGAGGTCGAGCACACGCAGGCGCTTGAGCGGGAAGCGCGCGTCTTCGGGGACCGCCTGGGCGTAGGCGATGTACACGTCCTCGACGCCGAAGTGGGTGAGGGCGGTGCACTGCGCGAGGAAGGAGAGGAGGGGGGCGAGGGGCGTCGGCGGGCCGCGCGCGAGGCGGAAGTGGGTGAGGTGCGCGACGGGGACCGCGGGGGCCCAGCAGGTGTTGCTGAGCGCGAGGCGGCGGAGGTGCTGCGGCGCCCCGTCCGTCTCGTAAGGGCTGTCGTCCTGGATTAGTGTTCGGGGGACGCCGTCGCTTTCTTTGTGGAACAAGGAGGGGAATAGCCCAACCATTGGGCGTGAGAAATCGAGCGCCGGGCGGTTCTCGTCGAATGGGCGGCACGCCGTGGAGACGGAGAGCGACTCGAGGTGGGGGATCTTGAACGAGAACAAAGGCGCTCCGTGCTCGGGGACCGTCGCTCGTAGGGAGGGAGGGATGGAGAGCGCGAGGTGACGCACGCGACCTGCGACTGACTCGGTAAGGTGACCGGACACGCGATCAGAGGAAACGCGCGCTAGAAGTTGAAGCGGCATTTCCTGGGAGAGCGTCCCGAAGACATGGGCGGAGGGAGAGGGGAGGGAGAGGACGGTCCAGAGGGATGCGGTGGAGCGGGCGACGATGCGCCACCGTTGGCAGACGGAGGTGAGGGTGAGGCGGGCGCGGAGGTGCACATCTTGGGCACGCGAGGTTTCACTTTTGACACTGATATTAGGTGTGTGCGGTTCCAAGTCGTCGAGTGTGAACCAGAATATCGTGCTCAGGAGTTCCGGAGGGAGGGTGTGGATAGGGGCGTGGTCGTTCAGCTCGTTCTGGAGGAGGGAAAATATTCGCGAGATTGTCGTCGCGAGGTCGCGCAACTTTGTTGAAGTTAGATGGATGAACGACAAGCCAGGAGACCGCAAAAAGGACTTACAGCATCGGGCCTTCGTGAACAGAGTGCGATGAGGTGCCGATCAGTTGGAGAGAGAGAGGCTGAAGGAGAGGCGGACGTACTGGAGGTTATGGCGGACTCTCGACACCACATCCAGCAGGTTTCCCGCCAAGAGAGCTGGTTCCTCGGCGCGAACAAGGACCATGGAGGAGATAGAGCAGAGGGGGGAGGGGATGGGGACAGGGACCAGGGACGCACAGTTTTATGACCCGCGCGAGTGATCTAAGATCGAGAGTGAGGAGGCGTGAAGGTTCTGGCCGGCCAAAATGAGCAGGTGTTATGCTTGAGCGTAAATCTCTCGTTGGGCGACAGCGTTGCCGGATGTGGACGATCGAAACATGTCAGGCGCCCCCCTCCCCACGGCTCTCCGCCTTCCGCCCGTTACTCGACCTGATCCATGAGGGCGAGGGGCGACGGCTGCGAAACCGACTGACGTACTCCGGCTGATGCCACGTATTTCCCCCGGCCATATGAAGGCGGAGAGGACGCTGACTGCCCGCAACGAGACTTCGAAGGACATGCGCACCTGCAAGAACGGCAGCGAAAAGCCCTCCTGACCGGAATGAGTCACGAACACGGTCGCTCTGCGGCTTCGAGTTCCATATGTTGTCGTTCAGGAGCGGATCTCCGGATCGGGGTTCCGCGGCAGTACCTTGAGGATCAACGACGCCGTTTTACTTCCGCGCTCAGCAAGCATTCTCTGGGGGTGGGAGGACGGAAGACATCGATGAGCCAGGTGGAAGATAAGTATGGTCGATGGAAATGTGCGCACTGGGGCAGTGGGCGATCGTCCGAGCTCACAGAACTTCACACGCCCATGTGATGATGATCTCAAGGCACCATGAAGCGCGCGAGAGGTCACCCCACTGCGTTGCATGCGGCCGTCCTTCGTTAGCTTGATCATCGACCTGTTCTCCTCTACTGGGTCTTCTTCGTACACCATGGACCCGGGAGCAGCCCCCGCCGCGGCTGCCCCAGTAGCCGACTCTTTCCTCCGTTTCAACGCCTCCGCCATCCTCGTCAACAGCGGCAAGATCGCTAGGAAGCTGTATGACCTCCCTGCTCGCGCCGTCGCCAAACTGCGGCGGTTGGACAACATGGCCTTCGACCTGCAGGAGATTTCTCAGCAGCAGCAGCAGCAGCAGTCGCCTCCGCCTCTACGCATCGACGGAGGGTACGGGTACGGTTACCGGAGACAGAGGAGCATGGGTGACTCTGGAGCTCCGCCTATTCCCGGCCCGTGGGGTTTCCTCACCTCCGGCTATTTCATCGGGCTTTTCATCATGGTGAGCATTTACGGTGCCTGCATGCGCTTTTGGGTGGCTATATGCGCATTGTTCTTCTATTTGGTGTCGAGAACTGTCGGCCTGGACTGCACGCTCGGACTGCGCGAGGGGCCATTGTTGCCACACTCAGCAGTCCGCGCGTGTGGACTGGGCTCACACCTATGGTGGTTCGAAGTCAATGCATCTGGCCTTGTGTCGGATTCGGTGGTTGGAGAAATCCACTGAATGCCAGTCCAGGCCTTCCTCCTGAACCGGATCCAGAACATCGTTGTTCCCCCGCGGCGTCCTCTGGCGTTCCGCCTGCATCAAAGTCAACTAGACCACCAACGACGACACTCGCACTCGTGGTATCACATATTACTAGGCGCGTTCTTCCCGGTCGACTTTTCGTCCACCTTCTCTCGGACCGTTTTCCGCCTTCCATCAATATACTTGCTCGGCAAGGCTCTCCTCCTTTGGGCCGGCGTCCTTCTGCAAGTCCAAGAACCCTCGGCTTTCGAGCGTTTTGCTTGGATCAAGCCCCTCGAGGGATGGGTGATGGAGAAGAAGCTGGAGGATGTCTGCTGGTACACATTTCTATCCGCCTGCCTTGCGCTCTGCATCGGTACTCTTACTACCGGACTGGAAGGCCTCAACATCAACGATAGTGCCCCTTTCAATCTGGTACGCAGAACAAACGCCCCACTCGTTGGTCTTCACTTGACCTTCTGCAGTTCTCTTTCGCGTTCCAACTGTACGTAGAATCCGCCTCGCACGCGGAGCCCAAAGAAGGCGAAGACCTCCCCCGCCCTAATGTGCATGTGGCCGTGACCATTCTCCTCCCCCTCTTTCAACTCGCCGTCATGCACACACTCGAGATCAAGCCTCATTGGTCGCGCTTCCGGCTTGCATTCTCCAGCGCCACAAGTGCGCTCGCGCTCGCTCACTTCCACTACGTCCTTTGGCTCTCCGACAGCCCCTACCCTCTCACGACATACGCCGCGCGTGTCGTCGAATCCCTCATGCTGTCCGTGATCGCGCTCACGGTCACCCTCAACGCCCTCACCCAACTCCTCGCCGAAGGCGCCCTCACGCGCCCGCTCTTCGCACACGCCGCGCTCATGCCCCGCGCCGACGAAGACTTCACCGTCGCCCTCTTCCGCCTCGGCACTGCAAGCATGGAGGCGACCGCGGTCGCCGGACTCGGCAACGAAGTCGCCGCCGTCGCCAGCACGCACGCCTTCCCCTCTTCGCACCGCCGGCGCACCCCCTCGCCAGCACCGGGCCCGGACGATGGCGACGGCGAGCTCGAGATCGACCGCACGGGCGTGTCCGGGCTCGGCGCGCGCCGCGGATTCGCGCACGAGATCACTCGCGTGCGCGTCAAGGCCGCGAGCACCGACTTCTGGATGGACACTGTCCTGAACGTCGCGTGGCAGCGGCACTGCGGGACGTTCCTCGGGAGCGCGTGGCGCGCGATGCAGCGGGTCGTGCAGGCGGGGTGGGCGGGGGTGTGCGCGTGGGTCGGGCGGTGGTACGCGCGCGTACGTGGGTGGGACGAACACGAGGAGAAGGCGCGGTCGCCGAGCGTGGAGATCATCGCGCGGCCGCCGAACGTGCAGTGGAAGCAGGCGCGGACTCAATCGGAGGCACAAGGCGAGGCGCGCGCGAGGGGCGAGGAGGTGCACACGGATCTGTATGCGCGGTTCCTGCGGGGCGAGGAGGTGAGTGACGACGAGGAAGAGTTCGTGCCGGAAGACCGCGCGACTCCGGCGCCAGACGCACCCAGCGAGGGCGACTCCGACGATGGCGAAGGCGAGCGTTTCGAGTCTGCCTCGGAGCACGACGGCGACGATGAACTGGAACACGCGCGCCTGTACGCGGACCTCTCCACCTCGGCCGACATGGCCTCCGCACCACTCCTGCTCGCGCACATGATGGATGGATCTTCGACTCCGCTCACGCGGACCGCGTACCGAAGACTCGCCGCAGGGCCACCGCGCGACGCTGTGGATCCGATCGACGAGTGGGACGCGTTCGTGGACGTGCGTCGGGCGGAGAAGCGTGCGCGGATGCCGGAAGACGAGAACCCGCGGACATGCGTGATCTGCACCGTCGAGCCACGAGACATCATATGCTGGCCCTGCCGGTGAGTACGCCCTCTCGTTCTGGTGTCATCGCTTACGAGAAGTTGCAGGTGTCTGGCGTTGTGCGACGATTGTCGGGATAACCTCGCGTCGCGGTCTGCAGCGTCGAAGCATACATGCCCGTGTTGTCGTCGGAGGTGCGTCTTCCAGTTTCGCCTCTTCGAAGATGTGCTGAGACGTTTTGCCATACAGCGTTGAGGGGTACTCGAAGATCTACATTCCGTAGACTTACGCTTTGTGTTTGTATATTGTCCGGATGGATTGTGTATTATGCCGCCATTGGCATGCGAGATCTAGTCAGATTACGCCAGTCAAGCCCCGCTGACTCTTGGTTATATATCTCGACTTGGTGTGGCAGCGACTCTGATGGTCACCGGATCTGCTTCACTGTCAGTTTGTTCTGCGCCACCACCTCTTCCATCATCCGGAAGCACTCTGATGGTGAGATCCTGCATCGCCTTTAACATTTCATGGACAATACTCGCACGTGGTGCAGCGATGGTAGATTTTTCATATATGCTTATCGTCAGAGTCGGGCTTGCGTTTCCCTTTCCTCTGCTCCTGACTCCCCGGATAGTATGCGCTTTGCGGTTTTGACACCCTCCGCTTTGACGCTTTTTGCCTACCACGTGCAAGCCCAAATCAAGACCACCGCAACATGTTCCAGTGACTATGGCTGGGTACGTGTCCTACTTCCCCCATTGGGTATACCTCTAATCGTCCGTGTAGATGAATAACACCAAGGGTCAGAGCCCCTGCCTGGTAACTGCGTGGCTCTGGTCCCCTTGCATGCCCGGTACGTGCATATACATACCGCGTGATTTTCACCTCGTCTCATGCACCCCAAGACTCCTACCTCCCCGCGCTCGCAGTAAACGGCCTGTATGGGGGCATCACTGCGACAAATCTCTCGAACCTCTGCCAATGCAACACTGTCACGTACTCAACGATCGCCGCGTGTGGCATCTGCCAAGGACGCGGGAACGGTGCCGTTGGGTGAGTGCCCCCTCGTGTCACTCCCCGTCATCCAGCACGATGCGCAGCGCTGACGCGGACGTAGGTGGTCTGATTATCACAGGTTATGCACCAAGATCGCGCCCATCTCGCAGTACGTACTGCGTTGCCTGCGAAGGGCTCAAGGATGTCGACCCCGCCGCCGAGCAGATATCCTATGGACGTGCCGAGCGGGACTGAGATCCCTGTATGGGCGTTCCAGGATGTGACTGTGAGTATCGAGCCCCGTATTGTCTGCACGGCGAGATTCTTGATGTGCCCCAGGTGGAAGACGTGTTAGACGTAGGCGAGGCAAAGGCAGCCGCCGAGAGTGGCAAGTGCTCCTTATCGTGAGGCACTGTCCATTCCTGATGCGATCGATCCCCCCAGCGGCAGCGGCAGCTAGTTCGACAACAACCTCATCTTCGACGAGCACTACTACCGGCACCACGACCACCGGCAGTACCACGACCACCCATGACCATGTTGCTGCGATCGCAGGTGGGGTAGTAGGTGGAGTCCTGGGCGGGATATTCGTGGTTGGTATAGTTGTGTTCTGCTTCCGCCGTCGGCGTGCAGAAACAAGGGCCGTTGAGGTGGTAGAGTCGGATGAGAGTTCGCACTTGCCGACCCTCAAGGGCGACCCGACTGGGTTGTATCGCTATGTGCGTTTCACTTGAACGTTCACCTCGCCCGCGCTGCAGGACGCTGACTTGCCAGGATAGAACCCGGATGATCCGCGGACGTTTCCGCCGGAAGTGAGCGTTTAGCTTCCGTAGACTCAGGATAAAGGACGTGAGGTATTTCAAGTACTTCCGACTGTGCGCATTTCGGCGCTTACACGATCGACCTTCAGAACCTCGGTCTAGCAATATTGCGGCCTTCACTTGCTCAGTCGTACAAGATATCTGGGATTTTGGTGTAATAGGTCATAAGTCTTATTCTTCACTTCGGGGTTCTCATGGGCGTTATCGTGTCCGATCATCTCTGCGCATGTTCATCAACGTCCATTTCTCTCACCTTTTACTGTTTCCGTCTCTGAAAACTTCTGCCGCGCGACAGTACCACGTGTGTGGGATATGTCACGCTTGGCTTCTGAACACTAATTCTGACAGGCGGAGGCCTGCCGTGCCTGGCGATGCGGCTGTGTCATATAACTGTCTGGAAGGCGGATGGCCGCGCGCTCCTCTCATTGTTTCCCACCATCACCCACCCTCTTCCTCGACGTTCTTTCTGGACAACATGAAACTCGAAGCATTGGCTCTTTGTGCGCTCGCAGCGCTGTTGCGCCACGTTCGCGCGCAGGTCCATACCAACGCGACGTGCTCCAGTGATTTCGATTGGGTAAGTACTTTCCTCCACGAACAGCGCGCGCGACGAGAGCTGACGCCTCCCGTCACAGATGAAAAATTCCAAGGGCCAGAGCCCCTGCCTGGTCACCGCCTGGCTCTGGTCTCCCTGTTTCTTCCCCGGTGCGCAGCCTGCTCATTCGTACAGATTTGGATTGTGTGTCTCACGTGCACTGCAGAGTCCTTCGTCCCGGCACTCGCACCCGACGATCTTTACGGAGGCCCTGTATCTACTGCCGAGTCCGACCTCTGTGAATGCAATACGGTCGCATTCTCCACAGTCGCTGCGTGTGGCATATGCCAAGGGCGCGGGGATGGTGTCGTCCCGTGTGTTTATTACCATCCCTTCCCCGTCTCGAATGCTGACACGACCTTCCTCTTTCAGATGGTCTGCGTACGACAAGTTCTGCACTGAGACGGCAGCAGTGTCAACGTACGCAGAGCTCTGGTTGCAAGGGAGTGCTCATGATTCTTATGCGAAACGCAGATACCCGTACACAGTTCCCAGCGGGACTGAGATTCCGGCGTGGGCGTTTCAAGACGTGACGGTAAGTTCTAGAAGCCGCCTTTTTGCACTCCATCTTCTGACACGTGCTTGCCAGGAGAGCAATGTGTTCAACGTGACAAAGGCCAAGGCAGTCGCGGCTAGCGATGGTTGGTTTTACCTCTAGCCGCCGTCATCCCAGTGCGACAGGCTGACGCCGTTTTTGCAGCAGCAGTCCCAAACAGTGCTAGTACCGCGCCTACTTCCGCGACCAGCACAAGCAGCGGTGCAAGCACTGGTACAGTTTTGAGCAACACTTCGACAGCGCAAACGACGAACAGCTCCACGAGTGATGCCAGTACTGGCTCTCCTACCCCTCACCGGGACACCGCCGCGATCATTGGTGGCGTGTTGGGAGGGGTGCTGGGCGTCATCATCGTCGGTGGTCTGGCTGCTTTCGTCGTCCGGCGGCGGCGGAGGACTGGCGCCGCTGTACGCGAAACGGATGACGTGGGCACCAGCACAATGCATGAGACCCACTCGCCGGAGCTGAAGGGCGATCCAGCTGGGTTATATCGCTATGTGAGCTTCTTTCAAATGATCCTATGTGCGCGTTCAGACTGACAAGTTTCATCGATAGAACCCAGACGACCCGAGGACGTTCCCGCCGGAGCTGAGCGTGTAGCTCCGCGAATTTGGCAGATGGACTTAGTTTTCTCCTGAGGTGAGATGGACGTAGTGCGACGGGCATTGAGGATATGGGGAGGCGATTAACGGGATCCCATAACCGGGGGTGAACAGTTCTGTTGACTCGTGTCATACACGTTGTTGCCTCATCATCTTCGTTGTATGGTCCTCGGCCAACTGAGCATGCGTATCCTCGTGCGAGTCGCTTCTATCTCTCAAAGCGCCGAGAAGCCGCACAGATCCAGAGGGCATATCACGGTGAGAACACATCTGTACAACAAGGTTCTGATCACTAATGATCCTGGCAGTACCAATGTCAATGTCAAGTGAACGACATCAACAGGAGCTGATGGGTTACACGCCCAAGCTTCAAATGGTTGTCTCGAGCGAGCAAGTGTCCGTGCTTTCTCCCGCCCCCTCCCCGTTTGCTTTGGACGGAATGCGCCCCGCCGCGCTACTTCTCTCCACTCTCACACTCTTTTCATACTATACCCGCGCGCAGGTGCACACCAATGCCACATGTTCCAGCGAATTTGACTGGGTATTCTAATTTCTGCACGTCATATCCCTGCGCATTCTAATTAATCATATCTCCAGATGAACAACTCCAAAGGCCAGAGCCCATGCCTCATCACCGCCTGGCTCTGGTCCCCCTGCTTTTTCCCGGGTACGTGCGACCCATGTTTTCACGAAGCGACCCTCGCTCACTCCCTTTCCAGAATCCTTCGTGCCCGCCCTCGCTCCGGGCGGCCTCTACGGAGGCCCGATATCTACGTCGGAGTCTAACCTCTGCGAATGCAATACAGTTGCGTTTGCCACCATCGCTGCATGTGGCATATGCCAGGGGCGCGGGGACGGTGTCATCCCGTGCGCTGCTTACCTTACCTTCCCCGTCCCAACGTTGACGTGGATTTCCCCTTTCAGATGGTCTGCGTACGACAGATTCTGCACTGACACGGCGGCAGTGTCGAAGTGCGTGTGTTCACAAGGAGGTTCAGGAATTGGTACTAAATTAGATGCGTTTTGTAGATACCCGTTCAACGTTCCCAGTGGGACTGAAATACCCGCATGGGCGTTTCAGGATGTGACGGTAAGCATACACACGCGAACCTGGACAGAATTTGGTGTGTTGAACTACGTTTACGTAGGAGAACAACGCTCTGGACGTCGATGCGGCGAAGGCGGTCGCTGAGAGCGGTACGTGAGTTCAACTTTCATTTAAACGTTAGCGCAACTAAGAAGCACGTCGTTTCACAGTTGCGGCAGCGGGAAGTACTACCACCACCACACCTCCTCCAGCGTCTTCCTCTTCGGTGTCCCCAGCATCCGCTTCCGTGCAGCCGACGAGTCGACCTCCGCAGTCTTCGGCAGAAACTCCCGCCTCTCGGACCACTAGTTCATCAGGTACCAGCACCTCTTCCACCTCCCAAGGCCTACCCATCTCCGGGAACTCCTTCTCTTCCAAATCTACTATCGGGTCACAATTGCCATCCGCCATGAGTGGGCCCACCGCGGGGCCTAACTCTTCATCCACTTCAGCAACCTCCTCTACTGGTGGCCCCGTTGGCTCCGACTCCCCACCCTCCAACATCAGCGCGATCGTCGGGGGAGTCGTCGGTGGTACCGTGCTCCTCGTGGGGCTTTCCGTCGTCTTCTTCATCTTACGTCGCCGCCAGCGCGTCGGCAATGCGGCGCGCGCCGCGCTTGCAACCACCGCCACTGGACCGCAGAGCACAACGACAGAGTCGAGCTTCTGGGGCGTGCACTCGCCTACGCTGAAGAGCGACGACACCGGGCGGTACCTCTACGTGCGTCAAACCCCCCATATTCATCCATGTAAACGTGGCTTAAGCACACGCGCACGTGCAGAACCCGGACGACCCGAGGACGTTCCCACCGTCGGTGAGCGTCGGGTACAGCATACAGACGGGGTCGATGACGAGGGATTCGCGTGTGGACGAGGGTCCGCGGTTGACGAAGCCTATGCTTCCCGAGCTTCAGATCTAGTAGCGCGCTATCTTGGAGGGTGTATGCGGCGCTCTTTACAGCTCAGATGATCGTCTTGTCGCAAGTGGCGATGAGGAACCTATATATATATTCCTTCGGCTTCAAGTTTGTTCGAGCGCAGGTAGGTACTAGTCCAGATCGCTCGCCTTCTGATCCTCCAGCCCATGAGTGTGCGGGCTTTCTGGAATGCCGTGCGCACGTGCGTTTCTGTGTACACAGGGGCGGTGATGTAGTGCACTGGCAGTACGCAGCTGAACTGGATCTAACCGGGAGGCTGAAGCCACGTGTGTGTGACGCGCGTGTCTGACACTCCGTCACCTGTCACAACCATCGTAGTCACAGTCATTCAAATCGATCAACGCAGCCAAGTACATGGTGCTTGAACTTCACGCCCGCGACCTATTCTCACAGTACCCGTCTACAATGGAAGCCCAGACCTCGTCATATCATCCCCATTTGCGCCCGCACCCCGGTACCGTCGGAGTCGCTCAAGCGCAGATGCTAGCAAGGATTGCCAGCATGAGGGCCTCTCTTCAGCGAATCTGTAAGTTCTCATGCTTTGGCTGTGGCTGCGTGAAGGGAAGGTCATGGAAACTCGTAGGACATTGCACTCTTCTCAGTCAGAGCGTTGCTGGTTCTCCATCGATTGTACTCGCGTCCTTACAGGGTCAGCAGTCAAGCAACCGCTTTGGTGAGTTATCTTCATTTTGTACGGACGGCGTGTGCTCACGCCGCCGGAAGGATCTAATCCACGCACGCATCCCTCTGCTCCGCATCCATCGCAGTCGGCGGGATGTTCCTTCATGGGCCTGGTCTCGCACTTCATCCCCGTCCCCTTCATCGTCCCAAATATCTACGCCATGGCAGCTTCAAGTAGTGGATACCGCCACCCTTGTTCACCTTGGCCCGGGAGTACAAGATGCTGAAGAACCACCGAGCGGACTTTCGATATCGTCGCTGCGTGGAAATGATCGACCGCGGGGAGAAGTCTTACGGATGGGCGGAGCCGGTCGGGGGCTTTGGTGAAGAGCGTCGGAGGAAGGCGAATCGGAAGGTCGTTATGCGCCGAGTTCGTAAGTCTCATAACGCTGTTCGCTGTGCCATCGGAGGTTCATGCTGTCCAAAGGATCTGCACGCCAAACCGACAAGAATCGTCCCACCTCGCAGTCGAGCAATTTAACGACGGCCCCGCGACATAGACGACCGCTTTCTCATCCTCGGCGTCTCGTGGAACCGGGGGCCGCCTTGAGGTGTTTTCAGCACTCGGCCGTGAACTGAAACTACCACATCGCGCCCGAGTATGACTGAACAGGAGCTATTCTGCGGCGGCTCCCCGCATCTCGGTCAGTTCGTACGCAGCACTTCTCCCGGGTTATTTTCTGACGAAGTCATCCTCGAGTAGTACATGCGTATATACACTGCCGGACCCCTTCAAGCCTTCATCACTCGCGCACTCTCCGCCATGACCAAACTCATCGCCGTCTGCGATGCAACAGGAAACCAACGTACGTCGTCATATGCGTCTATGCCTATCACTTGCACTCAATCGCCATCTACTAGGGGGCGCCGTCGCTAAACTACTCGTCCAACATCCGTCCGAGTACAGCGTCAGCACTCTCACGCGCGATCACGTTCACCGGCTGCCCAAGCTCTGACTGCGCTCGAACAGGTCTCCGCCGCGCTGGCTGGATGCTGGGGCGTCTTCGGGGTCACCAATTTCTACGATACGAAGATTAAGGACGACCCGGGGAGCGAGGAGCGGCAGGGGAAGAACCTTGTCGATGCCGCGCTCGAGCACGGGCTGGAGTGCTTCGTGTGGAGCACGCTGCCCAGCTCCGATAAGCCCTCGGGTGGCCGGTTTGTGTCTCGTATCTATGAAGGTACGGCAGTTAGCCTGACAGACTGTCGATGATGCTGATGAGAGCATCAGGGAAGCACCGGGTCGATGATTATATGTGCAAGACGGGACGGCCGGGGACATTCATATACACGGGCAACTTCTACGAGAACATGATCTTCCGCTTGTACGTCAAGTACGACGAAGGGCAAGACCGCGTGGAGTTCACTCAGGCGATCATTAACGAGGACACCAAGCGTGCGTTAGCTGTCATTTTTATTCTTGTCCCTGACGAAGCCCTGGCGTTGCAGTTGCCATGCTCTATGTGCAGAAAGACCTCTCGGCGGTTACGAAAGCTGTTTTCGACAATTGGGATACACACCGAGGGGTGTTGAACCATCAGTATCTGTACGCCACCGACGCCCGCTCGAGATTGTGGAGAACATCAAGCGGCGTAAGCTCTGACTCGTCCTTGCACGGAATCTGCTCTGACACGATTTACAGTGACGGGCAAGAACACGTCCTACCGCACTCTCGAATCGACTGGGGTCCCGGACCGTGACATCATGTTCCGATTGTACAATGAGGTGGGCATGTACGGCGACAAGGCGCTCCTGGACGAGAACGTGACCTGGGTTGGAGTGACAACGCACGGGATCGACGAGCCCCTCATCTCGGTCTGCGTCTGCTGTGATCTACGCTTATGTAAATGCATCTCATCACCGATACATACCGTCCCAGATGGTGTCGTCGAGCACCGGTGGACGTACTGTAGCCTCTTTCACCGCCGCACCCTTCAACATGTGTACTTCCAGCTGTGGAAGCTCGCGTTGCATCCGCTCCACCCATCCCTGCGCCGTCCTCGGACAGTGCAAGACGATTCTCTCCACCCCAGCCAGCCGTCCTCCGAGGCACAGCTGCTCCAAGAAGGCTCTCTTCACCACCCAGATCTCCAGCTTGGCCAGTCGCAACGGTTCCCGGCGTGCCGCCTCCTTCGCCTGCGGATCTCCCCCGATGACCTCTCCGAGGTCCCTGACCGCCGCCGCGACGGCCTCGGGGGTCCTCTGGCGCCAGTAGGCCACGTACACCGACTTGAGCCTCCCTACGCCTCCGCGCGCGCGGCGCACGCCGTCCACCAAGAACACCATCGCCGTGTGCACCCGGGCGGTCGCGCGCAGGGCGACAGACTCGAGCTGCGTCCAGGGGATAAGTGCCTGAACCTCCCGCTCGGCGGCTTCCCTCGTCTGCGTGGTGAAGTGGTACCGCTGGAGCCAACGCCGGGTGCCACGGGCGTCCGCCTGGGCTCCCGCGAGCGCGGCGGTGACCGCGTCGGCGCCGTAGTCGAGCACGAAGGTGACGTCGTCGGCGCCATAGTCGAGCGCGAGCCCCGTCGGATTCCCGACGGAGGCGAACCAGTCCGGGACGGCGTGGCAGTCCTCGAGCGTCACGGCCGTCGAGGCGGGGATCGAGAGCAGCCGAAGGAAGGAGTCGGAGTTGCGAGCGAAGAGCGTTTCAAGACGAGGGAGGTGGATCGGGGGTAGCGCGGCTCCTTCTGAGTGGCTCCTTTCACGGACGGAAAAACTGAGCTCCTTGAGCGTAGAGGCGCAGGCGGAGAGGGCCGTCCGAATGTCTGTGCCGGACAGGTCGTCCACGCGTTGTAAGTGGAGACGTGTGAGGGCCCCGCACGAGAGCGCAGGAATGGATCTAGCCCCGATTATAACGATGGTATGCAGCTTCGGGGGTCTCGTAGGGAAAAAGTCGTTGGGGAGTTTACAGACAGTAGTGCTGAGAGACTCGAGATTGAGGAAACTTGAGCCTTGCTTGAAACGCTGATGGTCGTGCCTCCAGAAGGTGCAGACGATGGATAGGTTGCGGACACGAGGGGCGTACTCCAACATCGCAGGGTCGAGATCGAGATCGAGATCGTCGCACAGTCGGAGGTCGAGCGGGGTCTGCTGGGAACGGTGCAGGAATGCTTCCCTCATCTCTTCGTGCGAATTCTGGTGGCGATTCCAGTCGATGGTTGACCACAGCGACCCCGTGCTGAGCGCGACAATGCGCCAGCGGCTGCAGACCGCACAGAGTCGCACACATTCGCGCATGGAATGCAGGTGGGGGGAGTTCGAGATTCTTATTCCCAGGCGTGGGTGATGGAAATACACTTCTTTCCTTGATGGCATTTTCTTCCTTTTCTCCTCCACAGAGATTTGAAATATGATGGCGAGGATTTCGGCGGGGAGGCAGTGGATAGGGGTCGGGATCTGAGTGTGCTCTTGAGCCACGTTTTCCGCCTGAAAATGTTTTGAGTCACAGATAAAACCACACTTTTTCACGTATTCCCACGTACGTATGCTTCGTCTCTGTGGAGTGGAGCTACAATGAGCTAGAGCAAGCATGAAATAATAGGTGTGTAGCGTGCCTTTGGGGAGGATGGGATGGCTCCGGGAATGCGGCGTCCGGTTGGGGACCATATTCCATTTGCAAAAGCTCAAGCCAGACATGATCTTGTGTGTCTTCTGCAAGTCCCGTCATACGGTGCATCGTGGTCGGGCTCGGCTGGGGATAGGCAGGTGTAGTCTCCCAGAAGGGCAGATGCACCTCCTATTCAGAGTCAGAGCCGCGACTCGGAGCTCCGGCGCGGCATCTCCGAGGCCGGTGGTTGCCGTTGAATGACGTATCCGTTCTCCGCCATGGTCTAAGTAGCTTAAGTACCCGCGCTCAGGCTCACTTGTCATGGATTGTCTACCCACAAACACGCACTACACTCGCGTCTCGATGGCACTGCTGCCTCGTACGACTTTCCGTCGCGGCCTCGGCCGTCAAAATGTCGATTCAGATGCACCCTGGAGTTGGAAACTACCATCGTAGCTCGTTCAATACAGAACTCGGGCACCCCGTCGTCAGGCCTTTAGGAACGGGTCGCGCGAGTCGTCATGGATGAAAACAGGGCCACGTGTGTTCTAACGATCACACGCGAGCTCTTCGTTTCCATCAGTGGTACACACTATCGTCCCTCATCGCCTTGTCCAGCGCCGGTAGGTTGACTTCCAACAGCGCCCGACCCTTCAGCGCACGAACCTCTAACTGCGGCAGCTGCTCGCGCATCTGCTCCACCCACGCCTCCTCCGTCCTCGGGCAATGGAGGATGATCCGCTCCAACCCCTGCACCCGCCCCCGGAGCTCTAGCTGCTCCAGAAACACCCTCTTTTCCACCCAGAGCTCCAGTGAGGTCAGCCCCAACGGCGCGCGCGCGATCTCCTCGCTCGCCTGCGGGTCTCCGCCGACGACCTTCCCCAGCGTCCTCACCGCGGCCTCCATGAGCTCGGGCCGCTTCCCGGGCCGCTTCGCGATGACGCGCAGCGACGCGATTTTGCCGCCGCGCGCGAGAGCGAGGCAGTTCGCGACGAAGAGCACCGTCGTGTGGACGCGCGCGCCGGCGCGCAGGGTGACCGCGACGAGCTGTTTCCAGGGGATGAAGTTCTTGAGCTTCTCTAGGACGTCCCAGAACTGCTCGGACCTGTTGTCGGGGCAGCGAGAGTACCGGAGGGAGAGCCGTGCGTGGGTCTCCGGGGCCCCGGCGAGGACGACGGCGACCTTCAAGGGGCTGAAGTCTAGCTAGAGTGTCGTCCACTGTGGGGTGTACGTGGAGGGGAGAAAGCCATTCAACCGGGCATAGAAGTTTTCGTCGCTGACGTGCACGGCTGCGGATGAGGGGAAGTGGAGGCAAGTGATGGTGAAAGCGTGAAGCGTGTAACCGTCAATGAAGAGCTGTTGGAGGCAGGGGAGTCGCACAATGTATAGGTCGGCCCACTTGTAGGTATTCATAGCGAAGTGACGAAGTGTTAAGCTCCTCAGTGTAGGACCGCAGGTCCTGAGAAGGCGCAAGAAGTGGGGCATCCAAACTTTGCGCATGCTTGACAGGGATAGA